>NC_133656.1:64569928-64913111 GCF_009905375.1 Apium graveolens
ATAATTGTACATCCGTGCGATGCACGGATTTTAAGCTAGTACTATATTATAATAGACGAAATATTAAAAGTTTGGTAGTCGGTCGGTCGGTACTTGCTGAAATTACTTAATTACCCTTACTTAATCATTCTAATTCTAATTAATAGGTTTCTGTAAAAAAAAATCTAATTATGGGGTCAATCCATTATAATTCTAATTGATATTGAAGTCAACTTCTTGTATTACTTTACCAATTTCAATTCTATTTTATATCGAACTGTATATCATTATAATTTATATTAAATTCAACTTCTTCTTCTACCAATTTATATTTTAATTTATATCGAGTTCTATATTATTGTGATTTGTTACTTCAGGCTAAATTAAATTTAAGCAAACTAAATATAATTATCAAGATTTAGTTGATATATCATGCGAATCGAGCTAAGATAAAATAATAATACTATCAATCCTCCTAAAAAAATTATACTAATGAACTTGGATAAACAAAATAATATATTTTATTTATCGAGGATAAAAAATACATTATACAATTGATTGAGATTAACACAAAACTAAAATAAAAATATAATTCGACCAACAAAAATAAACCATATATACTAAATATTTATTCTAAAACAAAATTATCTCATTGATCGAGACTTAAAAAAATTAAATTAAACTAAAAATAATTAGTTTGACTTCGTCTCTGTATTGGGCATCGGGTTAAAATAAAATAATGTAAACCACTAATCCTAGATAAATCAAATTAATATTAGACTAAGTATAATTTGTATCCTATTAATGTGAACTAAAAAATTAAATTTTAATTAAAACATAAATATTATTTTTTTTAAAAGTACACATAAAATTATCAATAAAACTATATTGTTCAGTTAGTATTATTATCTTTTTCAAATATCTTTTATAGAATTATAGTTAATCGATTAAGTACTCACCATGATAAAATAATATTTTTTTAAGGTCCCAACATAATTGAGATATTATATATTTACTCTCAATAAAATAATAATTTCGTTATAATAACATTTGCCCCTGAACGATGCTATCACTTTAAATAAGTTTTAATGTTGAACATATACGTCTACTAATATAATTATTATGCAGTCATGTCATTTAAAATTTTAAATAAACAAAATTAAGAATTGAATTCAAAACCTTTTTAAAAATTATATAAATTAAAAAAAAATCTGTGTGATCCGTGCATTGCACGGGTTTTAATCAAGTACAAATTAAACCAAGGTCTAGAGATATTTACATGCATACATCACTACTATACCACTTATTCACATTAATTTTAAATAATGTATTTAATATGTGTGCACATGTATCGTGAGTCATTTACTTTATATGAAATGATAAAACTACTGTATTGTATATTACATTTTTTTAAAATATATTACTATGGGAATTAAACTTGGGTGGTGTAGTAAATAAACACACATAACTCCTCCCATACAATTTACCCCATATTAATTTTAAATTATGCATTTATTTTAAATTATATACTTAATATGTGTGCACGTAGTATGAATATAATAAATTTAAGAGAAATGTTACAGATCCCAAATTTTTTCCCAATTTTTTCCTAAATAATGATGTATCATATATAAATGGTAACTAGTTTTAATTAATAATATGGAATCAATTGTTTATAAATATGAGCTCCAAATGAAAATTTAACATGTGTCATGTCACATCATTTAGGAAAAATTTAGGTAAATATTTGGGAAACCTAGTATTACTCTAAATTTAATATTTTTATTAATATTTTTCATGTCATATTTTCCCATTAATTAATTCATTTCATATTATATATAATAATATAAAATATTATAAAATTTATTATGAATCTGTTACAAAAATAAATGGTTCAAATATGCTATTATTTTATATTTATATATAATAATTGATTAGTCGATTTACGACCTTATAAATATTTAAATTAATAGTTACAAGTTACAAATATAAAATTTAAATTTTTTTAATTAAGATTTATTTAGACTTTTAAGTATAAAATAATAAATACTTCAAAAAAATAAAAAACCGTATGTGATATCTTTACATAACTACTATTATTTATAGAGTTAATTATAAAAAAGTAATTGAAAATATAAGATCAAATATTATATATAAAATTATCACTTAATTATTTTATATTAGTTATTGAAATTAAAATAATTATTTTAAAAAATATATATATTTGAGATTGTTTAAAAATACTACCAAGCATCCTATTAAGCTCTCGAAAAGTATTGAATGTGGAGTTTATGGAGAAAATGATGTATTTGAGATCAATTGAATTTCATGCCCTAAAGATTGGACACTCCATCTCATTTGTCACGTGTAAAAATATAAAGAATGTTGTGAAAACTTTCACACAGGTGTTCAACGGTGAAATTGTATATAAAAAACTATAAGACGTAATAATATCATAGATGTATATGAGCGTAATTAATATATCTAAATGGGAGTAGGAAAATGTTTTGAGACTACACGAAAAATACTCTATATTTTTTGAAAAGGACTAAGTTACACAGCCTAAGTCCATTCTCTTCATAATCATACTAGATCATGGATGTGATTTATTGAGATATTCGAAACGATGTATATTTTATTGATACATTACAGTAAGGCAGCTGCAACGGTTTTATATGGTGTATTGCTTTTTTAGTGGTTTAGAAAGTCAGTGAATTAGATTAGTTTTAGTTGATGAATTATGATATCGACAATGATATAACATCTTTTTCAGCACAAATATCTCAAAAACTAACATTATGTTACTACAAGTCAACTTATGATCAATTGTATTAGTTTTACTTTATATGTAATATTAAGAAATACTAGTTATTTTGCCCGTGCTACGCACAAGGAGTTTAATTATATACGATCTTTTTTAAAATTTTAAAGATATATATTAATGAAGTTGCGATAATGTGTACCAACATTTTTATATCAATATCATCATGTGTAAACACTAACAACGAATCATTAGATAACGTCTCTTCCCTTTTTATGTCTTTGATAAAGAAATGGTATAATATTTTAGTCAAATAGTATGAAGAGTTTTATTTTTTGTATATAGTTTAAGCACGTTTATATTTTTAACATTAACCACATAATGGAAAGGATAATAATCAAATTACAGGATAAACTACCTGTCATTAAAATTTATTGGTCCATTAATTTAAAAATTTACAAAAACATAAAGAACATCCAAAAGTGTTTCGTTTTATAATATAATTATCATATGAAAACATTTTTACAGCGACTATATTATGAAAGTAATTAGTATTAAAATTGAATTGAGTGGTCTTTAAAAAATATATATTATAATAATCAGCGATTTAGTTTGTATTTACATTTGCAAGTGATTCAAAATTTCACTTCAATTTTTAAATTGTAAAGTGATCATATTTTATTTTATCAAAAAAAAATATGACTAGTATAATAGTTCCAAATTTTTTAATATAATATAATTTCATTCATTACGTAAGCAAATATTCACTACCTCTCAGCAAATATAATTTAATATAGATATAGTATAATTGTAAATGTTGATTTTTAGTGGTTCATTTTTGTTTTAATTTTTCTTTTTTAGTGGTTGACTTTCTTGAAATTTGGATATTTACCATATTTTTCTTTTAAATTGTACGTGTACATGGACACATTTTGTTGAAATTTTTGTAATTATAATTAAGATAATTTAGTTGTTATGGCTATTATTGTTATCAATATTATTATTATTATTTTTTTTTTTATTATTATTATTATTAGTTATAATTTTTATCTGTAAAATACTGATTTTGAATTTAAAAAATTAAAAACGTTCTACAAAATTCTAAAATTCATAAAATATTTTAATACATATCTTAGTGTACACATTCTAAAACTATATGTTAGAAAATATTGAGACAAAATACTGAATAACTTGAACATCAAACACCTAACTTAACCACCAACTTGAAACAAAATGAAGCAGGAGGATTCCACTTTACCCTTGATCATTCATTTCCATCTCTAGTTCTTAATGTATGACCAGTAACAATAATTAGACCGTCCCAGCAGCCTGCTCAGGTATAACACATGCATAAATATCTATTCAAACTTGAATGAATATCTTTTCTTAATTAGACCGTCCTAGTAGCCTGCTCAGGTATAACACATGCATACATATATATTCAAACCTGAATGGATATCTTTTCTCCTTACCTTTGTCATAGTAATGATGCTAGAAGAAATTCTTGCTAAAGTTCCATGATGTTGTGACAAAAAAAATCATGTCTCCACTTTCTCCTAAAATTGTTTCACATATATTCAAATCTATTGTGGCCATCAGACACCCTCCTAACTAAGTCTGGTGAGTATCAGACAAGGATGATTATGTTGCTATGCAATCTCATTCTTCTACTAAATCCTCCCAACACAAACTTGCTAGAAAAATCCAAAGGGCATATCATCCTTATTCGGCTTGATTCTACTGGAATCATCATAATAAATACCAGACAGCGTTTACGCTCAAGCCATTGGGAACCTTTCCTCCAATGATGAAGATGAATATCAGGGAAGCATATGTAGGCTTCAAGCCTATTACCATATCCAGTTAGGTCATCACATGGAGATATTTTCATAAGGTTGGCAAGTAGTGAACTGGAATACAACTGTCTGAAAGAGGAATAAATAGCCCATTCTGGTGATGTTTGCAGCATCAAGAAATCAATACACGTACACACACATGCCTCATTGAGCGTTTTTTATTGCTCAAAAGCTTCTGCAAAAACAAGTGGCCGTGAAGAGGTAAGAGTTACGATTGACGAATGAAAAGTGTTTCTCCATTTCAAAAGTCATCAGATTTATGAGTATTAAAATAGAGATTTTTTTAAATTATTTTTAGGAAAAATATTATGTGACAAGTAATGTCCCAGATACTGCTTTAAATAGAAATTGTTTCTTCTTTGCTTCAAATGTCTAGTCGATAAAATATACAACCATATACACCCTATAGTTTTTCTTAAACAACCTGTACTTTAAAATCAGAGCTCACTTTGTACATCTTCTTGTTGCTTGTGTAATCCCCCTCGGTTTTCATCCTTTTGAAAATATGATTTTGAATCTGGAGGCCCTCTACAAAAATATAAATAAAGAACGCAACACAAAGTAACTAAAATACGATAGTGAATACTATATTACATGGAAAACAACTATATAGTCTAACTCTACCAAGAAATTTAGATAAGCACGCTCTTCTTGAAATTTAAATAATCCTCAAATCACAATAATATACAATGTATAGGCATTCATTTCCAGAAAGGCAATGAGAATCACCAATAATTAGTGGCCTAATATTTTATCTCTTTAGTTTTAAAATTACCAGGATCATATTAGCACTGATAAACGTGCAAACACATTTTTAATAAAACAAAGTTGATAAAATTAGATTGATAAAAAAATAGCGAGTGAGTGATAAAAAAAATAATTCATAGAAAATTAATAGCGAGTGAGAGATGAAAAAAAATTCATAGCAACTTAATCATCCTAAAGGAATCAATTAATCGGCTATTTAGCATTCAAATGCTATTTATCTCCCATAAGATCCATAATTATAAAGGCATCTTAGAGGACGACATATGGCATGATGGAACAAAAGTAAAAGAAGGAAGAATAGTGGCTTACATGCCAAATCTCTTGGGTAGAGTAGAGTACAACTGAGGTCTCAATGCAGCTTCATTTAAACATGAGATATGGCTTAACTGCCATCCTTTTCAAATGGCAGCTTCATTGAAGTTCATTGTGTTCCATGTATACATATGAACCGGTTGGAAGATCAAAATTTGTATCTAAGTTCCTGATCAGAAATTAAAAATATAATGTAATAAAGGACCAAGATAGCGTGGCAATAATACTTGACTACGTATTTTTTAATATGCAGGCTGGTCCTGGGAAAGGATTTTGCGTGTCTCCAAGTGAAGATGGCAGTTATGATTTTATGTTAGTTTTTAAAATTTGAATTGGTACTCGAACATCCTATGAAGTAAAGGATGATGGGAATATAATCAGTTGTGTATGGGATATAAGTTACGATATATAACCGCCTTTAAAACTGATCATGTGGTCATAGATTATACATTGTCTTGTATAGTATTACTCTAAATTTAATATTTTTATTAATAATTTTCATGTTATATTTTCCTATTAATTAATTCATTTCATATTATATATAATAATATAAAGTATTATAAAATTTATTATGAATCTGTTACAAAAGTAAATGGTTCAAATATGCTATTATTTTATATTTATATATAATAATTGATTAGTCGATTTACGACCTTAAAAATATTTAAATTAATAGTTACAAGTTACAAATATAAAATCTTAATTTTTTTAATTAAGATTTATTTAGACTTTTAAGTATAAAATAATAAATACTTCAAAAAAAATAAAGAAACTGTATGTGATATCTTTACATAACTACTATTATTTATAGAGTAAATTGTAAAAAAGTAATTGAAAGTATAAGATCAAATATTATATATAAAATTATCACTTAATTATTTAATATTAGTTATTAAAATTAAAATAATTATTTTAAAAATTAATATATATTTGAGAGTGTTTAAAAATACTACGAAGCATCCTATTAAGCTCTGGAAAAGTCACTACAAGAAAAAAGCTAATAGACATCGGTTTTTGGCCGATGTCTTTGTGTTTTTTGACCGATGTCTTAGTCGTCGATGTCTATTCTAGACATCGGTCAAAAACCGATGTCTATACTAACATAAACATCAGTTTTTAGCAATTTTCTGATGTCTGAGATCCTATTTTTTTATAAAATGTGTTAAACTATATTATTTTTATGTGATAATTACATCAAGTATAAGCCATTGAACAATTGAAAACACAACAAAAAAAAGGTTTAGACATCAGTTTTATATCAGTTTTGATGTATAAGAATACCTTAAACATCGCCTAAAAACGATGTCTTTAAGCTGTTAGACATCGGTTTTTAAAAAAAAACTGATGTCCAAAGATATATTAGACATCGGTTTTGAGCGATGTCTATTGACTTAAAGACATCGTTTTTTTAAAAATAAAATCGATGTGTTATTGCATCTTAGACATCACTTTTAGGTGATGTCTTTTTCTATATAGACATTGGTTTTGTTTATAAAAAAGCGATATTGATTAAGATGTTAGACATCGGTTTTGGACGATGTCTATGTGTATAAAGACATCGATTTTATTATTTTAAAACTGATTTATATGTATTGTTTAGACATCGTTTTTGCCTGATGTCTATACCTGTTTTCAACATCATCTTTTTATTTATAAAAGTGATGTATATTATATTTGTAGACATCGCTTTTGCAATGAAAAAATTGATGTTAATAAAAGTTTTAGACATCAGTTTTACAAAAAATATGATGTGGATGTTACCAATAGACATTACTTTTCAAAGCATCATAAATAAAACTAATGTCTATATACGCAAACACAAAATTTTAAAATTGCACGCGCATTTGCAATATCCAGAATCCGGCCATAAATACCATTCACAACATACATCCAACAAATATCAATCCGCAAAATCGACATCATCAATCCGGATAACCAATATCTACCAATCCACAAAACAAACATCTACCAATCCGCAAAACCAAATCCTAAATAACTACATGCACTAGCTAGTCCACAACCATAATATCAAATGTTCAGATCTACATAACCTGTCCAAAACCAAAGTAGCACTCGAAACTGTTCAGATGTGCTCTTGGATATATCTGAGAGCTTCAACACGTAATTCATCAAGTTGCTCCTCGGTGTAACACATGCGAGTCTTCTGTAGCCACTGAAAAATTCAAACAAACTTTATTTTTATAAAATGAAAAGTGGACCTTTATATAATCTCAATGCCAAAACAAGGATGCACACCTTTGTAGTAAAAGTCAATCTAGTGTCGTTGATGATTTCTTTCATGTAGCGCATGACTACATAAGCGCATTCCATGCCACCAGGTTGCTTAGGAGACCCCTGTTCCAAAGCAAAAAATTACAACTGAACTAAACTACTTATTAACCATAATTACGAAAGCACAAAAAAGCGCTTACACTTAGAAATTTTGCTTTGGATGGCTTGTGATTGCCCTTACCAGTTTCAGAATTAAAACTTTTCAATGCCCTGCATCATTTAAATAAACTGATATAAGACCACAGATTATCAAAAGTTCTCATCAAATATTACAGGAAAAATAAAATTACCTCGATAATGCCTTTTCTAGATCTGGAAATTTTACTGGGTGAGGGAGAGGATTAAGAAAATATATTTCACCTTCCCAAATAATGGCCAAAATCCAATGCATACTGTTTTTATTAAAAAACATGTCAAAGACAAATTTCACACATTATATACTAGTTTACGTACTATTCATCTTTTTAATATCACAAAGTAAGAACTTACTTCTGATTGTGCGGCAAGAAGAATAGTCGATCCGGGTTACCCTCTTTCAACCGGTTCACGATGTAAGTTTCAAATTCTGCATTCAAGTAATAAGTGGATCCTGGATCAATGAAAGCAAACGTGTCCGCCAATTCTGGTCGTTCACTCATCTCAGAATGCAAGTACCTACCAAAAGACATAATTAAACAAACCTGAACCGCAAAATTACTGAAATTGAAAAAAGGAAAAAAAAAAGAAACTTACGTCATGTAAGATGCAAGTACAGCTTGCCCTAGCATTTCAAACTCTAACACCGCCTGAACATTCTCATGTAACAAGTAAATTACTTTCTCATGTCCAAACACTTCTTTTTCACATTTAATTTGTATCGAAACCCCAGTAGTCTTCATCCATGTAACAGCATGCTTATAGAGTAAGTTAAAGCCTTTTGGAACTTTTACACTTGGCTTTGCTTCCAAAAAATCCGACTTCAAATTATTCAAATCTAGACCTGGCTTTGTACCTGGCCGCTTCCTTTCTTTTTTCTTAATCTGTAGACAATTAAACTACCAAAATTTAAAATCCAGACAAAAGCATTTTTCAATTTTAAAATCCAGACAACAATTGAAATATCCTCATACCGCCGGAGTTGTGTAGCTGATTAGTCCTTCAGGTCATGCTAAAAAGGATCCAAGTGCATCGCAGACTGTCACCATTTCGCCACGTACCGGCACCGGAAGCAACGCATCTGATTTGAGTAGCCCATCGACAGATACACACTTATGTCCAAGTGGTATATCGATTCCATGCACTTTTTCTTTATCCTTTCCAGGGTACACCATACCAAAAGCAACCTTGTTGTCTATCGTGTTGACGGATAGCTCACACGATCTCTACCCCTAATACATACAAAAAAAAACCAAACATAAATACGAAATATAAAGTACCAAGTTGAAAAGAAATCATTACTGCATAATAATAATTAAAAAAAAATACTAAGTTATTGATAAATTACCAAAACTCCAGGAGGTGCAGGTGTTGAAACACATTCATCAACGTCGTCATCATCATCACTACAGGCCACTACAAATGCTTTTTCTAGCTGATGACTTGCCTTTTCCGACATGATTGGGGAGTGAAGAGCGATCCTTGAAGCCATCATTGGCTTCAACTCAGCAACCTCTGCCTCAAGAGCCTGCGTCTTTTTATCGACCTTTTCATCTCTTTCTCGATTACGAGCCAACAACTCTTTCTTCGTGATTCAAATATTTTTCTCTCTAGGCAGCTTAAAGTCTTGTTTTGGAGTTACATGTTCACGACTGTCCAAAGCTGTTGTCCAGAAGCTCTTCACCTCCATACAATTCTATTTCACCCTTCTTCTTTTTTTCCAACAGAGCATTCTATTGATATTGCAAAAAATTACAGAAGTATTAACAACCATGTCGATAATTAAAAAACAATACTAAGCATAACATGATGATACAACAACCATGTCGATAATTAAAAAATAATATTAAGCATAACATGATGATACAACAGCCATGTCGATAATTAAAAAATAATACTAAGTATGAAAATAATTAAAAAAATCCAACAGGATTAACATAATCATAAAACAGCCATGCCGATAATTAAAAAACAATACTAAGTATGAAAATAATTAAAAAAAAATCCAACAGGATTAACATAATCATAAAACAACCATGCCGATAATTAAAAAACAATACTAAGTATGAAAATAATTAAAAAAATCCAACAGGATTAACATAATCATACATGAACACTTACAATTTTTTCGCATACAGCAGCCAGGTCTTCATCGACCTCTTCGACCTCTTCACCATTTTTCCGCTTCCGAGCTTTTTGCCAAAAAATTGCTCTATCGGGTTCTTCTTCCGGCTGCAACTTTCCTTTTTTGATCTATTCAAAATATGCAGAAAAATATTAAAAATGCAATTTTTTTAATAAGACAGTAATGACTTTGTTCTTACTTCGTCTTCCTTTAGACCAATATAGCCCTTACTAGACAAGCGATGGTGATACTTTCTCAGCGAAACCCTTTCACTCAGCACTTCATGAATTCCCTACAAACAAATTTATAGAATTACATAAACTGATGTGCAAAATTAACAGGAAAGGGAAAAATAATTGGAGAATTACAAAAGTCCAATAAAATAAAATATACCGTCCAACTAGGATCAGTCCTTTGCTTCACAAAATTCTTCCATGTTGACTTACTGACAAAACCATATCTCTTTGGTGGCTTATTCAGTTTCTTCTTGTCTCCAACAAACAGAAGCACAAACTTCCTCGTCAAATCGGTTTTAAATTGTCGCCATTTAGAGCCCGCAGACTTTAGGACAATGTCCTCACAGTGTGGACCAACTTTGAATGTTGACTGGCAAAAAACACAAGGAATAATAACAATTTTAAATTAAGAAATTAACAGAACAAGTGCAAAAAAAATGAAGGGGTTGTGGAGTACCTGAATATCTATCCAAATCTTTGATTTTAATTCAGGATCTACACTTGTCCAATTAGCAATATCAATTGGAATTGTAGTCATGGCCAACATACCGATATAGGACTGCAGTCGGGCCCTGGTACCCCTCGAGTACCTCCAGAACTTCTTGTCACTGCACCAGTTGAGGTAACTGCGGGTTGCTCGGACTCCTCCAGTTGAGGTTCTGATGCCCCGGGTTCATGATTATCACAAGTACCAGATGCTCTAAACTCGGGTTCTGATGCATTTTCTGTTTTATTTTCTGAGCCTGCCTTTGCTGATTTCTTTTGCTTTTTCGGTGCCATTTATCTCGTCTTCCTTAAATCTGGACAAGCTATCAAAATTAAAACAAGTACACAATTATGCTATAATTCCACAATATTATGCAAAATTTAAGGCTAATTATTATGAAAAATACCTAGAATTCTAAAATAACTTCATGGCTAATTATTATGAAAAATACCTAAAATTTAAGGCTAATTATTATGAAAAAGCAAAATAATTATAACATTAAACTTAAAGCAAAATCAAAACATTATAATAAAATAAAGTGCAAGTACAAGTCATTATAATCAGGGAGCCAAAAAGGTGCAAATACACGTAATTCTATCACATAATACAATAATTATAACTACAAAGTGTAATCAGGGAGCCAAAAAAGAGAGTTCATTGAAATTTAAATTTAATACAACTAATTAAACAAGTAAAAGTCATAATAATTATAATTCTATGACTTTTTCACCCAAATACCCTCTACATTTTGTCTTTTATTGCTAACACTTGCATCATCATCACAAGTAGTAGGATCACACATAGGGATATCATAACAGAATGGGGGAGGATTCCAGGAGGTCTCTTCTTCTACATCTTCATTGTACACGTCATGATAATCTCGAGTTGTTGACGATAACACAACTGACCAATTCGCATCACATGGATCCTCGACATAAAAGACTTGGCTGACTTGGTCAAGAGAGGCAAATTTGTCCTGTTTGTGGCCTGGTCGATTGAAGTCCACGAGCGTAAAACCAAGATCATCAGACTTGACTCCTCTATCAGTGGATGCCCATGTACACAAAAATAAAGGGGCCTTGAATGCGTGGTAATCTAACTCTCATATTTCTTGTACAATCCCATAGAATGTTAACTCACACTCTACGGGATTTACATCCTTAGTACTAGACACTTGGAATGTCCTAACAACTAATGAAACACAACTATTTTGAACTACCCTAACATTATCTCGTTCCTTCGTATGGTAATGGACCCCGTCAACAATATAGCCTTCGTACGTCAGCACTGAAAATGAAGGCTTTCCAGCCAACCATCTAATTATTTCAGACACGGCTTCAGAATTTTCCCTCATTTCTATACTTACCTACAAGTAAAGTAGGGATGCATAAAAGTTAATTTCAATTAAATGCACGACTTGCATAATTTTGTAATAAAATAAAAAAAGAATATAAACTAACTTTTTGTTGAAACCAATCGGAAAATTGTCGTTTGTGCTCTCCCAAAAGCCACTGTACACTCTTCTTTATTCCTTGGTAAATTCTTTCCAAGTGTTCCTTATGCAATCTGAAAATATTGCAAGTACATAGAATGAGCCACCTACTAAAAATAACTAATACACCTATAAATATACTTATAAATATTTTACTTACCGAACGTATGGTTCCACTTCAGGATTATTAAGAAGGACCGCGAGATGTGCCTCATCTCGTTCTTTTTCGACAACAAACTTTATTGTCACACGACCTACTGGACCGGAAAACTTGTCATCATCTTTCTAAAGACCTGCAGTTCTACTACTCTCGCTAAAGAACCCCGTACAAAACTCGGCTGATTCTTCCTTCAGATAGCCTTCAGCTATACAACCTTCCGGATAAAATCAGTTTCGGACATAGCTCTTTAATATTTTATTAAATCTTTCAAATGGAAACATCCATCTATAAAAAATTGGTCCGCATAATTGCAATTCCCTTACTAAATGGACTGTGAGATGTACCATAACATCAAAAAATGATGGAGGGAATATTTTTTCCAACTCCCATAAGGTCAAAATCAAATCTGCTTGGAGTTTACTCAATTTTGACACATCTACGACTTTGTTGCACAAGGAGTTGAAAAAAAAGCACAATCTTATTATACTTACCCTAACATTTTTTGAAAGCACGGAACGAATACAAACCGGTAGTAACTGCTGGAGTAGGATATGGCAGTCGTGCGACTTCAGCCCATACAACTTCATATCAATCAGTGATACACGGTTTCTAATATTTGATGCATGTCCATATGGAAGTTTCATATTGGACAATGATGTCAACATAGTTTTTTTTTCTTTTTTAGACAAAGTAAAAGGGGAAGTTGGTAAGTATGTCCTCTTTTCACCTATTTCAGGAGCTAAATAAGTCCTTACACCCATATCAATCATATCAAGACGAGAGGCAACACTGTCTTTAGTCTTGTATTTCATATTAAGTAGTGTCCCAATTATATTATCGCATACATTCTTCTCGATGTGCATAACATCTAAACAATGACGCACGTGGTGAAATTTCCAATATTCCAATTCAAAGAAAATTAATTTCTTTTTCCATGCATACTCTACCTTTTTCACCTTCCCCCCTTCCCAAAACTAAATTCCAGTTGCTACTATTGCATTAACACTTTTTCTCCGCTAAGTGGCTCAGGTGCGTAACCAAGTTCTTGTTGTCCATCAAATGTTATCCGCTGCCTCCTATAAGGATGACGCTCATCTAAATACCGACGATGGCCTAGATAACACATTTTCCTATTATGACTTAAATATCTAGCAACAGTTTATCACCACATATTGGACAAGCCTTATACCCCTTATTTATGCAGCCTGACATATTTCCGTATCCCGGGAAGTCGTTTACTGTCCACATCAGAACTGCCTTTAAAGTTAAGACAGATTTGCTATGTGCATCATACATATTTGGTTCCCCTTCCTCCCATAATTTTTTTAAATCATCGATCATTGGTTGTAGATATATGTCAATGTTATTTCCAGGCTCATACGGGCCAGAAATTAATGTCGATAACATCATAAACTTCCTCTTCATGCATAACCATGGAGGAAGATTATACATTACTAACATGACCGGCCAACAGCTATACCGATTGTTTAATCCATTGTTGTGTGAATTTATACCATCGGCCGCTAATCCTAAGCGTATATTTCTAGCCTCGCTACCGAACTCGGGCCACCTACAATCTACATTTCTCCAAGCAGGAGAATCAGATGGATGACGCATCTTTCCATCTTTAGATCGATTCTCCGCATGCCAACTCATTAATTTAGCAGTAACAGTAGATTTAAACAGTCGTTTAAATCTAGGGATTATCGGAAAATACCACATCACTTTGGCTGGAACATTAACCCTAACTTAACCATCTTTCCCAATTTTCCAGCGAGAAAGATGGCATTTGGGACACTCAGATAAAGACTCGGCAGCTGGTCCCCTGTATAACATGCAGTCATTTGGACAAGCGTGGATTTTGACATACTCAAGTCCTAAATCAGTTAAGGTTTTCTTAGCTTCATACATACTACCCGGAAGCACATGTTCTTTAGGAAGAAAAGAGCCAACGAATTCAAGAAGATCGGTAAAGGCTTTATCACTAACTCCAAACCTAGCCTTCCAATTATGTAATTTGAGGACTCACTCTAGTTTAGTGCACTCGCTTCCCTCAAAAAGAGGTTGTTCCGCATCAACAACATACCTCTTAATGTTATCAGATTCATTATCCCAATCTTCATCATCATTATATGTTGCTTGACATACATTATATGTTTCTGAAGGGGTGTGGGCTTTTTAGCAGGACAAGTACTACCAACTGATGACTTAGTATTACTAAAAACCCCTTCTCCATGCCAAATCCAATCCAAATATCCTAAACTAAAACCAGATTCATAATGATGACCCATGATTATCTTGACAGTAAATTTTTTGAAGTTAACGCAGCATGAACAAGGGCACGGTATTTTTTTTGGGTTTTTAGCATTTTCCTCGGCAAATATCAAGAAATTTTCGCACCAATCTCATATTGCAAAGAATCCCTATCGGCTTTTATCCAAGACTTGTCCATATAAAACCACCTGGTATATCACTAAAATTTCAGTCTTATAACTTATATGATTAATATTATTTATTATATTCCTACTATTTTTTTGTACCCCTATCTAATTTTAAAATAAAACAAGTAAAACATATATATCAAACATAAATTAGGATAACAATTGACAAAATTGTTATCAATGTTTTTGTACCACTATCCTAATTTCTAACAGAACAACACTGAAAAACAGAGAGATACAATTAAAATACAATTATCCTATAAGTAATTACATATGTCAAAACAGAGAGATACAATTAAGCACAATTAAAATTAAACAAATATAAAATCAAAACCAAAATTTACAAGCAATAAGATAATTACAGAGCAACATCCACCTAGTATAAATTAGGGTTTCAATTTTAAAAAACCCCAATTTTCAAATCTAGGGTGTCAATTTAAAAAACACATAATTTTCAAATCCAGGGTTTTCAAAATTCTAAATTAATGGTTAACATGCAAGGTAATTCAAGTTTATAAAATGAAAAAGGAGGAGAAATAAACCTAATTTGAGTACAAATGTGAGAGTACAAAGAGTGAGCGCAGTTGCTTTGGTTGAGTAGATTGCAGCAGCGGCGAGAGGTCGGAGAGAGTATGACCGAGACCACGGCAAAACAACGGCGAGACTCCGGTGAGGGTTTGAGAGAGAGAGAGAGAGAGAGAGTTTGTGTGTTTTAGAGAGAGGTTGAGACGGACGAGAAAGAGAGATGGTGAGGGAGAGAGAGTTTGGGTGGGAGAGAACCGGTGACGGGAGAGGGAGAGAGAGATTGACGAGGGAGGGAGAGTTTGAGAGAGGGAGGGCGTTTTTAGTTTTTAGTTTTTAGTTTAGATTTTTGTAATTAATTTGTCTGAAGAGAGGGAGAGTGAATTCGTTAAGAGGGGGAAAATTGGCTAAGGGGGGAAAGAAAGGGGGTTTTGCTGCATTCATTTTTTTTTCAAAATATAGACATCGGTTCTAAATAAAGCGATGTCTATTAACAACATAAACATCGCATTTTCGCGGGATGATGTCTACAATAGTGTAGACATCGGTGGCACATTCGACCGATGTCTAACATCTGATCTCTATTCACCTTTTTATTGTAGTGAGTATCGAATGTGGAGTTTGTGGAGAAAATGATGAGTTTGAGATCAATTGAATTTCATGCCCTAAATATTGGACACTCCATCTCATTTGTCTCGTGTAAAAATATAAAAAATGTTGTGAAAACTTTCACACAGTGTTCAACGATATCATCTCTTGTGAAATTGTATATAAAAAACTATAAGACGTAATAATGTCATAGATGTATATGAGCGTAATTAATATATCTAAATGGGAGTAGGAACATGTTTTGAGACTACACGAAAAACACTCGATATTTTTTGAAAAGGACTAAGTTACACAAAGATGGGCCTAAGTCCATTCTCTTCGTAATCATACTAGATCATGGATGTGATTTATTGAGATATTCGAATATTTTGTTGATACATTACATTAAGGCAGTTGCAACGCTTCTATATGGTGTATTGCTTTTTCAGTGGGTTAGAAAGTCGGTGAATTAGATTAGTTTTAGTTGATGAATTATTATATCGACAATGATGTAACATTTTTTTCAGCACAAATATCTCAAAAACTAACATTATGATACTACAAGTCAACTTATGATCTATTGTATTAGTTTTACTTTATATGTAATATTAAGAAATATAAACATATACCAATGTCACTGCTTGTATTTATTCAATTACAACACAAATACAAGAAAATATATCATTTATTAATTAATGAGTTAAATCAGCAATATTTTGCACACTCGTAATATTTTAGAATATCTACAACAAACTCTTTAAACAAGTTAAGTGAAAAAAATAGAGAATATTAATAATTAATTATTAATACTCCAATATTGGAGTTTAAAGAGACTATTAGATATTCTTTAAAATTTTAAGAGTATATTCTCTCTTCTCTAATGTAAGACTCTACCGCCTACTATTAAGTTATATTTTACTATAAATTAATATAAATATCTACTTTCACTCCCTACTTTGTATTGTACTTCTTTTTAATAAAAATATATTAATATTAAATTATTTTTTAAAGTGTGAATATAAAGATTATTGTTGGATATGAATGCATATTGAGAGTCAATTTTTTATATATTCACTTAATGGACTATTGAAAATGCTCTTACATATAAATCATAAAAATTGATAGAATTATATATTAACTATATTTGAGATATTATATAATTTTTTATTAAAAAATATAATGTATAATATAATACATAATATTATGTATTTTCAAAAAAATAAATAATATTATGTATTATGTATTTTATTTTCAAAAAAAATTAAATATTCAGTTCACTTTATTTCTTAACATTTCAGAATCATAAAAACAAAACCGAATATGTATAATATTATGTATTTTAATTTTTTCTCTTTATAATATTATGATAACTTTCAAGAAAAATATTATATTATACTATATTATTCATTTATCTAAATATTCATGATATTTTGATTATTTTTGCTAATATAAGTTTATTAAAGTTTTAAAAATAATTAAATGCAAAATGATCTGCTCATAATTAAAATATTTTTTAATGAAGTTACCCAAAACAGTTAATCAAATTTATAATATTTAGAATTAAAATTTAATACGCAAAATAGATAAATATGAAGTAAAATAAAATTTTGATAATTTTGGTTCGGAACAAAAACGAACCGTAATTTATGATTCTGTTCGGTTCTAACTCTGTGCTCACCCTCTGCTCTACTTAGAAAAAGAATAAGTATCTAAAAAAAATATTTTCTTGTTTTTACTACCCATGCTATATATAAATAAAGTTCATACATAAAAAGAAATATTTCTCACAAAAACAAGATTAAGAGTATACGTTATTTAAAGCTCCAAATTCGATTCTCGCTTACTCTCGCGATTTTCTTGTGATCTAGTAGAAAAGATTCTCAATTATAATACATCTAAATTTATTATTCATAAAAGTACCCCATCAACTTATAATAAATATTTGTAGATTGTAAGATGAATTCTTGTTCTTCTTCAAAGAGTCAGACGTCTAAATCATAAATTGAGCCGGCTTCAAGGACCGTTTGAAAAGCGTACATCACTATGGAACGACCAGAGTGCGGCGGCCCGCGGCGTCGACGGCTAGATTTGATCAACCTTGCCTCGCATCATCGATCTTACGTAGAATTTAGAAAACGCATATCAGAATTATTTACAAACATGCACTGGAAAAAATTACAATCACTCACCAATTCATTCGTTTTCAAAAGATAGGAAAAATAAATTACCAACTCATTCTTAAGTTAAACGTCAATAATAAGTATAACAACCGGCAGCTAAATTTGATTCAACGTCAAAATCATAGGACACGAGGCAAAAGTGAATGTCAGGTACATTCACAACTACTGACAGCTCAATGAAATTATTATCCTTTTCATCCTACTCAGTTTTTAATTTATTTTTAAATTTATACTTCCTACATCCCATCCCATATTATGTATACTCTTTTAATTTTTATATAATCAAATTGATCACATTTTGACCGATAATTAGGACAAATTTATGTATTATTTTTGTAAATTGAAAAATACATTTTAAAGATGATGAGATATATTAAATATTTCCTAATGATATAAGTTCTGAAATTTATTTAATTATATAGTAAGTATAATTTGCGAAACAATTTGATCATTGATTAGTTAAAAGAGGACACATAATATCAGATTGAGGGAGTATTAATCACTAATGACAAGTAAAAAACATTATTTTATATTTTAGAAAAACAGAGAAATTCTGTCAATAATTCTATTAATTTTCACAAATTAAACTCGTAAACGTGGGATAAATAATTTTTTCGAAATCTGACAAATTTAGTCTACATTTAACTTCTAACGGGACAATAAAGTGTTGATGCAGTGATTGAGTTTTTGTTTCCCACCTAGATGATCATGAGTTCAACTTAAACGTGTGTGATTAATTATATAAAAAAATATTATTCTAACGTAAATAAGGTAAATCTATCCGTTAGCCTTTTCCAACTCCCCACCAGACTTCGCAGATGCAATTAAAATATATTTTTAGTATTTTAAAAATTAGAAATCAATCGGCTAGCAAGGACTCCGTCGAATACCTGCCATTAAAAAAGAGTACTCCAAAAATTTACAGGTATTTTAAAATTCAACAGAGTAAAATTGATTTTCAAATTTTATAATATTATATATTTTTATACTGGAATATGATTCATACTAACTCCGTCCCGTTAATTTCTCTACGTTTACTATTTACACGCATTTCGAGGTCTCTATAAAATATAATTTCATAATGTTTTTTTAATTATTTTTTTTGAATAAAAGTTTAAACATAAAATTTTTATACAAAATTTTTTAAAAAAAATGTAATGGAGTTATATTTTAAATGAAAATTGAAAAACGTGTCAAAAAGTGATGTAAAAAATTAAATGGGACAGTATAATTTAGTGTTAAAATCATCATGGGAGTTAGGGAAGGGACCAGACCTAAAGAGTTAACCTAGTGTTACCTGGTCGGTGCTATTTCAACAAGATAGGAGTCGAGAACTGACTTCGAAATGACTCATAGGTCAATTTTTTCATGGCTTTTCCTTTAAATTACATTATTATAATATAAAATTTCAAGAAAAAGAAGAGGGTAAATATATAGACGTCGAGCTCAAGAGTTTCACATCCATCATCTCGATCCTTTTTATTTTCTTCGTCGTGTCGATAAGTTCAGAGAAGATAAGCATTAACTTTGCAGGGCCTTTGTCAACTTTTTGATTACTTGTGCCGAGCTTAGAGTTTAGGAAAATGGCAAATCAGATGAACAAGATCATGATTGACTCTTGCATGGTACTGTAGAATGAAGAAACGGTATGTTTTGGGATCTGGTGTAGTTTGGAACGTATGGCTCAGAGAAGAAGTTCCCTGTTGAGAACGCTGTAAATATTATATGCATGTCTTGTAATATACCATGATAGGCAATTGGGAGAAAAAATAAATTTGTTTTGGTAAGGTATTAATTATAGGAGTCGAGTGAGAGACATTATGTGTGGAGAGGGGGCTTCCAAAGAAGTGAGTTCACACTTCACACAATCATGCCGACTTTGAAATTATTTATGGTAATATGTGGGGAACTTCTTGCTTAGTGTGATTTTGAATTTTAATTCAGTAATTAAGATTCTTATTGCGCATTAATCCATAATGATAACTCCTGATGGAGAGACTGTTCCTTCGACTCCGTGTCTAAATCCTTCGCCGCCGTTGGGTGTAACTGTCATGGGGTTCCTACAAAACAGCACCGGAAGGGGGATTTGGGTCCCGCGGCGCCTCCGGTGTGAGAATAAGAACTCGCTTTTGGGGAGGATGAAGATAAATAGGAATGCAAGGTGGTTGTGTGTGTATATGAGTGTGAGAGAGTGATTAGCCCCAAAATCTTTCCTCCTTTGGCTATTTATAGCCCAAGGGTAGGGTTTTGGGGTTGGTACCTTTTAATCATAGTAGTTGTTTCTAGGAGCGGAGGACACCTGGCTGGAGTGGATACTTTACACATGTCGGGACGGGACTGGTTGGAGATTGTTCTGAGGATCCTCTGACACGTGCCTTGATAATTCCCATGATTGATATGTGACAGTTGTCCCTATCATGCGTTTTGGCATGTGCCTCATGTGCTGGGACCTCTCTAGGTTGGGCTTGCGGGACTGGAATAGTTAGGACTAGTGGTGTGCGGGACTGGATCGAGTTAGGAGTCCGGGCCTGGCCCTTGCAGGAGCTATATAGTAAACTGGTTGCTGTCTTCCATTTTCTTCCTGATTAGGGCAGCTCTGACTGCTTGTTCTCCCGCTGATAAGTATAAGTAGAGAGGTCTCATGTTTAAGCTTTAGTTAGGACTGGTGGCTGGTGGCTGAGAGAGGTAGGACTTGATCTCCTCAAATGCCTTTTGGCACTCCGGACTCAATTTTACCTCTTTCTTGTTATTTGCTCCCTTGAGTAAATCCAAGAATGGTAAGCACCTCTCTTCTAGCTTTGAGATGAATCTCTTGAGTGCTGCTAGGGATCCTGCTAGCTTCTGCACATATTTTTGGGTCTTGGGAGCCCTCATCTCCTGGATTGCTTTTATCTTTTCCGGATTTGCTTCTATTCCTCGGTTGCTGATCATGAACCCTAAGAACATGCCTGCTCCTACTCTGAAGGTATATTTCTCCAGATTTAGTTTAAGTTGGTTCTTCCTCAGGTTGTCAAAACACTCTTTCAAAACTTCTACATGTCCTGCTATAGTTGTTGATTTAGCAATCATATCGTCTACATAGCACTCCAAGTTCCTCCCGATTTGGGACTTGAATATCTTGTTCATGGCTCTTTGGTAGGTGGATTCTGCACTTGTAAGTCCAAATGGCAACATCACATAAGCATAGACTGCTCTGTGAGTTATGAATGATGTCTTAGATATGTCCTTCGGGTTCATCTTAATCTGGTTGTACCCAGAGAAGGCATCCATGAAACTTAGCATAATGTGTCCAGATGTGGCATCTATTAACTGATCGATATTGGGTAGAGGGTATGGGTCCTTCGGGCATGCATCATTCAAATCAGTGTAGTCCATACACATTCTCCATTTGCCGTTGGACTTCTTTACCATGACAACATTAGCTAGACATTCCGGGTATTTATTTTTTTGCTGATTCCTGTTTTAAGTAACTTCTCCACTTCTTCGTCTATCGCTTTTTGCCTCTCCAGGGCGAAATTTACACGCTTCTGCTTGACTGGTTTTTTGTTGGGGTTGACATCCAAGTTGTGCATTGCTATGGACTCATGTAGTCCAGGCATGTCTCTTGGACTCCAGGCAAAAACATCTTTGTACTCCCGAAGTAAGGACACTAGTTCTTCTCTGAAGGACTTTTCGAGTCCTGGCCCAACTCTTACCTTTCTATTAGGAGTGCTTTCATCAATTTGAACTTCCTCTATTTCGACCGCGGCCTCAATTTTTGCTTGATCTTTGGTTAAGACCATTTGATGAACTCGGGCTTCGGAGTTCTTCTTCAAGTAGGAGCTGATTTGCTCTGACTCATTCTTTTTGGTTGCTTGCATGGTAGGACTGGTTTGGTCTAGGACCGCATTCGCGTTGTCGACTACCATGACTTGGTTGCTTGTCAGTTCTTTCGAACTTGGGATTGTTTCTGGATCCAGACTTGATTCAATGAATTGTACTTCTTTTGTTGTTTCTTCCCATGGTCGGGGTCGGTGCTTCTTGATGTTGTGCTGTTTACGAAGGACTGCGGCCTTCCTTTTGTTATCTTGGTGTGTTTCTGCCATGACTAACACCTGGTTGTAGCATGTTTCAGCAACTCCATAATCTCCCTTTATTTCTCCGACTTCTGTAGGTGTTGGAAACTTGATCTTGAGATGGGAGATTGAAGTTATTGCTTGCATCATAGTTAGAGCTGACCTGCCGATTATCCCGTTGTAGGACGAAGGAGTGTTGATGACATAAAACCTGATGGCATGAGTTACTTGGTTAGTATTCATTCCAAAAATGACAGGTAGGTATAAGGTCCCTTGGATTGGGACAGTCCGAACCCATAGAGTGGGTTCTCTCGGCAATCATTGTTTCGGACGCTCCCTAACTGCATTCGATCCACTGTATGCTTGAAGAGGATATTTACCGAGGAGCCATTGTCTATTAGCATTCTTCTTACTTCATTATCAAAGATGTCCAAGGTGACAACTAGAGTTGCAATGTGGTGGGGGTTGACTCCTTCATAGTCCTTACTGCTGAAGAAAATCACCAGATCTGGGAGTGATTGGATTGTAAGCACTTCTTCGCCAAAATCCGAGCTTCGTGGTGTGGAGTGGGAGCCTTCTATGACCACATTAACTATGTTATTTCCTCTCTTTTGCCCATCTCCTCTGTTGTTGTTGTCCCGAACCAAGTATTTGTCCAGGTTTCCTTTCTTTACTTGGTCCATAATGGAGTACTTGAGTGATAAGCAGTTCTCCGTCTTGTGGCCATGGGTCTCATGATAATCACACTGCCTATTGTAGGGCCTGCTCTCCGGGGGAGTTTGCGTTGGCTTCAGAGGATAGTAAAAAGGCTTGTCTTTTATTTCTTTCAAGATTTCTTCCCGGGCCATGTTGAGAGGGGCCAGTCCGGCTCCTGCTTCATCTCCCGGGACTGCTTCGTGGGTCCTGGATCGCTCTTGGACTTCGGCTTAGGACCGAGCCTCTGAAAAATTGGAGTAGATTGTCTTTCTGGGTTCTGCTGGTTTTGTTTGAACTTCTTGTCCTGATGGTAACCCCCTTTCGGTCGGTCATCAGAGTTCTTACTCCTAGATCCCCCATTCCGGGACATCCTCATCGCCTGGAGTACATCAGTCTCCTTTATGAATCTAGCAGCCATGAAGTAAGTTGCTGCCAGACTTTTTGGCTCCTTATTGATCAGTTCTACTGCATCTTTCATTGTGCTCCGGATCTAAGTTTCTCCTGAAGATGCTCAGAGCTTCGTGCTCGTCCAAGTTCGAGACCTTGTTGATTGCTTCCTGGAACCGGCATATATAGGCTGAGAGGGACTCATTGTCATGCTGCCGGATGGTTTTCAGGTGACACATATGCCTTTCATGTGTCTTTTTTGCTCGGAACCTCCTCAGGAATGCCGCGCAAAACTCCTTCCAATTGTGGATGCTTTAGGAGGGGATCCTACTAAACCATCTCTGGGCCCCTCCCTTAAGGGTTGATGCGAAGAATCGGGACTTGTCAAATCATTGTAGTAGTATATTTGCGCAATCTGTTCAAAGTAATTCAAATGCTCTTCTAGGTCTCCCAGACCATCAAAAGAATCAAAATTGTAGTGCTTCAGGTCCCGCTGTAGGGGAATAGTCTCCAAGGAGTGGCTGAAAGGAGTTAAAGTTTCCCCAATTTCTACTCCCGAGTCTCTGTCCATTTTTCTTTGTAATTCATAGATCATATCATTTATATCTTACTGCTTCTCCTCCTCTTCGTCATCAGAATTCAGCTCCGGAGTAGGATCCCTCCGGGTTCTCTTGGTCCTGGACTTGGCCAATAGCTTTTCTTCTTCCAACCGCATCCTTCTTTGGATTTTGAGCCCGAGCTTTGCTTCTTCTTCTTTTCTGATTTGCTCCCTCATCTCTTCTAACCTTTTTTGCTTGGCCGCTTCTGCTTTTTTCTTATTTCCTGGGACCTTTCTGTTCTTCTTTCCCCTAGCTCCAATTCGGTCAAAGATAACTCATCACTTGTGAGGTTGGCAATATGTTCTTTAGCCACCGGGACATTAGTGTATTTGTATTGGTTTAGCTCAATAAGACTCCTGGAGTCCCGAGTGTTGACAACCCTCTCCATAATTGGAGTGTGTTGCAATGGTTGCTCCTGGAATATTTCTTGGTTGGCTCCCAGGTCATGAGCCTGGGAGTAGTCCAGCTTCTGGACCTGAGTACTAGCAGAGGGTCTTCCAGAAGTATGTTAAATTGGTCTTGCCATTGTTTCAAAAGTACCAACAACACCTAACAAAAATTTTCTACTAAAAATATTGATCTAAGGTTGCTTTTTGAAAATTGCAAAAACTATCTAGAACAAGAACAAACAGTTTTCTGGGACTAGTTCATACAACCTTCTGGAACTGGTTAATTATATAGTAAAATGAGTGCAGCTGGGTTCTAGGACACAAATGCAATATGCAAACTAAAGCAAAATCGGGGTTCTAGAACAATCAAAACCAACAATAGCACACACAAACATGTCTTAAATCAACGAAACAGGGCTCACACAAACGTGGCCTAAAATAACGAGCACACACAAACGTGGCTTAAATAAAGAACATTCATATTTATGAGAGGGTTTGGTTGCTTGGATTCTTACAAGTTAAAGAAATGGATTATTTCAAGAGCTTGCTGATGAAGGTGAATCCAGAGGCACCGAGATCCAAGGATGTTGAGCCCTCCTTTTAGCGCCAAATGATAACTCCTGGTGGCGGGGCTGCTCCTTCGACGCCGTGCCTGGATCCTTCACCGCCATGGGGTGTAGCTGTCGTGCGGTTCCTACAAAACAACACCGGAAGGGGGTTTGGGTCTCGCGGTGCCTCCGGTGTGAGAGTAAGAACTCGCTTTTGGGGAAGATGAAGATAGATAGGAATGCAAGGTGGCTATGTGTGTATATGAGTGTGAGAGTGTGATTAACCCCAAAACCTTTCCTCCTTGGGCTATTTATAGCCCAAGGGTAGGGTTTTGGGGTTGGTACCTTTTAATCGTAGTCGTTGGTTCTAGGAGCGGAGGACACCTGGCTGGAGTAGATGTTTTACACGTGTCGGGACGGGACTGGTTGGGGAATGTTCAGAGGATCCTCTGACACGTGCCTTGATTATTCACATGATTGATGTGTGACCGTTGTCCCTATCATGCGTTTTGGCATATGCCTCACGTGCTGGGACCTCTCAAGGTTGGGCTTGCGGGATTGGGACAGTTAGGATTAGTGGTGTACGGGACTGGATCGAGTTAGGAATCCAGGCCTGGCCCTTGCAGGAGCTACATGTACTATCAGATAAATTATACATTAATTATATGCATGATTTAAGTTTCTGAACACAGTCGATTAGTTATAGGCCGAATAAGGCCCAATGAATAAAGGTCCGTCGATCTTTAGGACCATTGGGTCGAAAGCCCACATACCTTTCAATCAGCCGCTCGAAAATACAGAATCAAAACAACTACCTCCATTTCTCTCCTCCAACGTTCGTCCGCATTCTTCGCATAACGGACGAACATTAACTGCAGGTCTGAGTATAAGTACCCCAAGGAAAGTAAGAAACATGACATTTTTCATAACTCTCTACACACAAAACTCTTTCTACTTTCTTATCATCTCAAACTTACTTTTACATCCAGATTACTGATTCTCACACTGGAGGTGAATCGGGATACTATCTCTCGCATTGTTTTCCCTTATAGGTCTAAGCCAAAGATTGTTCTTGGACGATTGAAGGACATTTTTACATCGCCAGAAATCTGAGCGTAACACAACCCAACACCATAAATTAGTATTACGTTAGACTGTCTCAGACCCAACATGTGACATATAAAATTAACACTGAACGGTAAGATTAAATTGGTGACCCTCCCCAACCGGTACCATACTAGTCTGTCTCAGACTCGGTCATACCGGAAACCCTTTAACCTATAGTGTGGGAAACTTTTCCACGTCTCTAGAAATCGAACCTTAAATGCTTTGTCAATAACCAGCTGTGACAACCCTGGTCAAATCCCGAGCCTTTTTCAAAAATCGGGTCAATTCCCGATTCCGAGTCCGAAATAAGCCGAAGCCTCCTGTACCGGGTGCAGCCAACTTTGGTAACAACTAGCCCACCACAAGCCTCCAAACGATCATGATTTGTTGGTGCATATAGTAGTAGTACTTTGCCTAATAAACTGAACAGAAGTCTTAAATCTTTTCGATGTGGGACTGAGGTGTTACAAACTCCCCCACTTATACTCCTTACGTCCTCGTTAGACCCGGACAGACAACCCATAGGGCCAAGATCGTACCTCTCTAGCCAATATGAGATAATACCGGTTGGCTTCGTGTCCCCACATCCGGACCTCTTGCCATTGTGGAATAATACCACCGGCTTTCGTGTCCGCACCTCCGGCAACTTGACGAATCAAGCTTTTGAGAGTCGGCTCTGATACCGGATGTGAAAACCCGAGTCAAATTCCGAGTCTTTTTCGAAAACCGGGTCAAGTCCCGATTCCGAGTCTGAAATAAGCCGAAAACTACTGTCCCGGGTGCAGCCAACTTGGGTAACGACTCGCCCACCACAAGCCCCAAAGATCATAATTTTTTGGTGTACATAGTAGTAGTATTTTGTCTTATAAACTGAACAGAAATCCTAAATATTCTCGATATGGGACTGGGGTGTTACAAACTCCCCCATTTAAACTCATTTTCTCGACATGGGACTGGGTATTACACCAGCCCTCTCATCAACTCCCTTACACGTTTGGAGGCAGTGTTCATTGTCGTCTTCAGTTTTGTTTTATATCGACAATTACAAGTCAAGTTAATTACCTCATGCATGAATGAATTTTGCAACAGGTGACACCACAGCCGGTGATGGTGGGTGAGATTATACACACAGCACAGTACTGATATTTAGTGTAGGCTGTAGCATTGTTCACCTGGTACTTTGTCAATAAATTGTTTTATACAGAGCTGTTAGGCTTACGAATATTGAAACTTCAGGTTACTAATATTTGGTTTGATCTAATCCCTCCGTCCCTTTTTACATTTCCTATATTCACTTCAGACACTATCCACTTAATATTGATTATTAATTTACGTCTAATCTATAAGATAGAATATAGTCATGAGTGGTCTCGTTAGATTCGTATTTATGAGTAATTTAATATAATAAATTTTTTATATTTAATACTATTACGAAATTAAAGATATTAACAATCAAAAGTGTGCATTGATAAACGTGTACAACACAAATATGAAATGTTTTTAGGGAGTATCTTATACCTTCTTTCAAATTAATTATGTGATAATTTTTCACTATCGTACCACCAAAAAAATTACATCGATTATCAATGTGATATATATATATACAGAACTGAAATTAAATACATTTTCATGCTATAATTATTAAATTATTCCCGAATCAGATCAAATCCGAACACAAACTTTACGGCCATATTTGTTTAATAATATTAAGTATAGAATAGGATTGTAATCCTTAAATTTTTTAATTTCATTTTTGTTTTGTAAAAGCTTGTTTCTAGTTAATTCAAAGACTAGAATCCTATAAATTATTTTATCTCATATTTTTTATGTTAGATTAGAAAATAGGATTATAATTCGCTATAATACTTATTTGAAGAAGGTATTGTTTAATCCCTCAATCCTAATTTCAAAGTGTTATAGTAAAATTCTAAATTTAATTCTTCAAAATAAACATATAATATGATTATTTAGTCCCTATAATTAATATTAATGGACTAGTTATCCCGAATTATTATTCGGAAATTATAGTTCATTGAAACAGACTTGGCTGAATATTCCAATTTCCGAGCATACATTCAACCTTCAGTCAGAGGGAGGAGCATCGTTGTCCAGAGGAAGTGGAGAACCGTTTGATGGAGCAGAACAAAAGTTACATTAACACTAGTCAATGCTCGCTAATTACTTCATAATTTTATTTAAATAACTTTTAGCCTTCTCTAATTATACTTGCATGTTATAATTTAGACTTAAAACTTTTTATTTTAGTAGTAATAATTTGATTCTAATGTAAGTTGGTGCTCAATCTACTATAGTTGAATACAGTTGAACCTCGATGAAATAATAATTTATAAAGTAATAATTTCGTATAAAGTAATAATTTCGTTAAAATAATATATATTTTTCCGATAGACACAGTTTTTTCATAGTTGAGGACAAAAATGATCAAGTGTCACATAATTATGTTTCTTTAATGGAAATACGATCACAATATGAAACGTCTAGTCTAGGTTCTAGAGAATAAAGTCCAACAACTTTATTACGAGGTGATTACTTCTTTTGGGCTTCAGCTTTGGGCCTCAGTTTTAATATCTGATAAAGTTCCCCAGTTTTAAGACTAACCATTATATTAGCATATATTAATGACAGTAAACTGTTGTTTCTTCAAAACGAGTAATTGGACCATAAGTTAGGACCATAAGTGCTAATACAAGTTATGGACGACAATAATTAGAGACAGACTCTAAATATGACTAGAATCTGTAATCTGATTTAGCGTGAACAAATTCGAAAGTGACCCGAATACGACCTTGTCAACTGCAAATTGACCGAATATGACTCGTATTTAAAAAATTTCTTGCCTTAACTTAAAAATTCAATTTCAGATAAATATAACTTAATTCGATTTGATGCATAAATTATATTTTGACAAAACCCTGATCCTGAGTGTCACAGCTATAACATTCTCTTATTGTATGTCAAAATTTTCGATTTTTACGATAAGTAGAAATTCTAAATAACTCATGAACAGAGCAACCATGACAAAAGGAGATAAATGCTGGTACCTTCAAATCCATTAAATACGTCAGTTTCTCCGATTGTTAGGAGAGCAATGTTACTTTTTACAAACCCTCGTCACTGTCAACAGGCATCACAAAAGGCGTAACAATCATTATCCAACAACGTAATAGTTATCCATTGACAGTCATAAGTTAGAAACCTAAGTTATGGCTTCAGATAGGCATACAAATTCCTGCTAGCCTGTACTACTGATTACGAATTACTTGATATGTCTTCTATCACGCCTTTACCATCCACAGCATCAAAAAGGAAGAAATTTTTCACAGGATCACCTTTGCCTGATATTGCTTTAATCACTTCCTGAATCAAATAAATTGTGGGCATGAATAAAGTGTAAAGTGAAATATGCATTGCACCCAGTACGATATCAATGAAAAACAGCAAATTAGATGTTACCTGCCCGAGAATTCCTCCAATGATAGCACACACAGGAGGGAATTCACTAGGACCAGCTATTAATCGTCCTAAAAGAGAATCAGGAACCTGAGATACATTCACCGACTGCAGCATACATAGCACACATGAGCAAAGGCATAATAGGGCTATAACAATCTCAAAAAACACATATGGACGGACATACATTTGCCTGACAAAGTTCAGTTCTCAACTTCAGAACACTAGCAAGGTTTGCACTTGAAGTTTCTCCGTATTGGCGATTCTCAACATCTTCAAACCTTTCAATTACTGCATAATAAAATTTGGCAAAATTACAGATAATCAATATTATTTGCGTGTTGCCTTGGGGGGGGGCATTTAGCAATTAGTAGTACATGTGCTTTTTTAAAAGATTTATACAATTAGACCTAATTAAAATCACCATTAAAAATGACTCATAAGGTTACTTCTAAAATCAAAGGACATGTAAATGAGTCCTTGAGTATTCAATTGAATTTCCACTATTAGTCTATTATCCCAAGGTGATGACGATCATGAAAAGCGCCTCCCTTGAGGTACTTTTTAAACCGTAACTGGAATCAGGTATCATAAGAAAATATCAAATGAGATATACATATACTTACAATTTAACTGCAATATCATGCATATTGCTGTAATATTTTACCATTCATTTAAGCAGGCTTCAGTTTTCCATATTTAGAAAGTTATTTTCAATCCGTTGCATAAAGAATTACTTATATTATGTACCATCATCTCACTCTAAAGATCCAACTCCGCCATCAGAAAATGTACTTAAATTCGATATATCAATTTGTGGACATTGTAGGTAATTAGTGAAAGAGAGACATAGCTAACACTCGACGCAAATGTATTCAATCTCTAAACACAGTTTGCTATAAAAGATAATTTATTGATTTCGAAAACAACTTGCATAACTAATGTCCACTCATTTCAATAGCTTATGTAGAACTTTATGATTTGAAAAAATAGCAGCAGAAGTAAATGATAAAACTGATATATAAGAAAAGCTATACACATGCATAATGTTACCTCTCATTGCGAAGTACAGTTTTGAGAATCTCTTAGGAAGAGATTTCCATGGTACAGAAATAGCTTCCTGCAAACAAAGATTACTTGATCATGTCTGGTCGTTATTAGATTTATTGACTTGTTAACTTGTCATCCTCTAAGAAGCACTAATTTAATAGGTTACAAATAAAAAAGTATTGGAAGGAGTACCTATAAGCTGATAGGTTAATGATATAATATGCAAAACATAAAACTATCTTGCATATGATTAATTTAATAGGCAAAACTCAACTCCATTCTGATATCTTACCTCGAAACTGGGATAATGTAATTGGCATTCCGTCGTTTCGTCAAGTTTTTTCTGCCAAGATACCAAACATCATTGCAAACGAATTTAGTTATTCATTGTTTATATAAATCCCTAGGAGTTTCATGTGAAGAAAATATTGGGAAAATATTACGAAATGAACTAGCAAGCAGCCAGAATTAGGCTTTATGAGAATAATTTGGAAAAACACTATATTAAAATATTAAACCTCGTAAAAGGCGTATTTATCGCACCAAGAAACTTTACATCATATCATTAATCGTCTTTAAAAAATGTACATAAAGTTTAAGATAATGTATCTGGAACTTCCTTGGTGTAATAGAAAGTGAAGAATACCAACACATACACTAGTAATAAGCTATAACTTCAAACAGTTGGATTTTATTACCTTTGTATAGGCATAGTCCTGCAAATCAACAAATATCTCACCACATGAATCTCTGCAATCCACAGTATAAAAGGCAACATGCTTTGATAGCTTGCGACACTTTTCATTGACCATTCTCTGTGGCACAACAATTAAGACATCTTAGAAAGCAGACACATTTGTAAGCCTCTCAACATATTCATAATTGTAAAAGTGTCTATCCAGCCGGTCAATTTGACCAATAAATCAACTCGAATAAATGTAAGGATAATTCAATATTCTGATAAAAGATCCTGATCAAATTCAGCAGGCATGAAAAAATCTAAGAAAGCTATTTTCTACAAGCAGTTTATAGCAAACACCAAACCTTTGCCGCAAGGGAGTAACAACAGACAACAACAACATCAAACTTGTCGAAAAAATCCACACCGAAACTAGATATATCACCTGAAGGACATATACAGGACGAAATCATCAGGCTTATTAAAAGAAAGAATTTAATATCAGTCAACTAAATAGGGTAATGCTTATAATAGAAGATTAATATATGAAAATGAGGAGCTTGCCAAACATTTGCAATATGCATTGAAGAGAATACAATATTGAGCTGATTGTTTACGTACGGACACAATCCTGGAATACGGTGGCTAAATTAATTTTTAAAGTACATGACGAGGGCAGGAGCGCAGTGGGAGAGCTCACATTCTACATGTTTATGTAGACTATTTATTTATATATATGTGAGGCTAGGAGTTTATTAAACAAGCGTATTTTATAATAAGCCCAACTGTTTACTCGCCTAAGTCAATTAGGTCGTGTTTTATGGTTTCTGGTCCCTATACAAGTCATGTAATCTCACATAATATCTTTAGACTTTGTAAATTCATGTTTATTTTAATATATTAAATATTGATTTCAGCCTCCTGCATTGGTTGCGATCCATAGCTTCTCTCCTTTCCACAGTTGGGAAACCTTTTGGTAGTGATTTGGTATGTTCTTTTTTTTTCTCTACATCCAGCTTAAATAAATTTAATATAAAATGATAAACCATGAACTTAAAGATTAAAAACCCTTTTACCCCCCCCCCCAAATAAAAATAACGAAGCAGCCCCCTTAATGACTTAGATGTTAGATCACATGTACGTCCCTCTTACATCAATCCCTAAATAACTGCATTACTACAAACTTCGTAATTTTGTGTAATTTGTAAACACAATGTTAAAAGCTTCATTTTGAAGTGAAGAGAAACATAGCAGAGACACAAGATAAATTCTACGGAAACAAGTACACTGCCATGTGGGAGAACTACAACTACATTTTACAACCAAGCACACAATTTTAAAAAAGCAACAAAAGGCTAACGTTGCAAACCTTTTTCCACAGAAACGTGAACCATGGGATTAAAATCCTTTAAAGACTCCGAACAAATTTCCGCCACAGACTTCCCAACAAGCTTCTCCCCCTCAGCCGGAATCAAAAAATTAGCCGTCAAAGCCTCTTCCGTAACCGGTCTATCATCATTCAATGCCACACTTCCCACACCAGCCAACACAATATTCTTGCAAAACTACAAATTCAACTAACCCAATTACCAAGATCACATCTTTCCTACCCAAACCACCTAAAGAAACAACCCCAACTAAAATCTTGAAATTTTTCGACTTTTTCGACAAAAAGAAAAATCAAAATTACCTCAATTGCAGTCCCTCTAAGGCCACTAACCAGTATATGTGATTTGCTTAGTCTAAAACACATAAATATTACATTTTTATTAGTTATAAACACTTGAATTAACATAAAATCATAAATTAAACAGCTAATTTATAGTAATTAAAAAACAACATATATAGATACAAAGTTTGTATGTATATACCTTCTTTGAGCATCAACGCCCCAAACCCTAATTTGACGATCATAAAGGGCTGTTTCTTGCTCAGTCAACTCCTCTCCTTTCATTTCAAGATTTAATCTGTAAATGTTTAGATACAAAAGTTGTGTGTATATGTTTAATAAGATTGGGAATTAATAAAACCCTAGATGGAGATTCAAGATACATTTTGAATGAATTTTTGGGAATACATGGTATAGTTGTAAATAGAGTGTGTTTGCAGGGGTAGAATTGTCATTTGATTTGAAGGAGAAATTAAGTTGGGCTTTTTGGTTGATGTTTTGGGCCATAGTAATCATATTTGTTATGGGCTAGAATTAATATTCCTAACCCATTTGGGTCTGAGCCTTTTATTAGCTAGTTAACCATTTCTTGATTGGATGTTTCATTTTTTTAGATTTTTAAAAATAAAAATTTTGTCTTTACTAATTTTAGTAAATAGGAGAAATATACGAGTACGGAATGTATTCAATGGTAGATTTCTAATTTTTTAATCAAATTGTATAATTACAAAAATACTTCCGTATTTGTATTAAAAATCCCTTCGTATTTATCTAAGTTAGGTGAGTTAGTACGTACTTAAGAGTATTAAATCATTTTAATATACCAATCATTTACTCATTTACTCCATTTTCTTCCCTTTTCTTCACTCTTATATAACTCTTCGAATGTTAAGAATCAAGGGAGAAGGAGAAAGTAGAATCTTAGTAAACGATTAGAGTTTTCTTTAAAAGAATTGACATATTAGAGTTGTGATCAAGAAAAGAGAGCTGCTCACCTGCCCATTGGAATAAGCAGTTGATCCGTTCCTGACATTTTTATGTATACACTAGTTTTTGATCTGCAAATTACACTGGATTACTTTGCTGCAAATACAAACATATGCACCCAAGAGAGTGATCCGGAGAAAAATATTTTTTATGATGAAAAGCAGTAAGGATCTAGTAAAGGTCATGAAGTACGCTAAAACAAAATTTTAGGTTTTCTCAAAATTTTAAAGGGTGTATTTACAAGAAATATAAGATTTTTTTCCGGAATATGATTCTTGAATCCGCCCCTGATGAAAAGCTAAACAACAAGAACTGTTCCACTCTACAAAAAATCACAGAGCAATGTAAAAATGTTGAAAATTCAAATAAATCACTTTGTTTGTAGAAGGAATGCATGCATGATGTGGAACTAGAAGTGTACATTCAGAATGTAGAAACTTACAGGTTAAATTGCAGGAAAGTTAATAAAACATACCTGACAGATGATGAAGTTATATGTATATAAAATATTGGCAAAAGATGATGATGAACTTATATAATGCACTGGTTTGTTATGCATTTCAAAGGGCAGAGAAGGTTGATGAATGTGCATTGTTCACTTAATGCTCATCGAGTTGAAGAGTCATCTAGGCAGCCGAGTTATTAAAGCCAATTGTTCAAATAACTAAATATGCAAATACTCTAATGTCCCGTTTGGGAAACTGCATTTCATTTGAAATTCTGGATTTAATCAAATAAGCTATTTGAGAATTTGGATTTGGATTTCATTTGAAATTCAGGACATTCAAATATTAGTATAAACATAAGAACTTGAAATGACAACTTAAATCCTGTCATTTGAAATCCCTCATTTGAAATGAAATGTAAGTTTTCAAACGCCCTCTAAAGTATCTTGTCGATAGTTCTGAATTCGATTCTTACTTGTCCCAAAATTACTAAAACATGTACGTACTTATTTGTAAGTTATATGACCCTAATAATTCAAAAAAGAAAGATTTGTATTTTCAAAATTAATTTTTGATGTGTATATATGTTTATACCAAAATTTGATATTTATGTTATCGTATATCAATTTAATGCTCGTTTAGAAAATCTTCACATAAGTAATTTATGACTTAAATTGAATAATTGACTTATAAGCGATAAGTTGATAAATGCTTATAAGTTATATAAGTGTTTGGATAATTTTACTTATAATTCAGAATTTTTTTTACTTAAATGGCCTAAAATAAATAGTTTTTAAATATAATTAGCTTATAAATTCTTATATTTTAAGTTAGATTAACATTTAGAAAATATTTTTTAAAATTAAAATTAATAAAAAAATAAAAAATAAGTTGAGAAAAGTACGTCGTTACTAATATTAAAACTTGTCAGCTTATAAGTTATAAATTCAATTTATAAGTTGGGTTGACAACAAGGTTGTTAAGTCGATAAGTCGAGTCGAGTCGATGGAGGTCTTACTTGTCGACTAGTCGAATAGTCGTAGACTAGTCGAAAAATTAACAATAAATAAATATATTATATATAATAATACATATCTCATATACGTGGTTTCCCACAACAAAAGTCTTCCTATACTCATATGTATATCAGTCACAAAATAGATATGTTAAACACAAACATATCTTATTTCCTTTCAATATGCTCATGTCGATAAGCTAATTATATAAATAGATTATACCACATATATATTAAGTTTTAATCAATTTATACATACATAAACACACCCAGACAGTGGCGGAACCAGGATTTCATAATTGAGTGAGCATCACTTACATTAAAATCTTTGTATATAATTAAGCATGCTTGCAGAATATCAAGATACTATGCATGTTTGGAGGGGCAATGGACCCCAGCCCCTCTTTCCTTCCGCCTCTGCACCCAGATAATGATATATACGTTGAGATTAGCATGTTGATGTTAGTGTTTGTGTCCTAGAGACAACACTATTATATTTTGTTTATGATATTTGGATTATTAAAATTTATGTTCTATCGATTATTTTTTAAAATAATTTATTAAGTTTTCATTTACTGCGATATAAATATTAGATTAATAAATGTCCTTGGAATATGATATAAATTTTATATCTTTAAGTACGTGACTTAGAAATGAGATTATGTGAATAGCATCGATATTCCCAAATATCCATAGTCGAGTATTATTATTAAGGGACAATAATAATGCATTAAGACTAGTGTGTTTGTTGACTGATGATCACATCTTATTGATCATAGGTATAGTGATACTAAAGTCGAAAACACAGGAAGATGTAAATATACATGGTGCTGGATAGACCCAATGTGAGATTTTACATGTCTGTTGTGTCATAAGTAATTCTCACAGTGATAATGATGTAATGGTCCTTCGACTTGAAATCATTATATTTCTATGCGATGATTAATATACTTTGATTACATCAAAAAGTTGCCTTTGACCGGGTAATGATAAAAGTGGACTTCGGGTATATTAAGAATCGTGTGAGGAATATGAATGATCTAGAAAGGATTTTGTTAGGAATATGTTGTGAACTTGATGATAAGTTAAACAAAACATCTTAGTAGATTTAACTTAGTAAATTTTTGTAGCTCTCGACGAATGTTTCATTATAGTCCCGACGGATGAACTTTACAGTCCCGATGGATGACAACTGAACATCCATCGAGAGTGTAGCTTATGTAACTATAAGTATTGTAGCACATTTCTGCAAACAACAAAGTTTTAGTCTAGTAGATTCTGTAGGATTCTCTAAGTCATCTTGACTACTAGATTGATATACATAATAGGTTGGCTAATTGTAAATATGAGATGTCTTGTAATTTTGTATAAGTGGAATGAAGTCAAGTGATAGATAGACTCCCGACGGATGATCTACAAGGCTCCCGACGGATGCTCAACATAATCTGACGGATGTTCAACATAATCCCGACAGATAATCATATTCAAAATAGTTGTTGATCAGTCACATGCGTCGGGTGTTTGCAAAAGTATTGTGGTAGCCTGTTAAGCAGGATTTTGAGAACAAGGAAGCATTACCATTTTCATGCAAATATGAAAATATTCAAAGATGCTGGATAGAGTAATGTAGTAGCATGAAGTTAGATTAGATATAATTTTGTTTTATTATCATGTCTTACTATCATGTAACTTGGTGATATATAAACCAAGAGTAGCAAGTAGAACAACTAACTGAGTAAGCTAGTTTTCCAGAGAAACAGATAAGGCTGCATTTGTTAAGAATTTCTCTGTAAGATTGTTTGTTCACTTGTAAAGCAGCTGTGTGATATTCAAAGCATCACGGAGTTCTCAATCTGATATATATATATAGTGGATACATTCAAATCCATCAGAAAGTTTTAAAACTTTGTGTTTTATTACTTAGTATTTTGATTTTTATTATTCTTCCATTCCGCACTACTGCAAATCAAACACTGTTATATATATTAAGTTAGAATATTTTTAAAATACAAAAAGTAGCCAGAATTACATTCAACCCCCCTTCTGTAATTCTTGTTGTATTGTTTGAGAATAACAGATTTAACCCTCCTAATTATTTGAGAGATATTATTGGCCTCTTGTGTGAGGTGGACTATGAAATGTGTGGCGCCGCACTCAAATGTTGATCAAGGAAACCTAGATTAAATCATGAAGAGGATGACACATAACATGCCTCAAGTTTAATCTATAATATTTGGTTAAAGAGATTATATTACTTTATACATTATTCACGAAAGGTTTAATCGATCACCGATTTAATTATTATTACTTGGGTAACAATGATGTATTACTAGATGCCACTCATTATTTATAATTTAAATATGAGATATTTAAATTATTGTCAACGTAATAATAATAATATATAGGGTCGCACAAAGAAGGCATGAAGGAATATTTAATTCAAATTCGGATTTGAATTAAAAAGAAAATTTGAATTATTTATTATTAATTAAGTTGGACTTAATTAATGTGATAAATAAATTTTGAATTTGTATATTATTAAATCCGAAATTCAGTTGTTATTTAATAATTGAGTTAAACTTAATTATTAAATAAATAGAATTTCATATTTTAATAAACTCTAACTTGGATTAGGGTTAGGACTGTTTTTGATCTCTCTATATAAACATCCTTAAGGCTAAAATTAGGGTTATGCTTTTATTAGATAAAAAATATAAAACCCTAGCAGCTAAAGGTGAGAGAGAGTGGGGGGGGGGAACAGATCCGTTCTTGGTGCTAGTACACGTGTCCTCCGTACCAGCTTTCGTGTGGATACCTCTACGGCGTAGATCGTTAAGGCGGGATACATGGTATTCGGTTAAAGCTAGGATCTCCTTATGACAACCATAATCGTAAAGCTCTTTAAGGTAAACATCTCATCCATAAATTAAATTTTATTTTTCGCATAGATCTTACGGTGGGTTTCGATTTATTCTGTTTTTACGGTTTTATTTATTATTTTTCGTTGCGTTTTATGCCTCAAAACCCAACAGTTGATTGTTGCTAATGTTGAGTAGGTATTTACAAAAAAAATCATTTTAATTTCTAATTGGATTTTGAACTAGTCGACCAAGTCGCCCGACTAGTCAATAAGTCGACCAATTAGTCGACCAAGTGAACCGACTAGTCTACAATTCCCAAGTTGAGCTCCCCGGTCTAATTTCTTAAATTAGAATTTCTTAAATTGACTAGTCGATATAGGTTGGATCATATCTGTTTTGGAACCTCAAATTGTGTCTAGTATACTCTATGTTAACAGTGCAAAAGAGATTTTGATTGAATTAGAGGAGCGTTTTGGTCAAGCTTCTTTAGCTCAACTCTATGCTTTGGAGCAAGAAGTACTTAATATTTTTTGAATAACCTTTCGATTTCAGACTACTAAACTCAAATGAAAAGGTTATGGGATGAAATCGATAATTTGAAGCCATTACCTGTTTGTGATCGCAAAAATTGCACTTGTACTCTGACTCAGAAAGTTGTTAAAATTCAATAAGACCAGAGGCTTTTGTTGTTTTTGATGAAATTGTTCAATGACTTTGCCAATATTCGTTCTCACATCCTCGTGATGTCTTCTTTGCCTACCCTACCTCAGGCATACATGATGTTACTCCATGAACAAAGGCATAGGGAAATGTCTAAGTTGCCTTCTACAACTTCTGATCCTGTAGCTTTTTTTTTGCTGGAAATAAGAAGTTCTTTACAGAGAGACAGAACACATCTCAATACACAAAGAATCAATATGCTGGAAAGTTTTCAGCCGCGGCGAGTCAAGTCAAGCCCAGAAAAACATATTCATGTGATCATTGTAAAATTCCAGGGCATAGTAAGAAAAGATGTTTCAAACTGAATGGTTATCCTCCAGGTTTTAAGCCTTTGCCAAGAAAATTTACTGCTAATGTGGTTGCTGATAATGTTCTTCAAGATTCTTCAGGCATTCATCAATCTGACTCAAGTTCTGGTTCTGCACACATTACTGTTGATCAATTCAACCAACTAATAAACTTACTAAATCAGAAAAAGGATGCTCCGCATGATACTGAATTTACAGGGAATGCACTTTTGACAGGTACTTTTTGCCTATTTTCTAAATTCTATAGTCTTTAGCAATAACCGGGTTCTTGATAGTGGAGCCTCTGAACATATGTGTTCTTCTCTTGCTTTGTTTGACACCTATAGTGTTTTATCTACTAAAAATAGTATTACAATTCCTAATGGCACTAAGGTTAAAATCACTCATACTGGCACTGTGAAGTTAAATCATTCCATCATTTTCCATAATGTTCTATTTGTTCCTTCTTTTCATTTCAATCTTATATATATCCATAAATTATGCAAAGACAATCAATTATCTTTCTGTTTCACACCTGTTACTTGCTCTGTCTAGGGGCATTCAATGAAGCCTCTACTTCTTGGTAAACAATTGCAAGGTCTTTATTTTGCTGCAGATCATTTGCTTCTACACTTTTTTTGAAAGGCAACTTATGTTTCTTCAACAGATTGTTTACCATCTTCTTCTACTTTTTTAATACAATTATACCTTTCACTTCTGGTAATACCAAAGATGCAAAAATTTTGCATCTTAGACTAGGCCATACGCCTTATGCTAAACTCAAAATTGTCAATTCTGATGTTGATGTAAAATCTTTGTCTTCAGAATGCATTTGTATTATTTGCCCAGCAGCTAGACAACATAGAATGCCTTTTTCCTCCAGTTCTATAAAATTAACTCATATTTTTGAACTCTTACATGATTTATGGGGTCCATACCATACACCACACATGATGGTTGCAAATATTTCATCACCATAGTTGATGATTTCAGTAGAGCCACATGGATTCATTTGATTAAATCTAAACTTGATTCAGTCAATATTTTGTTTACTTTTCTTCAATTGTTCAAAACCAATTCAAAACTTCAGTAAGAGTGATTCGAACTGATAATGCTATGGAATTATGTTATGGTAGAATACTATCTCTGTACAATATATATGGTATATTGCACCAGACTAGTTGCTCCGACACACCCTAACAAAATGGGGTGGTTGAATGAAAACATAAACATTTAATGGAAACTGCAAGGGCTTTATTTTTTCAATCAAAAATTCCTATAAAAAACCGGGGACATTATGTACAGTGTGCAGCTTTTCTGATTAACAGAATGCCCATCAAATCTCTTAACAATGTCACTCCATATGAGAGATGTTTAAGGATAAACCTAATTACTCTTATCTCAAATGCTTCGATTGTTTATAATTTGGTTCCACATCAAAACAACATAGATCAAAACTTTCTGCTAGAGCTCATCCTTGTATATTTCTTGGTTATCCACCAGCTCAAAAAGCTTACAAAATTCGTGATCTTGTTACCAACAAAATAATAATATCCAGAGATGTGGTCTTTCATGAAAAGAAATTTCCTTTTCATATGACATCTGCAGATTCTCCAATAAAGCCTTTACAGTTTCTCTTACCAACTCATACTACTTGTGATGTTTCTCAGTTTTATGACATTCCAGATGTCTTTGTTACTTCTCAAAATCCACATGTTGTTGATCATTCTGATGAGAATGTTGATCATTCAGAATCTCAATCTTCTTATTCTCATACTTCTAATGTATTATCTGATCATTCACATGACACTCACCTTTAGCCATATTTTAGGAGAAGTATAAGAACTATTCAGAAACCATCCCACTTAAATGATTACTTCTGTAATCTTGTCACTTTTAATTCTCTTCCATCAGCTCATAAAGCTTTTCTTACACACATTTCTAGTTTTACTGAGGCACATTCCTATGAAGAGGTTTCTCAAGATTCTGGTTGAGTTTATGCTATGAACGTAGAGCTTGCAACTCTTCGGTCAAACAATACCTAGGATATTGTTGAACTGCCAAAAGCAAAAAAGGCAATAGGTTGTAAATGGGTTTTTAAAACAAAATTAAAAGCTGATGGTTCCATTGAAAGGTTAAAGGCCCGATTGGTGACAAAGGGGTTCACTCAAAAATACGGTATTGATTATCAAGAAACTTTTTCTCCTGTGGTAAAGATGACTACAATCAGGAGTATTCTGTCTGCAGCCGCTAACAAAAGTTGGAAAATATTTCAGCTAGATGTCAATAATATTTTTCTTCATGGTGAATTATATGAAGAATTTTATATGAAGATGCCACCGGGTATTCCTAATCCCTTTAACAAAGTCTGTCGGTTGAAGAAATCCATTTATGGACTCAAACAAGCCAGTAGAAAATGGTTTGCAAAACTCCTACATGAATTACTTTGTCAAGGTTTCGTTCAGTCCAAGAATGATTATTCACTTTTCATCAAAAGAACTTATTATGATATAACTATTATTGTTGTTTATGTTGATGATATGATCACACGGGTTCTGATATCTCTTGTATTCAGCATCTCAAATCTCACCTCCACACTGTTTTTGGAATTAAAGATCTTGGTTATTTGAACTACTTAGGTTTTGTGGTTGATTATGTTGCTGATGGAATTACTCTGACACAAGCCAAATTTACTAAGAAACTGCTTCATGATTCCGGCATTACCAAATTTAAATCTACCACTACTCCTTTACCTCTTCATCTTAAACTCAGCAATGATTCTGGCCAGCTTTATCCTGATCCTTCTTTTTACAGGACCTTGGTTGGAAAATTGAATTTTCTGACAAATTCCAGGCCTGATTTAGCATTCTCCGTTCAGACGCTAAGTCAATTTATGCAAGCTCCTAGAATACAATATTTTGAGGCTCTGCAACATGTCTTATAGTATGTAGTTTCCACTGTTGGTCAAAGCATTCTACTTAATGAAATAGATTCTCTTGTTCTCAAGGCATATTCTGACTCTGATTGGGCTGCTTGCCCTAATACCAGGAGATCAGTATCTGGTTATCTGTTACTTCTTGGTTCCTCTCCTATTAGTTGGAAATCAAAGAAACAGTCTACTGTGTCTAAGACTTCTTCTGAGGCTGAATACCGTGCTATGGCTTCAGCAGCCTCAGAAGTTACTTGAATGGTTCGTTTGCTCAATGAACTTGAGCTTTTCAATCTTCAACATGTCACATTTTATTGTGATAATCAGTCTGTTATGCATATTGCCTGCAATTCTGTGTTTCATGAACGCACAAAGCACATGGAGGGTCTGTTACAATTTTCTTATCTCCCCTCTGACCAACAACTTGCTGACTTGTTTACAAAATCTTTACCTTCTCATGCGTTTCATTCTTTGAAGTCCAAACTTGGTCTCGTTTCACCATCAAGCTTGAAGGGGGTGTTGGTCATTCTGATCATTCTACATCTAATGTGCCCGCATCAGCATAACAACTGACATCGGCATATCAAGCTGGTTCCACATTTCTGACAGCTGAATAGTTTGTTATTTATTTTGTGTGTATAAGTGTTAGTTAGTTATAAGATACACTCTCTCTCTTCTCTCAGTTAATCTCTTAAAATCTCTCTATACATTTCTACATTTTCTGTATGTAAACAAAACGATTGTAAATAACTTTGATGAGTTTTTAATGGAAACTTATAACCATTTCAGTTTGATCTCTGGTTAATTGCAAACTGTAATAAATGTTAATTTTAATTTTCAATCAGTCACAAAAATATTCATTTCAAATTTTCAAGTAACGGTATTTTCTCGATCCGTTTATATCGGCCACCGGTCTAAATTCACAAATTTAACAACTAACTTAATTAAAGAAAATAAGAAAAAAAAAATATGACCAATATAAACGGGACAGAGTTAGAATAATTTTTTTTTCTAATTTGCGGATCTAACTCGACCTCTTTGTGTTCCAAACTGTATAATGCAAAAACAAATCACAATATTTTAATTTTAGCCTAGGGTTTAAAAATAACCATGGATACAAAAATGAAAGTGTGTGAAATGGGAGAAACTAGCAGAAATTCAATGACCACAATTGATTCAATCAGAGATGATCTCCTCACTAACATACTTAACAAACTCCCCGCCCTTCACTTCGCATCCGCCTCCTGCGTTAACCACTCCTGGCATCGTCTTTGCGATTCCATTCTCTCCACTCGTAAACTCGCCTCCGCTCTTTCCCTCAATCCTTCTATTCAGGTATATATGCACATAATTCACACATCTATTCTTTACATTTACGAGAACAATCATATACCTGAACAACTTAACACAATCATCCTTCTGCAACAACTTAACACAATCATTGATAAGTATTTTGGTTGATGATTGTTAAGTTACTGCATCTGCAAGTGTGGTCATCCTTCTGTTTTGTGTTGGCGTTAGAAAGGAGGCTTGGCTTATAATATTAAATGTTCTGTTTTGAGCTGCTACATAATACATTGCAGACAGCAGAAGGAGACATGATAGAGAATTCGCCATTAAAATGGTTGTTCTTGTTTGTGTTCTTGCATTAGCCATAGATTGGAGCTATATAAAGAAGCCAACTTACACTCTCTACACGTTTTCTTTTAAGAATAATCAACTGTAGACTAGACCGATGACTTGCAATGTCAACTTTTAATTTAGTTTATGCTTTATTAATTGAGAAAATAAAGTTGATGTCGAAAGGACTAGTAATGTGGTAATCAAGATTAATCAACGGGTCAGATGCATATTATTGATAAAAATCAATATCATTTATTCCACTTCAGAATCCTCCTTAAGTTTGCATTTCATTTATATCATAAGGCATATGGACAACATAGGAAATTCAAAATCAGGCTAATTTTAATTTTAGTTAGAATTTTGGCAGGATCATATGTATTTGTTTCGTGGGAAGTGCTAGCCACTTTCAGCTAAACATCAGAAATTTCATGATAACTAATTCAGTACTACTACACTGAGCCCTATTTTACAAAAAATACCAACTCATTGAAATTACAAATTTATGGATATTTATAAATCGAGTTTTATTTACGGGATATAATAATAGGACGATCTTAAAACCCTCTTATGCCGGTACAAATTATTGAATGTGGTGTCTATTTGAAAGTTTTGTAATTGTTATAAAGTTATGCAGAAGTTACTAGCTTTTAACAATAAATCACAGCCTACTTTTTAAGTTTAAATAATTGAGATTAAAAATCAATCTATTTACTAAATAATTTATCATCCAACAAAAAGATTTCGCTTTAGTTGGATTTTATATTATGTTAATTTCACTAACTATTTTAATTATGTTCCTAATTTTGAAACCTGAATAAATTGAATTTACGTGTCGATAATGGTTAAATGACTGAATCCGTTGGTTATATTTTCAGGTTTGGTACTGGTAACGAAAATCAAAGATTTGGCTCTTCAATAAGTAGTTTGCTTAAATATTTACACTAGATAAGTAATCTTGCTTTTATTTAGTTATTTGGGTGTTTCTCTTTTCAAATCTTAAGTTGTTATTGTCTAAATTTCCGGGGCCATCATGCATGACCTTCGTTTAGATGATAAAATTTATTGTACGAAGGAAACTCCTTTTCCTTTTCTTATTTTGTATCTCGGTACAATTTATTCATCGAGATTGCATATCTCACCGATAAAAACAAAAACTTATCAGCTTATAAGTTGAAAATTTGACTTATAAATTAGGTAGACAAACAATCTTTAATAAATATTTATGGACTTACAAGTTAACAAGTGGTTTATAAGTTGTTCACCAAAATAGGTTTCCTGATTTGTGGATCTAATCCGGGACCCGACCTCTTTGCATTCTTAAATGTGTAAAATGCAAAAACAAATTACAATATAGGGTTTAAAAATAACCATGGATACAAAAATGAAAGTGTGTGAAATGGGAGAAACTAGCAGAAACTCAATGACCACAATCGATTCAATCGGAGATGATCTTCTTACTAACATACTTAACAAACTACCCGCGCTTCACTTCGCATCCGCCTCCTGCGTTAACCACTCCTGGCATCGTCTTTGCGATTCCATTCTCTCCACTCCTAAACTCGCCTCCGCTCTTTCCCTCAATCCTTCTATTCAGGTATATACGCACACAATTCACACATGTATTCTTTACATTTACTAGAATTTTATTCGTTTATCGTCTTTGTAATGTTTTCAAGGTTATTCATTTATCGAGCATTTCATATATCTATCTACATGACTATTTATCCTTTGTAATGTTTCGAGGTTATTCATTTATCGATGATTTCATATATCTATCTACATGACTATTTATCCTTTGTAATGTTTCGAGGTTATTCATTTATCAATCATTTCATATATCTATCTACATGACTATTTACCGTCTTTGTAATGTTTTCGAGGTTATTCATTTATCGAGCATTTCATATATCTATCTACATGACTATGTATCGTCTTTGTAATGTTTTTGAGGTTATTCATTTATCGAGCATTTCATATATCTATCTACATGACTATTTATCGTCTTTGTAATGTTTCGAGGTTATCCATTTATCGAGCATTTCATATATCTATCTACATGACTATTTATCGTCTTTGTAATGTTTTCGAGGTTATTCATTTATCGAGCATTTCATATATCTATCTACATGACTGTATTATGTATATTGGAATGGTAAATTGTACGTTGACGGAAGTATGACATTATTAGGTTTAATTCGAGGATTTTATTCATTTATCGTGCTTAAGGTCTTTGTAATGTTTTCGAGGTTATTCATTTATCAAGCATTTCATATATATATATATATAATAACCTCGAAAAAAACAATTTTAGAATACAAACTAGAAACAAAATAATTTTGTTTTAAATACTTCGAAATATATCACATATGGTATGCAAATCAAATTAAAAACGGAGGGGAAAAACTGAGATTGTGTGTGGGAGGGTACATATTAGTTGGGTGTGGTGTTTTTAGGGGGAGCCACTAGATTAGATTGATCTAAGCCATGCTTAGATTAGTTTCTAGTTTCTATTTTATATATATATTTACATGACTGTATTATGTATCTTGGAATGGCAAATTGTAGGTTGATGGAAGTATGAAATTATTAGGTTTAATTTTAGAATTTTATTTATTTATCGAGCTTGCTGTCTTTGTTATTTATTGATTATCGATGTTTTTTATTCACACGCGCAATTAACATATCTATATGATTATATTTAAGACTGTATTATGCATCTCGGTATCACAAGTTGTATATTAATGGTGACAGTATAACGTTATGTTATCATTTACATTTACATTGTAATTAAGAGTTTTATTTGTTTAGAGGAATTTTTCATTTTTCGAGATTTGAAGTGCATCGTCTCTGTTTTATTATTTAGGTAATTTATTTATGGGAATAGTCACTCAATTTACATGTTTATAAGACTGTATTATGTATCTCAATATCATAAATTGTAGATTTGTGGCAGTATGATACCAGCTAATTTTTATGATATTGATAATGACTGTTGTATAGGATGCTGTGGATGAGGTTTTCAACAAGGTTTTTGCGGAACCAATACGTCCTCATTTCGCGATTGTGGCAATTGGCCAATCGTTTGAAATGAATGTTGCTCTACGACTGGTGTGTATTTCTATGAATGTGTTTTTGCATTGGCTTTCTAATTGTTTGCTTTATTGTACTGAGAGTTGCACGATGACTTGCAGATTACTAAGAAATTAGGAACTGCGATTCCAATCATTTGTACTGCAGCTTTTGGATTAATGGGAAGGGATGTAGCTACAAATAGTTTCAAAGAGGTTTTCAGTTTTATGTGGATATAAATTTGTAGATATGTGTTTATTAGGTTTATGTTTGGGTTCACCGGAAAGATTATTAATTCGTGTTCTTGTCCAGATTCCGCAGTGGGGAGAAGAGGTGAAAGAAGATTATTTTGATAATTGGCAATTTATTGATCCAGGCGCTTTTTTAGATGCTGATTATGCTGAAATTTTGAACTACCATAAGACGAACAGGAATGCAGCTGTTTTGTTGACGGTTGGGTTCTTACCTGGAATGAAAGTAGCAGCAGTTACTTTGTCAAAATCAAAGAAGGTACGATTGGGTGGCTTATATTCTAGGAATTTGTATCTGTATTCTTTGTCTGTTTCATTGATAAAGAAGCATCTAATTTATTTCGTCGAACAGTCGTTTGTTCTTGGGCCGCTTACTACAACTCTTACTCGTAGTTTGAAGAAACATGAAATATGTATGTGATTACATACTTTTTTGCCATAATAGTTTGACTATAATTTCTGTAAATAGGATGCTCTGTTCATCGATGAATTCGTGACAAATATCAGGGAATGCTCAGCCCTTGCTTCAGGTTGTACTTCTCCGGCAGCAATTATGTTATTCGCAGTAAGTTCATGTTCTTTTACATTGTTCCCATAGTATCCTATCAGAAGAGTAGATCTTTATTTTATTTTAACTTTTTGTCGTTTGAATATTAATGTGTGATGAATGTGATGTATTAGGGTCTTGGAACTGACACAGATGGTCTTCTAGAGAAGCTGGGTGAGTCTCGTTATGTTTGTATATTACATCATTTTTTGATGCATATCTCAACCTTGTCTTTAATATTATCCTTTTCAATCTCCCTATGAACTTGCCAAAAAGATAGGATAAATGCAGATGTAGGCAATAAACCAGAAATATTTCGGTGCACTATCCCTCCAAAGATATATTCCTTTTGAGCCTTGTGAAGTACATAAGTATGTAACATTGGTCTAGAATCATTACAAGTAACTTGTGTGTCTTTTACTTAATACTATATTCTTAGTAATGACATACAAATCTTGTGTTTGTTCTCTGTAGAGGCATAGAGCTTATTGTTGTGCAATTTTGCAGATTGTGCCATGTCCCCTGAAACTGCCATTATTGGTGATGGGAGTAGTGTGTTCATCTGCGGAGGTACTTGTATACAGAAAAACTCCAAGAACTCTGTTGCAGCCGTTGCTTTACTATTTATGCGAGACCGAGACAAGCCTAACGGTACTGCTTATCTTATTTATCTGAGCTAAAAGACTTTTTTGATTTGTTGATATGTTCACTTTTATTCAAATAGAAATCATTTTTTTGACAAGTCAAACCTTGACTTATTTGGTGATAATCTTTCTTCTAATTTTTTTTGTTGGAATGTTGGTGAAATTAATTCTTTAAAATATCATTTTTGGTAGATCAAAAAGCTAAACATTATTGTTGCTACTGAAAATGAGGATGAGGTTTATAATAAGATGTTACTCATGATGGCTGGCGGGTTTCCCGGAGGGATAGATCAGAGAAGATATTGTATCAATTTAACATATAAACTTGCACTTTTCTGATGTTGGTCCTTCTATTGTTTACTGAACAAAATAGATAAAATTTTCATTTAGCTACCTGTTGTCATCCAATAGATGCACTCTCTACGTATTATGGTATTGGTATACTTTTGGTTGTTACAGTGTTAGTGTTTTTAAAAGCGCTCGCTTAAGCGAGAAGCGATGCGATGCGAGGCTGAAGCGCTTCGATTCAGTTATGCGATGCAAGTTTTCTGAAGTGCGCTTTTTGGTGCGCTTCTTGCGCTTAAACGAGATGCAAGAAGCGCAAAAAATCACGCTTTTTAAATTTATTGATTGGGCTGTTGACTGGGCCTTTGACCGGGTCTTTTTTTAAGAAAAAGGGTAATAAAACCCCTAAAAGAGACCGACACTAACGAATGATACAAACAATATAGAAAAAATGACATATATGACTTGTTTTCAGAAATTTTTAACAAAACTACCGCATTAGAAAAGTTGGCCAATTATGGCCTTTTTAATACCCTTTTATTGATTGCGTAATATTGTCACCTCTTTGCTACTGGGGAAATAGAAAAAGAAAGGTGAAAACTAAAAACTATCACATGTGATGTCATGTGATGTCAGATGGCTAGTGCAGTCTAATGCTCTAATAATAAGCTCACGCATTCAATGAATGCTTATCAGAGTAGAATACGCATTCAAAGAATGCTTAACTAATATAATACTCCGACCCCATTTGCGTATTCAGTAAAATTATATAAATATAATACAGATCCCCGCTATGACAAATGCATAATCTGTATTACCTTATTCTCAAATGCGTATCCCGCCGGCTAAAGTTGACCACTTTTTTGAAACCGGCTACTTTTGTCATTCTCTTATTAAAAATGGGCTATTTTTGTCACTCACCCAACAATACACATAGCAATTGTAAAAGATCTGTGCTGGATTATCTCCTTTTTGGTAATCTTCTTTCTTACATATGCATACACACGCGTCACACATACACACACATACACATATTGAGTCCTGATTTCTTAGTATATAGTACTAATTCTTGTATATACACACAACAGAGCCTCATTATAATTCTAGGTAAAATAATTAAAAAATCTGATAATTAATACTTAAGTTATTAATTTACATATTTATTCTTTACATATTTTGTACTTATTACATATGTATATTATCATTACCATAGGGCAAATACCTCTAGTGGAAACAAAAATGGAAAAAAAACCATTGAATTATCATCTAAAAGGTGTTTAGTTGATGAAAGTGAAGACGATGAAGATGAAATTGAATTCGAAGAGGGGGATAAAAATCTTGACCATGGCAGTGAAAATGAAGATTTCGAAAATCTTCAAGAAGATGAAGAGCCTGATGATGATGATTTTTAATTTATGTTAATAATGATCCTTAGTTTTTGTCAAGTTATTAACTATTAAGTTCATAACTATTTTATGGAACTTTTAGTTGATCATCTATATTTATTTTATTACAAAGACTTCATGTTTTTGCCCTTAACTTGAATCTGGATATTATTAACATATTTTATGGCAATCTAATTTGCTCATTACATGTTAAATTTATTTTTATACATTTTTTCATGTTGTTGCAATTTTTTTTTCAAAAAGCGCGCTTCTCGCGTTGCGCTTCTCGCGTTGCGCTTCTCGCTTATGCTCTAGGAAGCCTTTGCGCTTCAGTGCTCTCGCGTTTAACAACACTGGTTACTGTTATCAAGGTTTTTCATTTTTTCCTTTTTACGTTAATGTATCTAGTCTATGTGGGATCAGGGTATGAGGATGTTGAAATTTTCCAAATTTTCTTTTACGAGTATGTCACTCGTTTATGCCAATACCATGCTTTTGGTTGTTTTAGAGATGGTCACATGACCCACATCTGCTAATGCTTTTCTGTGCTTTATGTGTCATAATTATTTGTTAGCTAATACTTTTTCTTTGGTCAAGAATGACTTATTCGTACATGAACTGTACAGAATCCGAATAAGGACGTCTTTCATTCAAGTAAGTTTATTATCTAACCGAAAGGCACGCATGTTGCCTCCGGACACTTGGACAATAAGACTTTAATGTCTGAAAATAGAACACCTGCAATTGGAAAACAAAACAAGAAAAATTAAATTACTCGTAAAATATGATGATTACTTCTTAAAACAATAATATAAGATAAATACTATATTCAAAATTCAAAATAAAAATAAAAGTAAACTCTAACCAAAGGAAATCCCTTGGTTAGACACATGAAAAAGTACTAAATTAATCTAGTTAATATAAATAACCTGAATATTTATAAAATCATTTAAGGCAGCTATAATAGTGTTGGTTAATAAAGTGATTCGAGTTTTGATTGCTACACGCCTTTGCTTGGTTATCATTTATATCTGTCAAAGGTAACTTTGTTATTAAAGTTAGAGTTTTTGTGCCTATGAACAGTTCAGGGAAATATACAATTTCATGTTGCATTGTCCACTGGCATGTCACCTATAGGCCCCAAGTACAAGGCAGTTTCAGTAAGAGAGATTCGTGGTAAGGGTACAACCTGGCTCACTGCAAAAAGAGTAGGAGACATTCAGGAGCTTGACGGTGAAACAGTTCTCAATCAAATTTATGAAGAAGTATGGTTTTATATGTTTCTTAAGTTAAAATTTTAGCTCCTGTGTCATATATTGCAATTAACTTGAGAAAGTGGCTGTTTAATAAACTTGCTGTTCAAATTCAGGATCATCTTTTGGTATAAACTGGTAAAAGTGTATACTTTTGTAGGCCCTGGTCCAAACAATTGTTGTTATACTGATTTCAAAATGTTGCGAAGGACTAGACACCGACGGGGGTATATGCTGTAATATTCGACTATAAAAAGATTCATTAAATAGTTTTGAAGACCGTGTTTGGTTATATTTGGATGCAATATGACGAATGCAATAGACTTTCCTGCTACTTCAAAACTAGAAGATTAATAACAGTCCTACTTTGGTACCATCACCCATTAACTTCTCCAGTAGTAGCTGGCTGGATGGTTCATTTTTTATCTATGTCATTTATAATTAATTTATAGCTGTTGTGGTGGCCATCATAAAGGCATCAAGAGTGATTTTCCAGTTTATTTGGTTTTCCTTTAAAATTAAAAAGAGTTGGTAGTTTATCTATGTTTGATTCGAATTGATAGTGCAGACTATTGGAGTGTATCTTTATTCATGCTTGGGTATACTTATATTCTAAGGTTTGCATTATTTATTACAGATGCCAGGTCTTTTAAAGTATCCTTCTTTATACCTAGGGGTGGTGAAGCGACGAAAATGCTTTCTGGGGTCAAATGAAGTGAAATGGATAACTTCTCAAGTATTTCATGAAGTTCATGGGTAAATTATGAAACTGTGCATCTTTCAGCTGATCTCTTATACCTCTATATGTGTTTACAGATTTCAACAATGTTGAGGCAAATGTGAGACGGAGAAGCAGTAAAATGAAAATCAGATGGTAGTTTTGGCTACGTACTAAAAAAGACATTCATTCTTTTGTATTTTTGTGTAATCTATTCCTAACACTATATCACCCTTTTGGTTTATCTTTTAAGAAGCTAGTGGGACTGTTCACCTTACAGAGATAATTTGGCAAATGAATTTAGCATAACATCTATTGTACACATCCCTCTTTGGGATCTTAAATTTTGTCGTTCTGGTTCTTAATTATGTCACGCTATAACATTGCTTAAATCTGTTACTATTTTGCAGGGGAGACGAGGCGCAACTGTTTGTTGAAGGCCGTGGTATTAAAACGGGAGATCCGTTTCGTGTGTTTCAGTCAGATACCCATGTGGCGTTATCTTCTCTTAAAAATGTCTCTGACAAATTCAGAAGTTTGAAGCAAGGTAGTAGTGGTGTTGGAAGTTCTTGTTTGACATCTGCCTCTGGTAACAACAATATAATCTTTGGTGGTATTATATTTGCCTGCATTGGACGAGAGGATGGATTTTTGGGTAAAAATGATGTTGACAGCACCCCATTCTTGGAGAATTTTCCTGGGGTTCCATTGGCTGGTTTGTATTGCGGCAACTCTGAAATATGCCGTAGTGATTCAAGCTTATATGATCAAGAATTGGGGTCTTACTGTTGCTTTGCTCATTCTTATAGTAGTGTTTATTTTGTCATGTCTTACACTCCATCTGGACCCAGAATATAGTTAAATAATATGTTGATCTTCTGTTGCTTTCGGAGAAAATTTCTTCAATGGAATATGTAAACTAATTGAGTTTTGAATCCAGTAATGTGAGGGAGACGATTTATCTAGCCTCTTAGCTTGTTTATTCTCAGCAAGTACTTCTAGTATAAACGGTAATGGAATACAAATGTTTAATTGAAAGGATGTGAAAGATGAAGATGAAATAAAATTCCTTGATTGCGAATTTGCAATGGTCAGTTTGTCCAAGGCTCGTAAAGAAGTTGAATGGACTCGGTCATTAATGTGTCTAGATTTATTCTACTTGATTTTTCAGTTCTCTTTAATAAGATACAATATTGAGCTGGAGAAGCTCAACTGAAGCAACATTGTGAAAATGCAACAGCACAACCTGAAAAATCGATTAATTAGCGTATAAATTTCAAGGTCCAATTATGTTCAGCAACCTAACATTTTCATGTTTTGTCAATCTTGAAGGCTCCAAGTATGAGATATAATTTACTGGACTAAATAAGAAGTGACAATTTAGCTCTTGGGCGACAGCAGCACATATGTAGGCTCAGAACACCTGCCGTTTTACGTATATGATCAATGCAGCGGCTGAACGAGAATGAATAAACTGTCGCGCACAATTTTCTGAAGATGCAGTGCTCACTAGCGAGCGTTTACAGCTTCAGGTGAGTGTTTGTCCGCAAAATACTTACAACCATTAGCTGCAAGTAATTAACGTAAGGAGCGTTTACAGCTTCAGGTGAGTGTTTGTCCGCAAAGTACTTACAACCATTAGCTGCAGTAATTAACATAAAGAGGAAATTGCGAATATACGACGCAAGCTGAATGACTCTGGTAAAAATGTCCTGACACGAAACAATTCTTTGGCGCACTTCAACAGAACACTGGCCAGTGCCATTGTTTCCATTCTCAGTTCTCCCATTTTCCGTATTACATGTCCTGATTAGGTTCTTGCAACATACTTCAACCTCCGCACCATTTTAACTGATATTTGATTTTTTGACACGTATTCTAAGGAAGTATCATAGAACCAATATCAAATTATCAAAGAAAGTAGTAATAAGAAACACAAAAAGGTCCAGCTCAACTTACGGTGACTTAGATGGCATTCCAAAAATAAATACACCTGCAGAATAGTATTAGTAAGGAATCAACATACAATATACTCTAACAATTGTTAGTCTAACAAATTAATGATATGAATATATTTGACTGCTTTGCATATCATGCTAATATTCTACCCAGGGTCATGACTGACCTCGGATATTTAAAGCCTCAAGCGAAAATAAATATGCCCAACATTAATATAGGAAGAAGCATTCAAAATATTTATCTAATTTATTCTATGAAAGTGATGAATATTTATTTATTACTAATGCAGTTCATGTGGTGTTACTGTAATTTCTAAATTTTTAATATATATGTATATCTTCAATTAAATATTCTCTCTGTTTTTTAATATATGAGTTTGACTTTCTAGCACACATGTTTAGGAGGTTTGACCATATAATTAAAATAAATTTTTTCGATTTTTTTTTGTGAATAAAAGATTTGATCTCATATTTTATTCAAAGAAAATTTTTTAAAAATAATAATTTTAGCTACATGGTCAACCCTCCTAAATATGTGTGCAAAAAAGTCAAACGTCATATATTAAAAAACAGCCGTTTGAATCATGAAATTTAGGAGATTCAAACAGGTCGTAGTTATCACTCGAAGCATGCAGGAAATTAGTACTAATTGTTACTACAAACTTCACAATATGACTATAATAATGAAACATTAATGTATGAGCTTGCGACATGATATTGGCGCGGCTCAATCAAAATAAAGGACCCAGCTTAACTCTTGGGAGATTTGGCTTGATTGAGCCATTCCAACATCATTTGTCACCGCCTTTTCATATCATTACACTACATGACCTACTCCACCACCACAAACTACTACCCAAAACCACTACATATGTCATTACGTGCATTCACATTTCCAACTACCTACCTCTACAAGGAAGAAGGCGGGAGAGAGAGAGGGAGAGGGGGAGAGGGAGAGGGAGAGAGAGAAAGGGAGGGAGGGAGGGAGCGGAGGAGGGAAGGAGAGAGGGAGAGAGGGAAAGAGAGAGGGAGAGAGGGAGAGGGGGAGAGGGAGGGAGGGAGGGAGGGAGGGAGAGAGGGGGGTAGAGAGAGGGAGAAAGAGGGAGGGAGAGGGAGAGAGGGAGAGGGAGAGAGAGAGAGAGGGAGGGAGAGAGAGAGAGGGAGAGAGGGAGAGGGAGGGAGATTTACCATATAAACTTACATACAAAAACACAATCATACATCAACTACAACATAAGCATTCCCAACAAAGCCTCACAGCATTACCGTGTGTGCGTGAGTATTTAAATAAAGTCCCGAACTAAGAAATAAACCGAAAGAATCTCAAGAACAAAAAGGAAGGTTGAAATGTCCAAGTCCATGAGCTTGAACTAGAAGAGAGAAAACGAATTTATAATAAAGATTTCCAAGAAGAGGTCTTAACAAAATAAACAAGTAGTGGTTGATGACAATTAACTCAATTACTAGAAACAAGTCTCTTTCTTCTCCATAGTATTTCCCATTTTATTCTAGAATAAATTAAAATAATGCTTCTAATAATTTGCCAACCAATTCTTAACCTAATATATACCTGCTACAAAATTACCATCATCATTATGTCATCTTTATTTATATTTTATTCCAAAGAATCAAATTAGCTTCTTTGTATTATGTTGAAATTTGAGCTCTCAAATAGTTGGCCAAATAATTTAAAACTTCTTATTACAAACCAAAAGCTAAAAGCCAATAATTAATATTCGTTTCTTGTATTTGCGCATCTCATTTCTTAATAAATCGCTGACCAGTCAAGCTTACTAATTCAAAATTCTTACCAAAAATACCAATTAATATATTTTTCATATATATGTAGATAGGTATAAAGTAGGTTATATTGAAGAAAAATGAATGCATATGTTTTGCATGCCTCTGTAGTGCTGGAAATGCGATGGTGGTGAAGTTTATTTATATATATTGGTGGGAATATTATGTGCTAAGATGTTTCACGAGATAATTTTTAAAAGTTTTGAGTTTGGTAGGTAAATGACAATTTTAATATGAAACCATTGAATTAGCCACCACTTAACCTACAATTCTTCCCTCCATATTGATATACTTTCAAGATAGTACGTAGTGCGATTTTTTAAAATAATTGTTTTGGTGAAAAAAAGTTATTTTAAAGAGTTTTTTCGGACTAACTCATGTATATAAAATAATAATTAACATATATTTACCATCTAAGTTTTAAGTTTTATAATTTAACATCGTATACGCTTTTCAAGTTCTTCAACTCTTCTTTTTCTCGGCATCGCCTCCCTCTTTAAAATCAAACCGGCTAATAGCCTCAAATCTTTTTACTGGTTTTTTTAAATATATTTCCTTCAATAATCTTTCTCTTATGCGAAGGGTTTATATTATTTTGATTAGGTTTGGGTTGTTTTTTTGGATGTACATTATCATGATTTTCGGTTAGAATTTTTTCTTCGATTTGAACGAGACTTATTGGATTCGAGAGTTAACCACCTATCTTGTAATTCCGACTATCATATTTAAGTTTTTTTTTTTAAAAAAAAATATTTGTTTCCGATTGTTTTTATTTTGATTTTCAGCTTGTATTTTCAAGTTATTTTTTCTTCAAAGTGAGAGTTTTGTTTTTCACATCTTGATTGTAAGCGGAGGTCTTTATTTAATGATGAAATATTGTATTAAATAGGAATTCTGATTGATAGCTCTATCAGGGTATGATGAAGATGATATCACTAATTTAATGAGAATGCATGAAATGAGTATTTATATTTGTATATACACTGTATTCAAAACTCGACATTAGTGTAAATGCTGTATGATTTTTTATTATTAAATTAACATCTATATTCTTCAAAAAAACATTTATTTATAAAAAAAAATTGTTTAAATCAGCAGTAAAAACAGTTAATTCAAACCGCTATAGTTAATATTAATAATTAACAGCTAATTGCCCAACAACTAATATATATATTTTACATTATATCGTATTAGAATGTGATACATTATTCCCATTTTTCACACAAATGAAGATCACATAAAATAATTGTTACTAATCTCACTAAAATTTATACTTTTCATAAAAAGACCAACTCAACCGGCCCGTTTGAGAGATGGCTTAATATATTAGGAAAAGTAACTGCAATGATTAAGAGGACTAAACTCGTGAGCTGATTAATGTAGTGTTTGACAGAAGATCTAACTACTCTTGGAATTGGTTTACAAATGTTAGAATCCAAAAGGCATGGTTAAGTAGGATTAGTTTACAAATTTCAGGATTTTATTGTTAGAGGACGGCAGTTTTGTAATCACTTGGGTATCTACACCAGTAACACCACTAAACACGCACCATTATTTTCCTCAAGAAAAAGTAACACATATTCTCAACATCCTTGTAGCCTTGTCATTATCAGTGCCTAACCTAATTCCTTGTCTCATTAGATTAACTTTACTAATCAATACAGTAATTATCTTCTACTTTATTGGAAGCAAGTAAAATTGGACCCAAGTAACAGCCAAAGGTGTTCATTAGTGTAGCGTATCTCTGGTTTCCTGTACGGAGGTCGAGTGTTCGTATCTTGTAAAAGTAAAACTGGAATCTATACTATATTATAATAGCCGGAATAAAGATAATTTGGTTCAAGTTCAACGATAATTCTCTAATTTTAATTATTATAAAAACAGATAAATAGTGGTATATATTTAATAAATTACTAAATTATTAAACTACTACTAAATATAGTAGACTTATCCTACTAAACTACGAATACAACTTATCCTATTATTAAAAGATATAAATAATAGTGTTACATATCCGCTAAACTACTAAATTGTTAACTACTAGAAATAGTCTATTTATTCTACTAAATTACGACAATATGTTATTCTATTATTTTTATTATAAATTTATAATCATTATATATTTATATAAATATTTTAAAAATATAATACAACTTGATAAATAAAAATTTAAGATATTAATGGAAACCCGTGCATCGCACAAGATTTATGCTAATTTGTTATAATTTACATGTTTCCGTAAATATTTACTTACTTTTCGTAACTTATAACTTACTAGCTTAAAACCCATGCTACATACGGATGCACAATTTTTTTTAATATTATATAATCTTTTAAACAAAAATATTTTGAATTGAATTTTTTAAATTTTTTCATTAATTTTTTTTATTTATACCTTTTAAATGATATGACTTCGTGATATTTATTTTAATACACGTATATGTTCAAAGTTTTTAAAAATATTATTATAGCGATTTATAATTTTTTGAGAATAAAAATACAATGTTTCTATTATGTTATAACTTTAACAAAAATATTATTTTGAGAGATTATTACTTAATCGATAAATTATAAGAGTTATTTGAAAAGGACAATAGTACTGATTGAACGATATAGTTTTATTGATCATTTTATGTGTTTTAAAAATAATAATAATTATGTTTAGTTAAAAGTTAATTTTTGGTTCATATCAATAGGATACAAATTATGCTTAATCTGATATTAATTTGATTTCTCCCGGTTTAATTTATTTATATTTTAGCCCGAAACCCATTACTACGACCAAATTCAACTAAATAAATTTAATTTACTTTTAATTTTATAAGTACGGATCAATAAGATAATTTTGTTTTAGCCCGAATAATTAATATATACTGGTATGATTTTATTTTAATTGGTTAAATTATATTTTAATTATCTTGGATGACTAATATATATTATTTCGTTTATCCTAGTTCAATATAATATAATTTTTTAGACGGAACGATAGTATTTATTATTTTTACTTAACCCGATGCACATCAATTATATTTAGTTTGCTTAAATTTATTTTAGTCCGAAATATCAATTAGAATAATATATAACTAAATATGAATTAGAATTTAGAATTGGTAGAAGAAGTTGACGTTAATATCAATTAATAATAATATAGAGTTGGATATGAAATAGAATTTAAATTGATAGAGAAAGTTGACTCCAATATCAATAAGAATTGGAATTGACCGATCGACTAACTAAGCAATTAGATCTAGAATAATTAATTAAGGGTAATTAAGTAATTTCAGCAAGTACCGACTGATCGACTACCAAATTTTTAATGTGTCTATTATAATATAGTATAGATAAGTAAAAACTACTTACATTAACTTATACTCCCTCTGTCCCAAAATACAAATTCCCTTAAATTTTAACGCTTATTTTAAGGTTAAAAAAAAGGATAACTACACAAATTATTTTTTAAAATTTTCTTTTCTAAATATATATACAAATTAAATTTTAATTTAAAAAATTTAAAAAATATATATATGGGAAACTATAACTTTTGTACCCATTAAAATATACGTAAAATGTCAAAGGAGTATTCCACGTAATATTACTTAATACACTTAATATTCCACGTAATAGTAAAAGGAGTCGTATTTTGGGACGGAAGGAGTATGAGATAAAAACAAGGTAGCCAAAATATTCCACGTAATAGATATCAATCTTATACTATTATTGTTGTTATATCTAGGTAGGTGGTGCAAAACTCTACTAGCCCAAGAAACGATATAGCAGTAGAAAACTACTTTCATCTGTATTGGCGCTTGCTAGGTTACTATCAATATCGACATTGTTACAAATTACACGTCTCATCTTCTCATCCATTTTCATGTATTTGGCTACATGCTACGTCTCATTTCTTGCACATTTTCATCAACTTTGCGTGACGAAAGATGAAATATAAATTTGATTTGAAAGAACTTTTTTTGGTTAGAATCTATATGTGAAATTGATGGCGATGGCATTACAGCATAATGGAGGAGTGCTGTTAAAAACTGTTGTGCTGAGAGAAAAATGCTGTCAGGAAAATTAGATAACTATTTGGTATTTTTTTTAATTATGCATATTTTAAGATATAATATATAAAATAATATTTTTGAAAAGATTTGATGGTGAAACTGATAATCACTTCCTGTAAAAGCTGAAAACAGCTATTTTCAAAAATATGTGGGGCATACTTTTGCTAAGAACAGTTTGACCAAAAGCGTTTTCCAGAATTTACCAAACATTTTTCTGACAGTTTTTTTGTTGACTGTCTGCAACAGCAATACCAAACGGGGCTCAAGTAAAAAAAATGGGTAGAAAAAATAATAATAATTATTATTATTATATGATATTGAATTTGATTAATTAACCTTTCCCAGGAGCAGAAGTTAGTTTCAAACCTCTCTTCGCAAAACAGTACTCCTAGTTACTGACAAATGACTACACTAAACTTGCAATTTGCAAAGTTTTAGATGAAAGGGTTATATATATGTATGTAGACAACTCCTCAACTCGTTAACTGGTATATAACTTAACTGAAAACTGGAACATTTTAATTATAATATAACAATCCCAACAGTCTGATTGAAAATGGGAGTATAGATGAAACAACAGTTCAAGTCCATTCCAGACTTTCATTCTGACATTAATTGTCGGCATAATCATTTGGCAATCACATACAAAACAAAATACTCCACTCAAGATTCTGCTGGCATTTGAGTTCTAGAGTTGCTTATTTCAATGCCAGGAAACTAATTGATACATGGGAAGGAGCTTCAAATTGAAATCCCCAGATTCTTCTTCATCTTCTCAACCTCCAAGTATACCGTGGAATATGGCAGATACTCCGAGAAATATGCTTTACTCAAATCATTAATTGCAACTGCTAGTTTAGGGATTTCCAGCGTCTCCTCGTGAGTCAGGGTCCTAACAAACCTTGCCGGATTTCCTGCCCAAAGCTCTCCTGTAGGAATCCTTCTTCCTGGGGGAACCACAGATCCAGCTTCCAGTATAGAATGGGTCTCCACCAAAGAACCTTCCATAAGTATGGAATGCTGACCAATAATGCATTCAGGCTCGATAGTGCATGAACGCAAGAGACTGTAGGCACCGACGGTCACAAACCTCTCAATTAGTGTCTCCGCTGGCAGGCCTGGCATATACAGAAAAATATTACATCTTTATTCTTTTTTGTAAATTCCGACACAGTAAAATGAGGTCGAGCAGGGGCGCAGGGTATATTACTTCACAGAGTATTCTGTTCAAATTTAAGCTATATCAAGTGTCAAGTGCAATTTGTATCATCCCCTACCAGTGTCTAGGTAATGAAGAGACTAAACAAATTATGTGGCGCCAAATTTTGCAAACCATAAAATGTAGCTAAAAGAATCGTAATGAAAAACATACTAATTTGACAAACAAAAGACAGATACAAAGCTCTGCATTGAATATGATAATAGGATGCCAGGGAGACGTTCCTTCAGCAGATTATATTGCACAAGAAAAGGCAATTCAGATGGTGACAATTGTTGACAAGTTTATTTGAAAGCCTATGGATATGGTCAGCGGAGTTCACATATAAAGATAATATTTAAAAAGTAAAACATCAGAGCATGATCAGCTGTGTCTTTTATTATCATCATATTCTGAAATATCTGATAACATTCAAGACAAGCACTTTTCACGTACTGTATGTCTAATTCAAGTTGTGTATCCTACATGCAGATTCATATTTAGACCTGATTTGTCAAGAGATTAAGGAGCCCAACTAAAGCACCAGAATAATCCCCTCCAAGGAGGCTATCCATGGTGGCTGATTCCAGGAGGAACAGCCAGATCAGACATAAGGAAACAGTAGCTTTGTTCTAGGGGAAAAAAAGCGAATAGTCCTGCGTACACCACAACTGTATGGAAGTCTAGCTATGGAATTTCATTTGTTCAGCTAGAAATTATCAAGAACGGAAATTCTCTACAGAGGATCCATCAGCAAAAGACTAAAACCACAACTTATGTGACTGAACTTCCACACGTGCCAGAGAGGAATCCTGACCTCTACACATCTATCAAGCAGGTGACCCCCTAAAGTTTGCAACACTATAAATACTACATGATGTGCTCTACTCGGAGCGACACTATAAATACTACATGATGTGTTCTACTCGGAGTGCTCGACCGTGAATTTTAACATACACTGTAACTATCAACTATCATCAATGATACAGTTAAAATACAACCCAGGCAGTTATCAACTATCATCACTACTACATAATGTGCCAGAGAAGAGAAACCAAGAATCAAGTGCAAAAGCAGTGGATTCTTTTAGCCAATTCTCTAGTTTTGCATATCAGGCATCTCTCGATTAATTTATGCACAGCAGTCAAACCACAGAAAACAGAATCAATATATTAGGCCATGGCATTCAAATATAAGTTTCAGCCTAATTGTTGTACTTACTATTAGAACACCGTTATACGAGATCAACCAAAGACAGAGAGAATTGAAGATCAAACAAGTACAAAGAAACTTGGTTCCAGCTTAGTGCTGATTCTTGGCAATGTTTGTCCCAGCATACAAATCACTTAAAAGCTTCCAAGCAACTCAACTCAATGATTGAAGGATTACGAGCTCAGTCAAATACATAATTCCTCAATTTAGCTAATCTATACTAATCTTACACAAACAAAAAAACATGCACATGTTCAACCACCTTCAAATACAGTGTCCACAATCTCTAACACGGATTAGACTCTTAGCTCAGACCAGAAAAACATTCATAATCACGCAATTGAACACTCGTAAAAAAACAAAATAGTTAACTTATTTCAACGTTCGACAATTACAATTAAAACACACATAAATCCATACTAACTTGCCTTTCCTCCTATCATTTCTTTATCATCAAAACATAATTAGAGTATTAGACACCAGCACATTCATAATCACACAATTGCACTCTCGTAAAAAAAATCGTTAACTTAAATATCAATTTCAAAATCCAACAATTAAAACGAACATAAATCCAGAGTCCACAAATGAACTTCCCCTTACAATCATTTCTGTTAAATGCAAACTAAAGCCATATAAATCATAAGCATCAATTATCAGTGCCACAGTTCAGGTATCAGCTACATATAAACGAGACTTGCATTTATAATGTAATTTATCAACAATATTTACTTATTGAGATTATTAATTTATAGTGATTATTAACTTATCAAAATTGTATTGTATATCGAATCAGGGGGGGGTAAAAGCTGAAACCTGTTGGAGAGGATCAAGCGACGTGAATAACAAACTTCTCCTGAACATTAGAACAAGTACCAACACTAATCTTACTATGATCTCCTCTAATAACCAAACCGAAGCACCATCCCAAATCCAAATTTGACCGGTGATGACAACATTAGAGCCACTTAAACATCAATAGAAATCTTAGGGAGCCATTGACATAACGAAACGATCTGTCTTGGACCTCTGTAGCCTAATTTCACTCGATCCGCTGAGTTGATATAGCTGGCCAGAGAAGTTGGTTCTGGTGAGTAGAGGCTGTTATGGTCAGAGATTATAGGAGTTTTCAGGAGAATCAAGATAGAGCTGTTGCTGCCACTTTTGTGATTTTAAGGCAAATGGTTTGAGTAGTGTGTTTTGTTGTTGTGTATGGGCAATTTACTCAGTTTTGTTGATTTTACATATGATCCATCAGAAACGTACTAAATCCATATCTTATGTGCGACGTGTCAGAAACATATATGTACATATGTATCTAACATATGACCTCCAGGAGTTTAAAACATTATAAACTTGTTCTATTGGGAGCGCTTGACAGTCAAATGTAAATATCCAATTAACTTTCCTAAGGCTCTCTACTAGTCTCTAGAATTCAGCCTGCCTAACCCATGCGAGTTCACCCCGCTTACCTAACCTAATTTCAACATATAGTTTAGTCAGTACTCACAAAGGATTCTCTTCTCTCCAATAAAGGTCTGCATATTATAATAAAGTCAATTCATTTTTAGTATGATGGACATCAGGAAATTTCAAAGAAGCCCGAGTAAAAGGTTTATACAATATCAAAAAAAAAGATGAAAATTTGTTTACACTTTGTAATATTCAATGATCCAGGTCTCACAGGCTCATTAAAAAAAGACCAGGGTTCATGGATATGGATCCATCATTGGATACAAGCGGACAGACACCATGCAAGTGTAACAAAGAGAACAATATAACATATTAATTTTTCGAACTTACTAAACTATTGTCAAGTACACAAGAACCACTGTTCTTGTTATATCAAGTAAAGTATAAAAGTACCAATAAATCAGGGCTGAATTACATCTGTATATTTTTAGTAAAACTATAATATGAAATTATGAATAAACAATAAGTTACTTAAAGGCTCTAGATTACATTGTGGACTTGGGGTGCAAGAGGGTGAAGTGTTGGGATTCAATGTGAAGGAACCGACTAAGATCCCATACCCACACCTATGTCGTGTCAGGCATGGTATGATAGCAGATTGAATAATCCGGGTAACAAAGGGTCAAATAATAAATTTCGGAGCGGCTATAAGGCAAAATTTAGTTCCGGTGTGTAGCCTGTTCGGACACTTGACACTTGAAGCACAGAGAGTTTAACACTGCATATTCAACATTCAGACATGAGTATTAACACTCAATACTTAGACATGAGTATGGGTACTCAACACTGGCACTTATAAGTTATAACCAGATACTTCTAAGACGAATTCAGTTATCATAGCTTGTAGCATAACACCTAGGAGTGTTGAATTGGTCTGGAATGAGCATTGGGCAGTAAAAATTCGAATTCAGTAAAGCATACGTCATTGTTGATCATATATAGCATGTCAAATTTTCATTGATAAGCCACTGGAATCAGGGGTTACAGTATTGCACAGAAGATACAAGCCTATGTTTGAAGGTCGACAAAACTATATAATGGACCAGAGCTTGTGCACACCAATTTTTTATCAATATGCAAAAACAAGTCTCAAACTGGCCCTGACAACGCAACTGTTACATATCTTAGAATTCTCTATTAGGTCATCTTGTAATCTAAATGCATAATCCTCAAACAATAATGAAAGCCCTTTTACAAAAGGGCATCTTCATTTCTGCAAAGCACTTGGACCAAAGTAGAACCAAGCACCGATACAAGGACAACTATCTTTTTAACCACTCTCTACTTGTATAGACATAGACTAGGCATCTTTCTAGTTCTTTCCTGAATAGCACACAAACCACAGAGAAACCAAGAACCAGATGCAAAAGCAGTGCAATCTCTAAGCCACTCCATAGTTTTACATTTTAGGCATCTTCCAATTTCTTTCATGTATAGCAGTCGGAACACAGAAAAACAAAGAAATACAAGAAAGCAATATTGGGTCATGATATTCGAAGTTTCAAACATAAGTATCAGCTTAATTGTCGTATTACTTATAGCACCATCACAAAGGTCAACAAAGATGGAGGAAATTGAAGATTGGACAAGTGTAAGAAACTTGGTTTCCCGCCTAGTGCTAATCATCATGCTAGTCCACGTTTGTCCCACCATACAAATCACTTAAAGATTCTACCCAGCTCAATAATTGAAGAGCTACGAGCTCAACTAAATACAAAATTCCAGCATATAGTTAGTCTATATTAGTCGTACACAAATACATAACACATACAAGTCGGACCACTTTCACCTATAGTGAGCACAATCTCTAACCACAAATTAAATCTTGTACACTCTAGTACCAGCTCAAACCAGAAAAACATTCATAATCACAAAATTCGCACACCCTTTAAAAAAGTAAACCCGTCGTTAACTTCAATATCCAACAATTAAAATGAACATAAATCCACACATTAACCTCCCTCTCTTACTATCATTTCTTTATAAGCAAAACATAATTAGACTTTTACACATTCTTATACCAGCTCAAACCAGAAACACATTCATAATCACACAATTGCACACTCACTCCTAAAAATAAAATCGTACAAATATAACAAAAATAAATCTTCGCACTAATTCCCCTTTCTCCCTATCATTTCTTTACAATCAAAACGAAAGCCCTAAAAATCAAAAGCATCAATCATCCCTGCCACATTTCAGGTCTCAACGCCATACAAACAATATACATTATCTAATTCATCTAAACTAATAATTTATCGAGATTACTAATTTATACTAATTTATCTCATACAAACAATAATTTTATGGCCCGTTTGGTAAACTGGATTTCATTTGAAATTCTGGATTTGATCAAATAAGCTGTTTGGGAATTTGAATTTGGATTTCATTTGAAATCCAGGACATTCAAATATTAGTATAAACATGAGAATTTGAAATGACAACTCAAATCCTGTCATTTGAAATCCCTCATTTGAAATGAAATGTAAGTTTCCAAACGCCCTCTTATATAATTTACTGAAACTATTACTTTATCTAATTAACTAACTTATCACGATTACAAATTTATTGAGATTACTATTCATCGCGAGTACTAATTGTCTGATATAAACAATTATTTATACAATGTATCGAAACTATTACTTTATCAAGATAACTAATTCATCAAGATAACTAATTTACCGAGAGTACTAATTTATCGAGATTATTCATTTATCGAGAATGTATCGAATACCGAAAGAGGGAAAAGAGGGGGGAGAATGCTACAATACCAGTGGGAGAGGACCAGGCGGCGTGAATAACAGACTTCTCCTGAACATTAGAACAAAAGCCAACACTAATCTTATTAAGATCTCCTCTAAGAACCGAGCCGTTCCAAACCGACGCACCATCCCAAACCCTAACTTGACCGGCCAGAACTACATTAGGTGCCACGTAAGCATCCACAGCTATCTTAGGCAGCCACTGACCTAACGGAATGATCTGCCGTTGACCTCTGTAGTCCCATTTCACTCGATCCGCCGCCGCCGATTCGGTTGACAAAGCTCGCCGGAAAAGTAGGTTCCGGTGAGTAGAGGTTGATGATGAGAGGAGCTTTCTGGAGAGACGAGAGAGAGGTGTGGAAGCCATTTTTGTGAGCTAGGGCGACTGGTTTTGAGGCTTGGTGGTGTGTGTTTGGGGATTGAAGATGGGCAATTTTACTCTTTTTTTGTGTGTTTTGTGCTGAAATATCATTTCTGTTGCGCATGCGTCGGATGTGTTTATTTTGTTTTTTAACTAAATTGTAATTACTAATAATGGTAATGGTTAAAATATTGCAATCTTTTGTTAATAACTTTTTTGTAAACTGGGCACCTCGATTAATTGGCTTAAAATAATAATAAAATCTAATAATATAACTTTTATATATATATAATAAAAAAATGAAGGCTTAATGATCTTTTAAACCTCAAACTTTGCACCGGTATACCCATCAGCCCCTGTAGTTTATTACCGTACATTTTTGCCTCTCAATTACCGAAAACGCAACCTTTTACCCTTAGACCGGCCGGTTTTCACCCGATTTTTTTCCCGGTCCAAGGATAAAAAAGCACATTTTGAATACCCGAGTGCTGAAAAGGTACGCTTTTAAACTTCGGGGTTTTACGAGTACACTGGTGCAAATTTTGAGCCCGAAAAGGTCATTAAGCCTAAAAAAATAAAAATACTAATGAGCAATATTGAAACTATGGTCCAAATTTTATTATATTTAATTAACTTATTGTTCAAAAAGACCTTTAAATAGAAATGGTTGATATTAATTCTTCCCAAATAAATGAATTCTTAGAACATCGCCGATGGACTCTTTATGTCGGAAAATATATGTTTTGCATGGGGATTGAACCCTTGACCTTAACATTAGAAAAGAATTAGGTTCACATCTCAAACCACTACACTAAAGACATTAATGATAATCTTTTAGAAACTCATTAGCTACATTCACAAAAAACTTATCACTTTCATTTAATTTAATTTAATATCTATCTATCTATCTATCTATTATACTTGTCATAGGCCAACATGGTCTTTCAAGCTACTTAGAAAATTACCCATTTATTCCTATTTCATATTAATATTGACAAAAGATGTTTGTCATGAGAATTGAACCAAGCTACTTAGAAAATTACCCATTTATTCCTATTTCATATTAATATTGAAAAAAGATGTTTGTCATGAGAATTGAACCAACTATGAGAGAATTATTTTCATATAAAAGTCACTAACTTCATTCAATTTAATATTGCTTCAAGATTAAATTATTATGTTAGGCCCTTAATCAACTGTAGAGGGGGGGGGGGGAATACAGTTAATACAATCAATTCGACAAAACTTCAACAGAATCAACAATTTTTATATTAACAGATAAAAATTGATTACAAACGTACTCTCTCGAAAGGATGAACAATTATCCTTGAGAGCTGCTAGGTTATGCGAAATATATAACAATGTTCACAATGCTTATATCATGAACCTAATCTGTGCTTTATATAGAGTATAACTACATAATGTATAAGGAATCATATTCTATTAACAACAAGGAAACCTAATACAATACTTCTGAGATAAAGTCCTTCACTGCCTTGAGTTCCTGTTTGCTTCTCCTTATCGAAGATCAACTGATGTGACAAATACTGATTACATCATCCGTTGATATCATCATCCGTCGATATCATTATCCTTTGATATCATCATCCGTCGATATCATCATCCGTCGATATCATCATCCGTTGATATCATCATCATCCGTTGATATATAAGTTCTGATGTGAACTTCTGATAATTTCTGTTTGATATCATCAATTGCTTCTAACAATCTCCCCCAACTTGTTCATTATGGAAATATGGACAAGTTTCAATTGATGATGTCAAAACTATCTAAATGCAGGAATCAAGTATGCATATTCAATCTTGCTTCAGTGAATATCAAACTTTACTCTTTATTTTGAACTCTAACACAGTCTGGAAAATCTTTAAGAAACTTCCTCAGCAGATTCTCTTCCATTACATTCAAATACCATTGCATCCTCTGTTTATATTCCCTCAGTTCATCTGTTGATTCATCATTCTGAAGATGGCAGCCCTGAGATGATGTAACTTTAAATTTCCAAGAGATAGATCATCCAGCTCCAGAAACCCAATTTTCTTTCCATCAGGATTAAAGGTTAAAACTTTAGTTCCCAGACTCATTTCTATCTTGGCTCCTCTAATAGGCATATCAACAATATATTCAGATTGATCAATGTACTTTGAAATGTAGTTAGATTTATAAGACATTCCTATTTGCTTTAACTGTATCACGTTCTTTATGAATGCAGACCATCTGGCAGTTACAGAATTAGTTACCTTGAGAATTGTAGCAATAAGTTCCAATTCATGCCATGGTTTATCTCTTAACTTTTCTTGATTCAACCTTAAGCTTCTCCCAAACTCCAGAAAATAGATTATTTTCTCTTCAATATGATCAATAACAATTTGCACTGATATGATCTTCTGTAAGTATTCAAGCATTATATTGTCTCCAATTTATGTCAAATAAGAATGCTTTCTTAGAGTCAAAGCATCTCCTATAAATGGATCATCAGCATTTGATCTTCCAAGACCACTTGTAATTTCCAGGTTGTCTAGATCGAGAACTTCCACTATAAATCTTCTTTAATATTTCAGAAGAATCTCTTCTAGGTGCTGGTTTCTTGCTTCCCCATAGTAACTTCTTCTTTTCTTCAAAAGTAATAGTTCTGGCTTATCAGAGACCATGTCTTCGGAATCAGAATTTGATAAATCCGCATGAATTGGGTTTAAGAAATCAACAACATGAGTAGAATCAGAGGTTGTGATTGGTTGAATAACAGCTTCTTTAACTTGAGCAATGTCAGAGGTTAATTTCAGTTTATCAGCCCAATCAGCTCCATAAATCTTCCTTCTTTGATGAGCTTGGCTGATTTCTTCTTCACAATTTTCTTCAGTATCATAAGTTTGAACTACTGTATAGATTGGATCCATCAGTATTTGAGATTTAGTTTCCTTAGATATTGATTTCTTCTTTGCAACAACTTTGGCTTTAGGCTTTGAAATCTTTGACTTCTCTCATATCTTCTCTTTTCCTTTAATCTTCTTGTTAGCAGTTAAAATAACTTGTGATCTTAGAGATCTTTCATCTTCTGCCTGACTGATTTCCCTTATAACTATACCTTTGGTTGGTCTGTTGGAAGGATCATCTTCATAAAGTACTTGAGAGATAACAACAATATCAACATTTGTTGTCTTCATGGAATTCTTGAAGTCTTCCTCCATTTGCCTTAGTTGTTCAAGATCAACTCCGGGATTTTCTTTTTCAAAGATTCTTCTACTCACCTCAGAGTCAAATACTTGAATCTTTGGATCCTTGTAGCACAGAGTTGTCTTCCTTCCTTTTACTTTCAGAGTTTGAAGATATTGACTTGCTTCAACACCAACTTCTATCTCCAGAATAACTTGGTCGTCTTTAGCAGCAGTTGTGACTTGTAAAGATTGTTGCATATTTGTAGTCACAGTCAAATCTTTAACTCTTTTTTCATTCCTCTTACTCTCTCCACCTTGTCTAGATTGAAATCTAGTGATTGCTTTAGATGAACCACTAACTCGAACTAGCTCTTCACCTCTTTTCCTTTCACTATCCTTATGTCCCCCCTTATTACCTTCATCAGGATTTTCATCATCAGTATCTGTCAATGTCAGTTGTTTGCATTTAGATTTAACAATTGTCTCCCCCTTTTTGGCATCATCACCAAGCAGTAGAAAAATAATCAGCTCCATTGAATTATTTACTTCTGTAAGTTGATCAGACATTTGAGCTTGTTTAGCTTCCAATCTAGCTTGACTAGCTTCAATTGCAGTTTTCCTGACAACTATTGGTGCAATTTGTTTCTGAATTTCCTGATGAGTAGTCAGCCTTGAAGCAATCAATGATTATTTGATTTGATTGATTTGAGAAGTAGTTGCTTCTTGAGTTGTATGTAAGGATCTGACAACTAAAGTTGATGATTTTAGATTATTCAGCATATCAGGATCTTTAATCTTCTGTTCTGTTGTTTCCAGATGTGCAACAGCTTTTGTTCTGGAAATAGGATATGTATCATCTTTTCAATGAGCATTCCAGAGATTATCAAAATAATCCTTGTCCTTCTTAACATCTAACTCTTTTATTTTCTGTTGTCTCACATTCATAGGCATATCTTCAGGGAAGAAAAGATCATCATCGGGATCTATAACAACATTAGAAATATTAGCTTCTTCACCATCATTAGATTCTTCAATAACAACTGGATTTTGTACTAATTGCTAAACTTCATCACCAGCTTCAACATGTATAATAGAATTAGAAATTGGTGTAGTATGTGATCCAGCAGCTTCAGAAGCTTCCACACCATCAGCAATTAACTCCACATCTTCAAGTATTGTAGATAAATGAATTGGAGCTTCGAAATTAATTTCCAGGACCTCAGTTCCTGTAGAATGCTGTGGTGATTCTGAAATGGATGAAACTTTATGAATGGACTGTTGTGCGACTTCATCTTCAGCAACAAAAGGGATTTTCTCAGGTGATGGAAAAGTAGAGTAAATGGACTATTTTTCAACAAAAACAGGGATTGTCTCATGTGGTGGAATAGTAGAATGTATGGACTGCAAGAAAGTATCAGTACTTAGATTTGCAGGGAGATTAAAAACACTTGGTACATCAGAGTTTACTTGAGGTTCAAAAGACTGTTGTTCAGCATCTGTTTCTTTAGTACTCTGTGCACCTGCAAACATATAGCAAGTAAAATTTAAAGTAGTCTCACTACTCCTCACACCACACATCTCATGACTTTTAATAATCAGAGCTTCCTTACAAGGATTACTAAATCCTATCTCTCATCTACCTCTCCTTTTGCCAAGAAGGATCTTGCCTCTCTTTAATTTTGTTTTTCTCTTAATCTTTTCACACATCTCACAGAAAAATCTCAGAAAGATTGTCCTACAGAAATAAGAGGTGGCTAAAGAAGGGTGATCTGTGGTCATCCAACTAGAGGTAGTCCTTAAATAAGGTCTAGAAGTAATCATACCAACATGATTTATATTATGAAAAATAAATGCTAAAAAGACTAAATCAGTATTTAGAATAAATGCTGATAAAGTAATAACAATATTTATACCTTGTGAATCTGAAGTCACAATTAAACTCACTGTTAGCACTGTGGTTATGACAGTTGTTGTTCATCAATACTGAGAACCTCCATTTGAATTGGAGAGAATTTGATCAGGTTACTGTCATGTACCATGATCTCAAACCTTGTTCTTCTTGCAAAGAGCTAACACTTGAATGTATTTATTGGAAAGCTCTTACAGAGTCTTTAGTAAAAACTGATGAAACATTTGTGTCTCTCTTAGTATCATTAAGATCTACCTCAACAAGTAATCTCCAACCAACTAAATGTTGTTTCTGAGTGGTGAGCATAACTCAAGAATTATGTCACTTGATTTTTGGCAACATTTGAGAAATGGATTCAAGTGTTTCAGTTATAAGGAGAAACATCTGTCAAAGGCTTAAGAAACATTGTTCATCTACAGACTTGGGAATTAATTCACTGGAAGAAGCTCAGAAAATTGATCAAGCCTCAGTGATATAAATCAAGATTGTGGATTTAATCAAGTGTCAGAGATCTTGTTAGGGTATCAGATAATTACAGGGTTTTAATCTGAAGAAAAAATCAAGTTATCAAAGTCAAGACATGAAGAAACGTCATAGAAGTTAGTCACTCATGAACCAGACAGTACATCGAGTGTCAACATTGATGTGGTGGAATTGATTCATAATTTTCAGAAGATTTTCAGAAGAATGGTTGCAGTTCAAGAGTAGTATTAATTCTCTATTAATTAATTAAGTCATATAATTTAATTAAGAAAATAAATTATATCTGCAAAGATTAATTTATTGATTGATTGAATTAATTGATTAATTAATTTTAAATTAATATTATTGATTTTCAGGAGTGTAATTGAATTAAAATCAGTTTTAATTGAATAAGACAATTAAACTTGAATTGGCATGACAATCCAGATTGTCATTCCGATTGTCATGCCAGGTCATTTCTAATTGTCTCACCGAAAGTTCTAGCAGGGAGGAGAATTGTCTTGCCAGTTCAGTTTGATAGTCTTGCTAGTTCAATCCATTGTCATGCCGATTGTCTTGCTAGTTCAATCAATTGTCATGCCGATTATGTTGCTAGTTCAACGGATTGTCTCACCGATTGTCTTTCCAGTTCAATTGATTTGTGTTGATTGATTTATTAAAGACAATAGCAGCAGACATTAAGCATATACATTCAACACTTCAACCAACCAAGAACACAGCAGCCACAGTAGAAATATTTTATCTCTCAACTGCACTTCAAGATTATCAATTTCTAGGAATCAAAGTTAAATCTAAACCACTAGAAATTATTCTCTTGTTCTTGTGTAACTATCTAGCGGATCAAAATTCCTAGAACTTAATCTCAAATTGCTTCTAGCATTTGATATTTTTTATTGCAAAAATAGAAAAAGTTCATGTCGAATTTATTCTAGATTTGTGATAGTTAATTTGAGATTAATCCCTTGTAAACGATACCGTTGTTGTAACACCTTTCAAGTTTAATAATAGTTTTATTTAACTTGAATTTTGTTTCACTTTTTTATTCCGCATTAAATTCAATTAAACGGTATAGTTTATATTCAACCCCCCCTTTTACAAACATATTGGGACCTAACAATTGGTATCAGAGCCTTCTGATTAACGAACAAATCAAGATCCTAGACTTTTGTGATTTTTCAACTCCTTGAATTTTTATTTCTTCAAAAATTCATAATGACTTCACAAAAAGTTGGAACCGTTAAAATTCCACTATTTGATAAAGAAAATTATATTATGTGGAAGAAGAAGATGCTCTTGTTTTTACAAGTTGCAAATCCCAAATATCTGGACGTGTTAAAGAAGGGTCCAAAAATTCCGATGGTTATTGAACCAGAGGTTATAGAAGACAATGTTGTAATTACCAAAACTAGAACCTATGCAAAAGACCTGAGGATTTTACTCCTGCTGAAAAGGAAGAAGCCTTCTTAGATGCCAGCCTTCAATTAATTTTAGTGGATTCCATTGATCCCTTGATGAACAAACATGTGATGAACTGTAAAAATTCCAAACACATCTGGGAAACTATTGAGGTGATTAATGAAGGCACAGAGGAAGTTAGGGAGAACAATTAGAGATCCTAACCTCTGAGTATGAACATTTTAAATCCAATCCAGGAGAAGGAATTACTAAAGTGTTTGAGAGGTACAATGCATTGATCAACAACCTGAACATAAATGGAAAATATTATTCATTTAGGGAGGTCAACAAAAAGTTCCTTTTAACACTGCCAACTCATCTTGAACATAGAATCACTTCCATAAGAGAAGCGAGAGATCTGAGTGAGATTTCTTTGGAAAGACTCTATGGTGTGTTAAAAACCTATGAGTTGGAGCAGATTCAACAGAAGGAAGTCTACGGGAAAGATAGAGTGGTCAGCACGTCTACTGCTCTAGTAGCTGAAGGTCAACAACAATAACAATAATCTCAACAGTCAGAGAGAATGGTACAGTCTTCCAAGGCTGAGGAAAATGTGATAGTAGCAGAATATGATCCTCTTACTACAAATCAATCTAGTGATGATTTTTACTCCTTGGAAGAGCTGGAGCAATTGGAAGATGAGTCAATGGCCCAGATTGTCAAGAGATTCTCCAATGTCAGATTCAAGAGGAATCCCAAGTTCAAGTACAAGTCCAACTACAACAGATTGCAGAAAGCTGGATCTTCATCCTCTAACACCAGTAGTGGTGGATACAAAACAGGGATGGTTGATCGGAGCACCATTCGATGCTTTAACTGCAATGAGTTGGGACACTTTGCCACATAATGCAGGAAGCTAAATCAAGTAAGGAAGAACTCTTATGATTCAAATCAGAAGAGTAACTCTGAAAGGGCTTACCTGGCAAAGGGAAGAAGCTGGGATGATACTGATAGTGAAGATGAAGAAGATGGGAATCTTGCTCTTATGGCTATTGATGGAAATATTTCATCGTCAAGAAAAGAGGTAAAATTTACTGATGTTGAATTAGTTTATCATCTAGGAGGTTCCTTAGATTGTGCTCGTCGTGATAATGAACTGTTAAGTCAACAGATCAAAGACCTTGAGAAAGAGGTCAATGAATTAAGACTTGTGCACATTAATCAAGACATGTTAAAAGAACAAGTATCTTTTCTAGAGAATAGAGTTAACTGTTATAGACAACTCGGAACTATTCTCAAAGACAAGATCACCGGTCTTGAGACTAAGGTTAAAGCTTACTGTAATTCTTGTTCGAAGGCTAAAGAGTTCTACAGTAAGCAAGCTGTTAATCAAAAATCTGGAATAGGTTTTGATTACAATGCTGCTATTGGAGAATTAGGCATAAACTCCCCTCCTCATGTATGTGCTAAAGGTAGGGAAGTACCACATGTGCTTAAGGGTGTTGATAAACCCCTCTATAAATGATCAATTGCTGAACCATTTGATGAGACCTCCTTTATTATTCAAGAAGAAATACGTGCTGAAGATCTTGCTAATGAGAAGGTTGTTTCCAAGTCAAGTGTGTCGAAAGTTCCAGTCAAAGTTGTGAAAGCAACTGAGACTAACTCAGACACACATGAGTTGGATAACAAAAATGTCATGTCTACCATGCATAATTTTCCTGTTGTTAATACCTCTCATAAAGTATGTGGTATTCCTAATTGTATATCTTGTGCTTTCAATTTGATGTATGTTTATTTTAATGGTAAGCATGTTTATAGTGATAAGACTACTCCTCGTCAGCATGTGAATAATAGGAAGCATGATAGGTCTAAGACTGCTAGTCCTTCTAAGGCTAGAAAGGAGACATTTGTGCCTAAGCCTAAACAGAAATTTGTTAAGGCTGTTTACAAGGTCAAATGTCCAGTCATTGAGAAAGTTGAGAACATAAAAATTAAGAATGTTGTTTTTCCTGACAAAGGCCAATTCTACAAGTATGCCGGACCCAACCAAGCTTGGGTTCCGAAGAAGGTCTAATCCATTTATAGTGCGGGGCAGTAAACATGTGGAACCGGTAGTGTGGATTCTTGACAGCGGATCATCAAGACATATGACCGGAGATAGAGCTCTGCTATTAAATGTGGTTGAGAAAGCTGACCCAGTGGTTACCTTTGGAGATAACATCAAAGGTTTCACTGAGGGATATGGCTGGTTGCAAGCTGGTAATGTTATCATTGAACTTGTAAATATTTTCTGTATTTTTGCTATATTTATATAAGTTTTTATTTGTATTTTCTGTAATTGTAAATATTGTTTGAGGTAGTACTGTTGTTAGGAGTTAGTAATTGTATGATATATGAAATTGAATGTTGAGATCTTTTTGATAGATAATTGGTATTTAATTCATTGATATATTTTTTTTTAAAATAGTATGCAACATAATTATTGGTATCTAAAGTACTTGACAAGTATTCGTCAATGATATATTATTAATATTTTGTTGCAGATAATTGTGAGCTTTTGACATGAATGAGAATTACTTAAACTTTACCCTAAGGGATCATTGCTTTAACAAAAGCTCATTCATATTGAAAGACAAAATCTTTTCTTCTCTTCTTAATACTGCTAGGTCACCAGTCCTTGTCTTATCAAATCATTTATCTTTTTAGGCATAAAAACAGACTTGTGCACTCGAACAGTTTTAGGAGAAAATTAAACTTCTTTCTACATTAGTGATTTCTTATTTCATTAAAATCTTTTGAAATCACTATTGTACATCATTTCTCTCAAAAGATTAAATGTATAATTTTCATTCATTATAGATTTTAAGTACATTTTATCTCTATATTTCCATATGTTCTGTGATACAGGTTCAGTCTCCAATGGCTTTCTTTCATTAACAGTCATAAGGTTGAAAACCCACAACTTCTATCCCAGACTGTAAAGACAAACACAAAAACAGAACCAACCAACACTCTCTTACCACTAAAATGAAGTATGAATGAGCGTGAGGGAGATAGTGCCTTAGTGCACCACATAAGGAAGGTTCTGAAGTCAACCCAGCAGCTCTGTCTCCTACAAAGATGAGTAGTATTTAAATTGAGACAACTGATAGCTCCCATACATCTTCTCAAAAAGATGTAATGGCTGAAAAGACACAAAAACAGTTACCAGATTCATCCTCTCAACAGGGTGCGTCTATTGAAATTTGCCTGTCGGCCAGGGTATCCGATGTAGTGTCACCACCTCAAACATAAACAATTCTTGATGCACAAGGAAAGGTTACACACACAAAGGAAGAGTTGACGGAAACAAGAGTTTCGACCATTTTAAGGTCATATTCGATTGTTCAAGGTTCTTTAATGGACCAATTGCCTTTACAGGTGTTAGGAGAGGATACTGATCCAATAACCATATGTCAGTGGTCAGTGTCTACCTCCCCAAGCTTAAATCCCCTGGATGCATTTGCGGATAGTGGATCTAACATAGGTGCAGATCGACAACTTGTTGATAATGATTCAGATATTACCTGATGAGTTACAAGGAAATGTCTTCACAGACATTAGAAGGGAACTTTGATCTTTATGCTAAATTCGTTGGATCATTGTTTACCTTCCCAGAATTCAAATCTGGAACCCTAAAAGGGAAACTAGCAACTTGTAGATTATGACTCAGATTCATCTGATGGGTTTAACAAGGATGAGGATTTGCGAACTCCCATTGCACCACCTGTGACCTCCTTAAGGTTGGCTAAGGTGATTTTTCTTGCAGGTACAACTGAATTTTGGAGCTATGAGAGGAGTGATACACTTGTGAGAATGAGTGTAAACACGAGTGGAGAGAAGAGTGAAACAAATGTGAGGTACACTAAAACAGAATCACACAGTCACAGTGAGGAAGAAAGAGAAACTACTTGTTATTTCTTTTCCAACCAAGTGGAATATGAGAACTCCTTCAGACAACGACATATATTCCTTCTCTAAGGGGGAGATAAAAGCTTAAGTAATAGTTTGGAGGATTCCTCAACTAAGGGGGAGAAATAGTGGGGAGGAGGAAAAAGATAAAGCATATGTACACTGCACCACACCATCGTTGTTTGTAACTACAGATCCTATTGTACGGGAGAGGTGGTAAACACAAGGTGATTTCCTAGTAATCAGAAGAAGTGGTTTGGTTCATCACTATTCTTCATAAGGGAAGAAGTTGTTTTCCAAAAGGGGAGTACCATTGGTTTTTATCTGCGGATCCTATTGTACGGGAGATGTGGTAAACGAAGGTGATCTCCTTTAAGCAGTTAATTCTCATAGGGGGAGAAGCAAGAGAGATATGCGCTTCTCAACAGAAAATGTGGTTGTACAAATGAAGATGAAACTACTTGAAAATATGTTCAGTTTAGAGGAACATCTATTTGGAATCTGGAAAATATTAAATATAATCCAGAACTTTTCTGCTATTTACTTTGCATTTCTGATTACATCTTTTTCTTATTTGTTAATTGAGTTATCCTCTAGGTATTTGTTGTTATTGTCTAACAAACAAATAGGGGGAGATTGAAAGGCATATGTCATAGTCTATTTGTTTATTCGAGGATTTAACTCAACTCAAATAAGAATGTAACAAGTAAATAGTGGATCTACCGTAAAAGAGATCTCACAAATTAACATCTGTCAAAGGATTAAGAAACATTGTTCATCTACAGACTTGAGAAATTAATTCACTGGAAGAAGCTCAAGAAATTGATCAAGCCTCAGTGATATAAATCAAGATTGTGGATTTAATCAAGTGTCAGAGATCTTGTCAGGGTATCAGATAATTACAGGGTTTTAATCTGAAGAAAATCAAGTTATCAAAGTCAAGACATGAAGAAACGTCACAGAAGTTAGTCACTCATGAACCTGACAGTACATCGAGTGTCAACATTGAAGTGGTGGAATTGATTCATAATTTTCAGAAAATTTTCAGAAGAATGGTTGCAGTTCAAGAGTAGTATTAATTCTCTATTAATTAATTAAGTCATATAATTTAATTAAGAAAATAAATTATATCTGCAAAGATTAATTTATTGATTAATTGAATTAATTGATTAATTAATTTCGAATTAATATTATTGATTTTCAGAAGTGTAATTGAATTAAAATCAGTTTTAATTCAATAAGACAACTAAACTTGAACTGGCATGACAATCCAGATTGTCATGTCGATTGTCATGCCAGGTCATTTCTAATTGTCTCACCGAAATTTCTAGCAGGGAGGAGAATTGTCTTGCCAGTTCAGTTTGATAGTCTTGCTAGTTCAATCAATTGTCATGCCGATTATCTTGTTAGTTCAATCAATTATCATGCTGATTGTCTTGCTAGTTCAACGGATTGTCTCACCGATTGTCTTGCCAGTTCAATTGATTTGTGTTGATTGATTAATTAAAGACAACAGCAGCAGACATTAAACATATACATTCAATACTTCAACCAACCAAGAACACAGCAGCCGCAGTAGAAATATTTTATCTCTCAACTGCACTTCAAGATTATCAATTTCTAGGAATCAAAGTTAAATCTAAACCACTAGAAATCATTCTCTTGTTCTTGTGTAACTATCCAGTGGATCAAAATCCCTAGAACTTAATCTCAAATTGCTTCTAGCATTTGATCTTTTTAATTGCAAAAATAGAAAAATTTCATGTCGAATTTATTCTAGATTTGTGATAATTAATTTGAGATTAATCCCTTGTAAACGATACCGTTGTTGTAACACCTTTCAAGTTTAATAATAGTTTTATTTAACTTGAATTTTGTTTCACTTTTTTATTCCGCATTAAATTCAATTAAACGGTATAGTTTGTATTCAACCCCCCTTCTACAAACATATTGGGACCTAACAGACGTCCATTCTAAAGAGATGAAGTGATTAATTGTCATCCAAGTTAAGTCGATCATAAATTGATTGTTGAAGTTCAGATGGAAAATAATCTTGGCCGTTAAAGATTACTCTGAGACGAAAGGGGTCAAAATACAGCCTTCCATGTTCAGGAATGACAATTGGTCAATAAACTCCATGGGTAAGAGAACAGACAGTGGCCATAGATTTTGAATGAAGAATTTGAATATATTTGAAGTTTGTGAATGAAAAGGCAGTGAGATGTTTTGAAAGTGGAGGGTTTGTATTTATAGCTGAAGAGATAGAAACTGAAAAGACTCTTTGATTTAACCATGTAATAATTAATCATAATATGAATACACGATTACGCGTATCTAGGTAAACAAAAAGTAATCTCTTTCTTCAAATTCCTATTTCCAATGTAAGTACTCAAGTATTACTAGATACTTACATCAGTAGCTAACCCATTTAAGCAATTAAAAGATATTTCACTAACTCACTTATTAATTAAAAATACCGCGTAACCATTTATTTCGAATAAATTCAAAATAATCAATGAAATATAACAGTCAATCATGGTTTGACCATTATCAGTAGTTTAATTACGACTATCATGATTTATCAGTCAAAACTGGTTTGACCAATATCAGAAATTATCAACTACTGACGGAATCTATTAGTCAAAGCAAGTTTAGCTAATCACAGGGCATGTACACATAATCAGTAGTTCAACATGCAGTTTTCATATAAGATCATGGAAGATAATTACATGTTGTCATGGCATCAACATTTAGCACAATAATCAGTATCTAACAAGTACTGATACATAATAAGATACCATGCTTCAAAATATTAGCAGCCTTAATTATCAGAGTTTGAGAATTATCCTGATATCATTCCCAATTCATTCACCAATCTTGTGAAAGTAGCTTCACAGAGAGGCTTGGTGAATATATCTGCTACTTACTGATCTGTTGGAACAAAGACCAATTCCACTGTACCTGCTTCCACATGTTCCCTTATGAAATGGTACCTGATGATGATGTGTTTAGTCATTGAATGTTGCACTGGATTTACTGTCATTGCAATAGCACTTTGATTATCATAATATATAGGAATAGAAGAATAGTCTAACCCATAATCCAGTAACTGATTCTCCATCCATAGAATTTGAGCACAACAGCTTCCTGCAGCAATGTATTCTTCTTCTGCAGTTGATGTGGAAATTGACTTTTGTTTCTTGCTATACCAAGAAACCAATCTGCCACCAAGAAATTGGCGGGTTCCAGAAGTGCTTTTCTTGTCTATTTTGCATCCTTCAAAATCAGCATCTGAATATCCAATTAGCTTAAAGTCTAAATCTCTAGGATATCATAATACCAGATTCATGGTGCCTTTGAGATACTTAAAAATTCTTTTCACAGCTAATATATGAGGTTCTCTAGGATCAGCTTAGAACCTTGCACAGAGACAGGTAGCATACATGATATAAGGTCTACTAGTAGTCAGATATAGGAGTGAGCCAATAATACCTCTGTAGTTAGTTATATCTACTGAAGAACCAATATTTAAATTTAACTTGGTTGCAGTGGCCATGGGAGTTGATACAGTTGAGTAGTCTTGCATTCCAAATCTTTTGAGTAAATTCCTGGTGTATTTGGATTGATGCATGAAGATCCCTTCATCAGTCTGTTTAACTTGTAAACCCAGAAAATAACTCAATTCTCCCATCATACTCATTTGATATCTGGACTGCATTAGCTTTGCAAATCTCTCACAGAGTTTATCATTAGTAGATCCAAAAATGATATCATCAACATATATTTGTACTAATAACAAGTCTTTACCATGGTATTTATAAAAGAGATTTTTGTCAATTGTACCTCTTGTGAAACCACTTTCTAGCAGAAATAGAGCAAGTGTTTCATATCAGGCCCTTGGAGCTTGCTTCAGTCCATAGAGTGCTTTATCCAGTAAGTATACATGATCTGGATACTTTGGATTAATGAACCATGGAGGATGTTCAACATAAACTTCCTCTTCGAGTTCTCCATTTAAAAATGCACTCTTCACATCCATTTGGAACGCCTTAAACTTCTTGTGAGCATCATAGGCAAGAAAGATTCTAATTGCCTCAAGCCCTACAACTGGAGCAAATATCTCATCATAATCAATTCCTTCTTGTTGTGAATAACCCTTTGCAACCAGTCGTGCTTTATTTCTTGTGATAATGCCCTCACTGTCAGTTTTGTTTCTGAACACCCACTTTGTGCCAACTACAGATCTGTTCTTTGGTCTTGGCACAAGAGTCCAGACTTTGTTCCTTTCAAATTAATTGAGATCCTCTTGCATTGTTGTAACCCAGTCAGCATCTTGCAGACCTTCTTCAACCTTCTTAAGTTCGGTTTGAGATAAAAAAGAATGGTAGAGACATTCATTCTGAGTGGTTTTTCTTGTTCTTACACCACTGTCAGGTTTCCAATGATTAAACCAGGTGTGTGTGACTTAGACCATTTTCTTGCAGATGGAAGTTGACTCTTTGAAGATAAACCTCCCCCTTGATCCATGAACTCTCTGTTATTTCTTTGATTAGTACCACTATTATTTCCTGATGCTCCCCCTGAATTAGTGTTCCCATTGTTATCAATATTTGACTCATCAGAGTTTGAGGAATATGAGTTTGATGATCTTTCTACTGATGTTTCTTGAGTGAAATCACTGGCAGTAGTCTCTAGATTTGAGTCATGTTGCTGGCCCTCAACATAGGCTTCAGTGTTAGAAGAATTTATGTTCTGTGGAACATCAGAGCTTCGAGTGATATCAGAATTAACTGTATCGGGGTCAGGATTTAAAAGTTCAGCATAAGGTACTTCATTTTCAAATCTCAATTTGTCATGGTCATCAGCATCTTCTAGACCTGTCATCTTCTTGTCATTAAAAGATACATGTATAGATTCTATGACTGCTTTTGTTCTCAGATTGTAAACTCTAAAGGCTTTGTGGACAATGGATATCCCACAAAAATTCCTTCATCAACTTTTAGATCAAACTTGGTCAGCTGCTCCGGATGAGTTTTGAGTACAAAACACTTACAACCAAAAATATGAAAGTACTTCAAATTTGGCTTATTTCCCTTCACCATCTCAAATGGTGTTTTTCCATACGTGTTGATCAAGGTTGCATTTTGTGTAAAGTAAGCAATTTGCACAGTCTCAGCCCAGAAGTAGGTAGGCAATCTTGCTTCTTATAGCATGGTTCTCGCAGCTTTTATAAGAGTTATGTTCTTCTTTCAACTAACTCCATTTTGTTGTGAAGTTCCAGGAGCAGAAAACTCTTGTTTTATCCCCTTGAGTTTGCAGAACTCTCCATAGAGCTATTCTTGAATTCAGTTCCATTATCACTTCTGATGATCCTCACTTTGTATGTTGATCCTTTTTCCAGCTCCCTCACATGATCAAGAAGAATGGATGGAGATTCATCCTTGGTGTGCAAAAAATACACCCATGTGTATCTTGTATATTCATCAACAATTACGAGTGCATACCTCTTCTTGGAAATTGATATAACATTCACTGGACCAAAGAGATCAATATGAAGTAGATGATATGGTTCAATATTGGAGGATTCAGTTTTACTCTTGAAAGATGTTTTTCTTTGCTTGGCTTTCTGGCATGAATCATATAAGCCATCAGGAGTAAACACTGCATTGAGCAATCCTCTCACAAGATCTTTCCTCACAAGCTCATTGATATTGTTGAAGTTAAGGTGAGAAAGTCTTTTATGCCAGTTCCAGCTGTCTTCCACAGATGCTCTACTCAGTAGACAAACTTCTGAATCATCAATACTTGTGGAGACCCCGGCTTCATATAAACTATCATGTCTTACACCAATCATTGCAATATTTCCATCAGACTTACTGACAATTTCACAATGCTCGTCATAAAATTGACATGGTAACCTCTGTCACAGATTTGACTCGCACTGATCAGATTATGCAACTAGAGCTACATATTCAATGATGACATTTCCAAATTTGATTTTGCCATATCCCAAGATTTTTCCTAAGTTGCCATCTCCATAAGAAATACTTGGGCCAGCCTTCTCCTCAAATTCTGATAGCATAGATTTATAACCAGTCATATGTCTTGAGCATCCACTGTCCAAGACTAGAGTATTCCTTCTGTTATCCTGCAATCAGTAATTTGAATCAGTTAGTGTTTTTAAGGACCCAGACTTGCTTGGATCCTTTGGCCTCTTTAAGTTTGTTAACATATGCACCAGAAGACTTTTTATCAGAGTTTATGTTAACATTCTTACTATCAGTATTTATACATGCAAAAATAGATTTTGCTTTAATTAAAAAGGGTTTCAGTTTATAATAATCATAATACAAACTGCGATACTCTTTACATGTATAAATAGAGTGTCAAACACTACCACAATGAAAACAAAGACTCTGTGGTTTATATCTAACTGTTCTATTCCTAAACTCTGATTTGGAAGGAACAATATTTATCTCTTTATTCTTCCTGCAAGAATTAGCAAGATGATTAGTGCTACCACAATTTGAATAGACCTTTCTAGGTGCATTAAGAGGGGTTACATAATTTCCATTCTTATTAACACTTACCTTGCCATTCCTATTTTTCCTAGGCCTTTTTTCTTGTCTTTCATGTGTAAATCCTTCAGCTTCTGCTTACGCTGTTTCTGAGTCATTGAACCAATATTTACTGACTTTGTGTGAACCTGTTCACTCTTATCAGTAATTAAGTTTGATCTAGGTGCTGAGGTTATACCTTCCTCATGGATGGACTTGACAGTATTAGCACTTTGATTAAACTTAATGGTCTTTATTTGAACCTTGTTCAGTTTAACTTTGCTATTAGTTTTTATTGGTTCTGTTCTCTCAGTTTCTTTTCTACTTTTCTTATCAAAATTAGATCTAACAGAATATCCTAATCCTGATCCCCAACAATCATTCTCTAGAATTTCCTGAATTGTCTTTTCTGAGTTAGCCCAAGTTTAATAACTTCTCTTTCTTTAGCTAACTCCTTCTCTAGATAAACATGTTTTTCTAACAATTTTTCTTTAACATAAACATCATTATCTCTTTCGTTTTGAATTTCTAGCATGGAAAGCAACTCAATTTCTAGGTGATCATTCCTTTTCTTTAACACAGAGTTTTCACTCTTAATTTTATTATTCTCTAAGGTTTGATCCCTATAACTAACATGCAGAGTCTTAAGAAATAATCTTAATTCATAGATATCATCAGTATCAAAAGCAAGAGTAGTCTGAGGTACCTTTAATTCAGCATTATCAGCCTTAGCATCAGCATTTGCCATGATAGCATAATTTACTCCATCATCTGAATCTGATGAATCATCCCAGTTTCTCTTCTTTGAGATTAAAGCTTGTTTCTTCTCAACTCTAGGTTTTCTGCAGTCAGCTGCAAAGTGTCCAATTCCATCACAGTTGAAACATCTCTCTTTTGACTTGTCAAGTTTCCCAGATCTTGATTCCTTCCGATCAGTATTTCTTCTGTTGTTCCTCTTATCAGAATTTGAGGAACTGGAACCTTTTCTGTAAAATCTTCTTGCTTTCTTGAAGTTCTTGTAGACCATCTTTTTGAAGCTTTTAACCAGTAGGGTGGCCATTTGATCCACGTCTTCGTTGTTGTTATGATCACTATCAGTATCAGATTCATTATTAGTATCTGAGTCATCATCAGAATTTGATGATTCATTATCTGACTTTGCAATCATGGTTTTTCCTTTGGAGTAGCTTTTCCTCCTAACTTTCTCTTTTGGCTTCTCTTCAATCTTGAGTGTAACTGGTCTAGATTTAGATCCTTTCCTCCTGCCTCTTTGCTCCATCTCTAGTTCATGAGTTTTCAGAACTCCATAGATCTCATCTAGAGATGTGTTATCAAGTTGATAGTTATCCCTTATTGATGTGACTTCAAAGTCCCACTTTTCAGGGAGAAAAAGTAGGAACTTCAAGTTTGAGTCCTCAAAATCATATTCTTTGTCGACGAGGGATAAGTCATTCAACAAAATCTGAAATCTGTCATAGATCTCAGTTAAGAACTCATTGTCTCTTGAGTCAAAATGCTCATATTTTTGAGTAAGTATTATCCTCCCGTTCTTCTTGATAACAGTTGTACCTTGACACTTTACTTATAAAGCATCCCATATCTCTTTTGTTGTCTTACATCCAATGACTCTATTGGACATAACACTATCAAGACTACTGTGCAGGATGTGTCTGACCTTAGCATCTTTCATAATAGATGAGAGATCTTCAGGAGTATAGTCCTTCCTGTCTTTGTCTATCATCTTCTCTGGTTCTCCTGCAAAAGAAACAACTACCTTCATTGGTTTATAAGGACCGTCATAAATCCTGTTTAGATATTCAGGGTCTGTGGCTTCCAAAAACATGGCCATCCTGACTTTCCAGATTGGATATTCATGTATCTTCAGGATTGGCACCCTGATTGCTTCATACTTACTCATGTTGCTGCTTATCTGTGATGTGGCTGGGAGTGGTGGTTTTGGATTCTGTGTTTCTTCTTCTTTGTCTGATATTGTTGATTGATTTTCAGATCTTAAACTGTTTGTACGTTAATAGCAAGATCTAATACCAATTGTTAGGCCCTTAATCAACTATAGAGGGGGGTGAATATAGTTAATACAATCAATTCAACAAAACTTCAATAGAATCAACAGTTTTTATATTAACAGATAAAAACTGATTACAAACTTACTCTCTCGAAAGGATGAACAATTATCCTTGAGAGCTGCTAGGTTATGCGAAAGATATAACAATATTCGCAATGCTTATAGCATGAACCTAATATGTGCTTTATATAGAGCACAACTACACAATGTATAAGGAATCCTATTCTATTAACAACAAGGAAACCTAATACAATGCTTCTGAGATAAAGTCCTTCAACACCTTGAGTTCATGTTTCCTTCACCTTATCAAGATCAACTGATGTGACAAATACTGATTACATCATCCGTTGATATCATCATCCGTCGATATCATCATCCGTTGATATCATCATCATCCGTTGATATATAAGTTCTGATGTGAACTTCTGAAAGTTTCTGCTTGATATCATCAATTGCTTCTAACATATTATTAAATTATCAGTAAATTTTTCCCCACTAATAATAAAAAATTTATAATTATTTGCCAATATATTGTATTTAGTATAAGCCAAAATATTTTTTGTTAGTTGTAAAAATGCTAATGTACACTCTACTAATTTAAAACTTAACTTTTCGACCAATTATAAAAGGATTAATGTACTCCCTACATAAATGTAATTGTGAAACCATATAAAACTTTCATGTTATATCAACTTTAATGTTTAAACCAGACAAAACAATACTACATTGTAAACAATACATAAATAATGATAATCGAATATTGGGATTTAGAGGCTACAAAACTGATTGTACTTAATAAGCCAGATTCTAAAAATAACTAATTAATTATATTTATTAATTTTAAAAATTTTACGTTAATATAAGTAAATTTTTAATGTTAGACTATATGAAATATGCATATATACATATACATACATATATATATATATATATGATCACCTATAGAGTTTTAGGGAAAAAATATACATTATAATATATATAATATATGATATTATTTATATATAAATTGAGTAATATATTCTTAAATCATTTTTTACCAATGTACCGATATCATCACCTCTAGCGACATATCCCTAATATCACCATCACTAACAAATTGCCTGCCACGCAACACTACAAAAATTATCAAAAAACCAGACTAAAATCACTAAAAATCTTTGATAAGACCACATCAACACTACCAAAATGACAAAAATCACTAAAATTTGAACCCAAATAAACAAATATTGAAATATAAATTACTATAAATTTCGATATCTAAAATTTTGACAGTGTTTAAAGGTATTGTTTATGGTGTTGCCAATGGCAGAGGATATGAAAATAACAATTATTGGGGTTTTATAAACTCATATTTATTGTGGCAGTATGAAAAATGAAATAAATGAGTTTACGGAGGTGTGGTTGTGAATGAAGCTGGAATTCAGAGACAAATTTGATCGTAAGTAGTTGCTGGAATGGTGGATTGGTGGTCGATTTAAAGATACGAAGGAATGGTCGAGGAAAGATGGTGTATATATATAATATACATATGTGTATATGTATCAAGAACGATAATGACGATGATGATGTACAAATGGAGGATATGCAATGATAATATCACTATTGCCAAAAATAGTGTAAAACATGGAGGTGCATAAATATGAAGGTGAAATATATATTAGATTTAAATGTATTATTATGATTAAATATATTTACAAAAAATAAGAGTATATGATTACTTCTTAACTCTAATTTGAGCACTTACATATACATCCACACAGGTTAGTCTACTTACTCAACAATATGTTTTTGAAAATTTGAATTGTTTTGTCTTTCTGTGTTACACTTTTTTAATTATATATAAAATTCCTAAAAAATTCTTAAATTAGAGTATATTGTTATGATTAAATATGAAGTTTATATAAGAATCTCAAGTTAGTATCACTTTTTAAAATATATATATATATATAGCCATATATATCACATTAATAACGTATAATATTTCAAAAATAATAACATATGATATTTCAAAAATTACGAGTTATCTATTTCAAAAATCAACACTGTCAAATTATACAATTTAAATGGAACCCGTACTTTGCACGAGTTATCATGCTAGTTTCCCTTTATTTTTTACAGCCGCAACTCACTGTTAATTTATATTTTATATATTTATATTTTATAATAAATTAATAATCTCCCTGTTTTATTTTCAGTCTACTCATTCAACAATATATCTTTATATGACTTCACCAAACTATCACTTGTGTTTTCCATCATACATATAATATATAATATGTGAGTGTCGTTTAATACCGAGATATTTTATTTAACTTTAAGCGTAATTATTGGATTTTTTGTGGAGTTAATTTTAGCAAACTTAATTTAAATATAAGTTCAAATATAATACATTAACTGATCATTATACACACACGCGCATATATTACGACTATAAAGAGTTTATGTACTTTAGTTGAAATCGAAATCATAATTTCACCCGAATTTTTTAAAAAAAAAACTTGAAATACTTCAGTTTAATTTGAATTCGAAACCTGATACATTTTTTCTGAAAAATATTCATCATTTGGCTATGTAAACCGATTCAGTACGTAGGTTTAAGTAATTTAAATTACGAGTTCGACGAAGACAACTGGTCGATAAGACATAATGCTTGTAATGTTTTATATTAATAAAATGTGTTTAAATTTTTTTATAAGTTTAATTCAACAACCAATATGTATCAAATTTACTAATTTAAACAAAGATGGGTTAATATTTTTTAGACTTGACATAACACAAGTCGTCATAAAATCTATTGATCACCCAAACTTTCAAGATTTGTGCTTGCCGCAGAAGCTATGGATCTAATTAATTTTGATATGGTATCTAACAAATCTGATTAGATAAAATACTCGGGTAAAAAATTAAAAAAATATTATTGAATTAGTATAGGGAAAAGGTAGAAATAATTAACGAATAAAAGTCAACAACGATTAGATAACGTTGTATTAATCTCAATAATAGAAAACAGTCTATGTTTGACCTGCGTCAACACGATCAACAGTATAACATATTCTAAAATACATAAATCTCATTTGACATGCTTTTGTCGTAAATATAATAACCTTGTAATGACACTTTAATACGAGCTCACTAGAGTTGATCGGAGATATTATCGATTCCAAATACAATAAGTTCATTTACCTTACACCCATAAATATCAGACTTACACAAATTAAAATTATTATCGACATATATTTAACCCAAAGATTACATATATCCAAAATATCATTCATAATCAGAATAATCAAAGATTAAAAAAATATAACTGTAATACTACATAATATTTCAACACTCAACAGTCTAGAAAATCATTGAGTGTAATCTACTTCGAGCGATATTTTTCGTATAATTCAAATAAATTATAAAGGATAATCCATTTTATTTTCTAACAATACTCGCGCAAACTGAAATTGAATATTCAAACCCTATGCATTACGAAATTTTGTTAGAAAATGGCTTGTGCCTCGCACGTGTTATTATGATAGTTATAAAATAATGGATGAAGACTAGGTTTAAGGATTATTGTTGGAGATGAATCCCCTTTATCTTAAGAAGAGTTAATTTTGTATAATATTTATAAAAAGTAAATATTTCATGCACAAAATTGGGTACAAAATTTTTTACAAAATCACATATGTCACGTTATGATTGGAATGGGTCCTGCATTCACATAAATAACACTAATAAAAATAAGGGTCGTAGATGAGCCGAATCGAGACGAATTTAAAGTGTTCATGTATCAGCTTGTTAAAAATATGTCAAACACGAACTCGAATACTTGTCGAATTAATAATTTTGTTCGTGTATCTACTTGTTAAGAAAAAACTTATTCACGAACAGCTCACGAACTATCATTTAATGAACAACTCATGAATATAGTTCACGAACTTTTGACCGCAACCGACTCAGTTTATAAACTCGTTCTCATAATTTTCGAATTTTTGCATAAGTTACACTTATTTATTTTTTTAAAATAAATAAGAAATTAAAAAACCTTAAAACCAAACAAATAAATTTGAGTGTTTAGTATTTTGATTTTGATTAAATTACATTATTTCTATTTAATATAATGATATAGGCATACTAATTAAATAGACGAATATAATTCATAAATTTAATAATCTAATAGTATGTATTATAATTTAAATCCTATAAATATAAAAATATCTATAAATTAATAAAAAAGAATGGATTAAATAATTTACTAAATTTATTTATTAGATATATATATACACATTTATTCAATATTTTTCATAAGCGTGTACAAGCATATACATATATAACTAATAATTCAAATACTTATTCACGATATATCAATTAGCATGTTCACAAACATTACTCACGGACATATTCATAAACATTATAATCGAAATTTTTCACGAACTTACGAGCCGAAGTATGTTGTGCAGATATCTTTTTGTGCAAAATTTTGTATCCAAGTGCTGGTAGGTAAAGAGTCTATTGAAAATGCTATTATTGTATTTTGTAGGATTTTCAGCATTTTTTTTATCATGGAAATTAGAAAATTATGGGTCAGTAAATAAAAATTTACTTTTGACGGGGCAATATCCTCCTCTACTTTTGACGTGTGTAAATCCATCAGCTACACTATGATCAATTTTGTTTCTCTATCATTACATAAAACTGTCATGTGCTATTTTCTTCTGCTAGACTTCTTCCCGGAAAATGTAAATTCCTCGAGCCGCTCCGGCGTAGATACTTGCTGTATAATTATTTCAGGCTATCAGGTTGGCCATCTTAATTAATCTGCTTATCTTCTTTCTTCCGTTCCCATTCAAGTTCATTTATATTTGTACACAATCTTATATGTCGAATGCATGAAATTCCGATTTGATCAATGCATGCATGTAGTTTTTTACGCTAATTACGTGTAGAGTGTGATATATATGTAGGGTGAAATCTAGGAGAAATGGCGGGAAGTCATTCTTCCAGGAGAAGTATGTCGATGAATAGCCGGAAGAAGAAATCTCCGGAACATGCAGGAGGTGGACATGAATCCGGCAGAAGAGCTCGAGCTCTATCTTCTTCCCGCTCCTTGTATGTAATGTACCCAACATAAACGTCTCTTTGTTTCCAGAAACATAGTGCATTTTTTTGTTTCTTGTGTCGCGCAAAAAAAACTAAACTAAATTTATGGTACTCGCGTATACATGACTCCGTCATGGTTTGAACCCTCGACATCTTGTTAAGAGGAGTGGATGGATATCTGCAAGACTAACTTTAACTTTTGCAGATCCTTAATTGGGTTAAAATCCATTATTTTCAAATTACAATTGTTCAGAATCTTGTTGGTGCTATTAATTTAGAATTTATCGATGTTAATGTTTTTTTCTAATAATTAAACACGCTCACACGCCTTTGAACCCTCGACATCCCTTAAAAGGAGCGAGAGAGATACTGCTTGATCAAGAGGTTGTGTACACATGTGTTTGCGGATGCATTCATGATTATATAAGATCAGTACTTTTTTGAATTTTTTTTATGGCTGAATGGTGTTTTCTCTATGTACACCTTTATTTGATCAGAGGTCCGTTAAGTGGAGAGCGCACAGTTAAAAGATTGCGGCTTTCAAAGGCCCTGACAGTATCTGATGATACGAGCATTCGTGAAGCATGTTGTCGGATGGCAGCTCGTAGAGTTGATGCTTTGCTATTGACTGATTCAAATGCATTACTATGTGGAATCCTTACAGACAAGGTTTTGTTTCAGTTCCTTGCATGTCATAACATCATACATATTACAAAACACCCCTTTTAAGTTGTGATCTCACATATTAGTCATCTGGTGATTGAAGGATGTTGCAACAAAAGTTATTGCTCAAGGAATTAGTCTTGAAGATCCCGTTTCCACGGTTATGACAAGGAAACCGGTTTTTGTGTTTTCAGACACCCTTGCTGTTGATGCCTTGCAGAAAATGGTGAATGGTCAGTGTTGAATATTGATCAGGAAATTACATTACTCGTAAATAAGTATTCGTCTAAAATATTCCATTGCTTGATATGTACTGCAGGAAAATTCAGACATCTGCCTGTTGTGGATAAAGGAGAAGTTATTGCTTTACTTGATATAGCTAAATGTCTACATGATGCTATAATTCACATGGAACGAGTAGCTGAAAGGCAAAAGGTTATGTCTGCTGCTGTTGAAGGTGCTGAGAAACACTTGGGATCCCAAATGACTGGCAAGTTTTTTTATAGAACATTTTATACAAAATTATAAAATTTGTCTGTATGGATCCGAGCACTTAAAAATTATGCTTGTGCTTGACGTTAATTAAGTTACATTTTTCAAGAGTCAATACTTTCTCGTGATTCTGTCAATTAAGTAGCTGTTAACTTTGCAGGTCAAAATTCATTCATCGAAACACTTCGAGAGAAAGTGTTCAGGCCATCGCTGTCCACAATTATTAACGACAATACAAAGTAGGTAATATCTTTACTTTAATTACCCTATTCCTGATTAGAATTTACATGATTGTTTGAGGATACATTATACATATTGCTGCTGCTGGTGTCATTATAATACTGTCAAACTGATTGTGTAAATTCCAGGATTGTAACTCTGTCACCAACAGATACAGTAGTCATAGCAACAAAGAAGATGCTTGAAAGCCATGCAGGCTCTGCAGTTGTAACAATTGATGGAAAACTACAGGGGATTCTAACGTAAGTTTCTCCTGCACTGCATCTTCGTATCATTCTTCCATTTTTTTGTGCTTTCTAAATAGATATACAACATATTTGGGCAAAAATATACAAGTGATAACCAAAAAATTGATGCAGTACTTAATCCTGTCAGGTCAAAGGATATCCTAATGCGAGTTATTGCACAAGGCCTTCAACCTGAGGTTACTTTCGTGGACATGGTAATTATCTAATTGCTATAATCAAAAGATTTCTGGGATTGGTCTTTATTGGTGTGGTCATTTATGCTTTTCTTGTAATCGAAGATTTGATTTGACTTCTAAAATAACATTTAGGTGATGACCCCAAGTCCAGAATGTGCAACAGTTGATACACCAATTGTTGACGCGCTGCATACAATGCATGAAGGGAAATTTTTACACCTTCCAATTATTGATAGAGGTCTGCATATATCTAATGTGGACTTAAAATTTGTACAGGAACTTCAGGAAATTATAAACACGATTTCTTATATTCCTCGGTGTTTTAATTTAGATGGAGTTGTTGTTGCTGTCACTGATGTACTTAATATCACTCACGGTGCTATTGCCTCTGTAAGTTGAATCATCTCCATCTAGTCCACCATTAGATGCCTAATAATTTCCTTTATGTTGGTGATGTCTCATCTGTGCACTAGTTTAAAAGACTAAATATGAATATATTCTCCAGCTTTGGGAATCAAAAGCTTGATTTACTCTACTTTAGCTTGATTCAGTTGTAAAACATCAACAGAAACACTCTGCAACTCAGTATTATAGAGTAGAAGAATTCTGTTGTGTGTTCATATGTATGTTCCCTTTGCTGACAACACTAGTGCTACATGCCAATATGTTTCAATTTCTGTGTAGCTTTCTTTTCACACTACAGATACTATGCAACTACTTTATATGAATAAGTCTGAAATTACGATACCTTGATAGATGTACTTCTAAGCTACATGCATTGTATGGAAAGAAAATGAAATATCTGTATGAAATCGTGGCTCATAGTTGCAAAGAGCTTTTTATCAACTTAATCTCTTATCTCTGATATCTGGAGTAGACCTGGTCTCATTGTTTTAACGAATTGATTAGGTGGCAAATGCTGGGGTTAATAATGAGTCTGCTAGCAGTATGATGCAAAAATTTTGGGACCATGCTATGGCTTTAAGCCCCATTGATGATGATGATGAGACACGGAGGTTATGATTTTAAAAAAGAATTCTATGGTGATATTGGCATGCTACTGATTTATCTACATATATCTCACGATATATTGGTGATGCTGCAGTGATAATTCAATGAAAATGCTGCATGAAGGAACAGAGATAGGGAGACAATCGTCACTCATTAATACAAGTTTTGGTTTCAAGATTCAAGATAGAAAGGGGCGGATGCATAGGTTCAATTGTGGTATGCGGTCTTATACTTTTTTCGCGTTAGTATTACTTGTTGGCTTGTAAAATTAAGGTATTCTGCCAGTAACACACATGTACTCAGCTTATAATCAAATCAAAAGAAGATTCATCAGAAAATGATCTAGGTACAGATACTAACATCTGTAAGTCGACATTTCATGTGTACTGTTAAACTTTATATTTCAGTTGTATCATTAAAGCATTTGCAGTTTTAGACAAAAACTATTGAAGAGAAGAAAAACAAGCAAACATAAATCATTTCTAGAACATTTTCAGGAACTTCGTTCCCTGGACACTGAGGAAATATGGTATAAGGTCCGGGTGGGAATTGTTCAGAAACAATCACAACTGTTTACACTATGATATTTCTCTCCCAATCTTTTCCATCTGTTAAAGACATAGTTGCATGATCTGTTAGTTGAAATATAAATGCACAGCTCTTATGAAGTGAATTCTGGATATTATTTTTATGTGGTAGATACTCGAAGAATGACAGAACTGGTAAATGCCTTGATACACAGAGTAGGAGATGACATTGACCGCACCAACATGCCTCAAATTTTGGTATATACTGGAGCAAGAGTTTGCAGTTGGATTGCTAATATTTACTTTTATACACTTGTTTTTTATGACTAATCTTGTTTGCAGTATGAAGATGAAGACCATGACAAAGTTGTACTTGCAACAGATAGTGATCTCATGGATGCTTTGGACTATGCAAGATCAGCAGGTTTGAAGGTCTGTTTCCATCAAGACTCTTAAATTCTTAATCTATCTTTATCAGTGATGATAAAGCATTTGTGAATCAGATAATATAATTTTCTTCTTGATGACTTCTAATCACAAAGTTGTCAAAGAGTTAGTATTGTGATATGTAAAACAAACCTAGGAACAATTTTACATGAGAAATTGTTTTGTTAGACAATGGATTGCATCTTATTCTTAAAATTTGGCGGGATGACAGTGTACCTATTAAGAAGCACAGACTTGAATTCACACAAGTACACAACACATCAAAGCTTGTTCTATTAGATCCGTTAGTTATAGACGAGGAAGGCCAGTGTTGTATATGCTTCTTTGTCATCTTCTTCCGGAAATGTATCCTTAGTCTTTTTTTAGTATCTTCACCCTTAAAGAGATGAGTAAGTTTTTTAGTTGTTTTCTCTTCCATCTGGAATTTGGGGTTTAGGTCACTTTGGTTTTTGTAGGCTTATTAACTAGATGTTAAGCTATTATTAAGATCTGTTTCTTTCTGTTCAGACAAGTTACATAAGAGAAGTTTTAATTGTTTTATTCCCTACTGCTGATCCTGCGTGCACATAAACAGTATGAAGTAGATCATTTCCCCGCATTGTGATAACAAAACCTGATCATTTAGTAATCAATCACAACAGGAATTGAAGCTGCATCTAGATTATACAACACCTCGTCGTAAGAGGGGTACTAGGAATCTGAACTATGCAAAGGCAAATGCATCACGGGCTCCTACATCGCAAGCTTCTACATACAGCATTATTGCAGCAGGGACTGTGTTGGTCGTGGGGCTAGCGGTTGTTGCATGGTTACGAAGAGCTAGAAACTGATTTATCGTAGAATGTTGTCAAATTATCAATGACTTTCTAGGAGCAGAGGAGCTGAATTCCTCGCCAACTAATCTTCGAGTGCTTTGCAGCATTATACAATGTTACAGGTTGCACCATCTCTTGTTCCTCAGGATGAAGTTGCAAGTACTTAATCTGATAGTTTGCCAGCTGCTTGATAATCCAGAGCATCCCTGTAACCTGTATAAAAAAATGTGTAGACAAATGTAATACAAAGACACTATGTTTTCCTACATTCAGCTGATGTATTGTTCACTCTTGAAAACTATTACTTGATCTACTTTTTTGTTCTGTGGAAAATTAGAAAGTTGTATAGTTGCCTTGACTCTTGGTAAATGTATAGATTCATTGAAATCTTTGCTTTTCAAATTTGTCTCATTGCATTATTGCTTGCTAAATGCTAAGTGGCCTAATATTCTTACTGATAAAAAATAGATTAGTGAGTTGCAACTTGCTTCTAATTTGGTGGTTACAGTTAATTTATAAAACTCCTTAATTCCAATATAAAAATGTAAACACAATAAAAAAAATCATTTATGAACACAGATACAAAAATTACAATATCATAAAGCTTTGAGTTCTGAGCCTCCCTAACAGAAATTACTTTACTTCTTTTGTCTTATTGTCCCCCACCGCCACTCTCAAAGTCATAAAAGCCACTTCTTTACTTCCATCTCTCATCTTCATCAATCCCAAACTCCTATTCAGTTCATCTCTCTCTCTCTCTCTCTCTCTCTCTCTCTCATTTTCATCTGCAGAGAGATGGTCTGCAGAATATTGTATGGTATGTCTTAATCCAACTTTCTCCTCCTATGCACTAGACTGTAGGAGTTTTGATATTAAATATACTTAACTTGAAGTTCAAAGTTTGTATCTTTACATAAATCTTGAAATGGGAACTTCAAGAACTGAAACATTGTCTATATATTCCACTGTTTTATTGATTAGTCTCACTGTTTCAAGTGTTTTTAAGCCTACCATTTATGTTAATGCTGCTGCTACACAACCTATCAAGACCATTGTTGTATTAGTACTTGAAAACAGATCTTTTGATCATATGCTTGGTTGGATGAAAACCTCAATAAACCCCAGGATCAATGGTGTTACTGGGAAAGAATGTAATTCTGTTTCAACTAATCCGAAACTCGAAAAACCAGGAACAATCTGCTGTACTAATGATGCTGAGTATGTGGATCCAGATCCTGGTCATACATTTGAAGCTGTTGAACAACAGGTATTTGGTTCTGGTTCCATTCCTTCAATGTCTGGTTTTGTTGAACAAGCATTATCAGTGTCACAGAACTTGTCACAAACAGTTATGAAAGGTTTTAAGCCTCAGAATTTGCCTGTTTTTGCATCATTAGTACGCGAATTCGCAGTTTTTGATAGATGGTTTTCTTCCATTCCTGGTCCAACTCAACCTAATAGGTTGTTTGTATATTCAGCTACTTCTCATGGATCAACAAGCAATGTTAAGAAGCAATTGGCCTCAGGTTACCCTCAGCAGACGATTTTCGATTCATTAGATGCTAATAGCAAGGAATTTGGGATTTACTTTGACAGTTTACCAACAACTCTTTTCTACAGAAACCTAAGGAAATTGAAGTATATATCTAAATTTCATGATTATGATTCGAATTTCAAGAAAGATGCTAAAAATGGGAAGTTGCCTAGCTTGACTGTGATAGAGCCAAGGTACTTTGATCTGCAGGGGAATTCAGCTAATGATGATCATCCGTCACACGATGTGGCTAATGGACAGAAATTGGTTAAGGAGGTGTATGAAGCATTAAGGTCAAGTCCTCAGTGGAATGAGACACTTTTGCTCATTACTTATGATGAGCATGGTGGATTTTATGATCATGTCCAAACTCCTTATGTTAATATTCCTAGTCCTGATGGCAATACAGGCCCTGCGCCTTCTTTCTTTAAGTTTGATCGCCTTGGTGTTCGTGTTCCTACAATCATGGTGTCTCCTTGGATCAAGAAAGGAACTGGTAAGCCCGAGTCATTTAGAAGAACAGTGTTCAAGTATTTTTCGATTTTCCTTTATCTAATGTATGCTGCTACATTTATCCATAGAACATGTTATCTATCTGGTTTAATATGTAGAGTTATGGAAGGTCTAGCCTATGGCCAATCTCTCTTTCTCTTTGAGGAAGTTGATCGATAACTTAGTTTTAGTTATGTTATCTATGGCATAGAGCCCTTGGTGTGACATCTGATGTTCATGCAGTGATAAGCAGGCCAAAAGGACCAACTCCCAACTCTGAATTTGAGCACTCTTCAATCCCAGCTACCATAAAGAAGATTTTCAACCTCTCTTCCAACTTTTTGACACACAGAGATGCTTGGGCTGGCACATTTGAGACGGTTGTTGGCGAATTAACCTCTCCGAGGACCGATTGCCCCAGTAAGCATCCTTTCATAAAGCACTCTTCAGTATTTAGCCTTATAGTTTTAACCTCTAGTTAGTAAACTACAATCAAACTTGGGTTATGAAACTAAAAAGCAAGAAAATTATGAAATTATCAAAATTCGTTTCTCTATAGAATTTGTTAACTCAGTGTCTTAACGTCTGTTATTCGGTTGCAGTGGTCTTGCCAGACGTGAGACCTTTGAGAACCACGGAAGTAGATGAAAATAGACATTTATCAGAGTTTCAAAGCGAGATAGTCCAACTGGCTGGTGTTCTTAATGGTGACCACTTCTTAAGCAGCTTCCCTGATGAAATGAGCAACAAGATGACTGTGAGAGAAGCTCACAACTACGTAAAGGGTGCCATTTCAAGGTTCTTAGCAGCAAGCAAAGAAGCCGTCAAATTGGGTGCTGATGAATCTGCCATTGTAGATATGAGGTCTTCCCTCACTACCAGATCCTCAGTTCATCACTGATGAATCCAGAGGGAGTTTTGTGTTCACTAAAATCGATATCCTATACTCATCTCTAAAAGAGATTGAAATGTAAAATTAAAAAGAGCTACTTTGGTTGCTGTTATGAGCTAAGCTCCAAGTGCATTTTTGGCTGATCTAGACCAAACTTGAGCATCCATGGATTATAGGCTCTTAATAGTATATTTAACTACATAAAATGCATCTATTTAAGCTTCAGTCTCTTCTTATCTTCGATATTTTAGTTTCAATGGTCATTAGTTTTTCAGTTCATAGAAAGACAGACATGATTACAAAAAAAAATGTGGATATTCAGTTCAGAAGATTTAAGTGAAAGTTCCTCTGCATTTTTAAGCCTTTCACAGCCCGTGATAGCCATGAACAAATGATACTAAAAGCTATTTAAAAAAGTACTCAACTGTCAACCAAGACACTTATAGCAAGAATTAAAATCTACAAACTACATGCTTGAACAATATTAGATTCTCACGTCTGATCGAAAAACTTCTTCAATAAACTTAATAGTGTAGTTTAACAGGGCTAACAGCAATAACGATACTTTAACCGAAAACTTCTACATGTATTCAAGTATGCCTCTCAGAACTTCATACAGTACATGGACTTTGCCACGTTGATACGTCATTTATAAGTTCTCGAAGCTGATCTATCAGGACCTTGAGATGCTTGTTCTTGTTTGCGAGCTCCTGTCAATTATAAAGCAAACAATCAGGGAAAAATGCAACAGACTTTGACTATTAAAGGCATAATTTGCTCTTTGTAGATAGTCCACGTTCACCTTCCACAAAAAGTTTAAATCCATACTCTTATAACTAATAAATATAACTCAGTGATACCTTGCGTAAAGTAGAAGCACGCTCTTCCAACTTCTCAATATCATCTTCATCCATTGGTGATATGGAACTGTCTGTTGAATCCATCTCATATGGTTTAGCCTATATCATGATGAATAGTATCAGGAACGAACATTGCTAGATAAACAACAAGCATCTCTTAATACATGCAAAGAATTTGACTGCACCAAAACAACTTCAGCATATAACTACTGTTGCATTCGAAGAAGATATGGTCGGAATTCAGTATCTATTCTCCTCCATTAGTATGTGAACAAATATAAATATTCTACTAAATATCTATAGGAGCCAATGGGGAGATTTTGATGGAATAGTGATTGGCAGTATAGAATCTAAACTTTATCTTTCAAGTCATACATAACATTGGCAAATATATCAAAACTCAATAAATATTACTTTACCACACAAACCCCCTCCTTCAAAGCTCGTGGTTTTGTTGTCAAGTAACCACACTTAAGTGCCCTACTCATAGTATATTGATGATAATATCACCCTATGATATGGCCTAATTATTTCCTTTTATTATTGTAGTTATTACATAATATTAATAATTTATGGATAAAGTTTCATAATAAAAATATTGAAATATAATAGTTTATGTGTGCAATGCAACAAGAATGTTAAGGGGCCTCTTAAGGCACGGCATCTACAGAATGGTAGAGTAATGAATGATTCAAGTATCCAACTGCATACTTTGGAATTCATAAACTTGATTTTATTAAAAAGCTTATAATGGACTCTAGCAAACCACTGAACAGCATTACAGCTTTGCAACAAAAAATAAAAATAGATATTAAACTAACGTGTGTAAATCAAATCTTACACTTCTTTAATACATGAATTCTAAATAATAAGTACATTCATGCCACAATTAACTATATATAAATGAAAAGTTCCGATGTTTTTATATCTTAAAGGGTAACTATGTTAGGAAGTACTGCAAATTTTGATTTTATGTGGCAAAGCTGCAGTGATGTTAAAGAAGAAATTCACATTAACACCTTACATAAAACTAGTTTTGTTTAATCTGGAATCTTATCTAGTTATTGACTAAAAAAGAGGTCGGTAATACATAAAAAATAGTATCTTTTTTCGATATTATAGAAGTAATTCACACCAACACCTTACAAATAACTAATTTTGTCCAAAATCCAATCTTAAGGGTTCATTGACTAAATAACAGGTATCTATCTTGTAAGTAATATATAGGCTCAAAATGTGAGAAGTATCTAAAAGCAACCCAGCAAGAGTCCGATGTACTTTAATAAATTTACATAGCAAGCAAGCCATGAACATGATACACCAAGAATCTTTTTTAAACAATAACAAATAGAAATGTACAATATAATACAATGGCTGGTATTGGTAAAACCATCAATTATGAGATGTTAAAGACGATATTTTTTATTTTATCAAGAATTTTTATTGTATCAAGATAAAGGAGTGTCAATATTGCAATTTGAGCCATAATTACTATATGACTTTAGTGGTAAAGAATTAGTATTGGAGCATAGCACTATAAAAGCAAAAAGAAAGACAGGCAATCATGTTAGGTACCAATGTTGTCATACATCGCAAGACTAATGAATCTAACCAAATAAGCTATAAATTGTATCTTTATGTAACCAGCAAGCCAAAACTGACAATAATATTAAAGAATTATAAGAAAAGGAGATAAAGAGTGAAAGATAAACTTTAATTGAAATACTAATTCAAAACCCTTGTTGCAGATGAAATACAAGATAGAGAAAAATATACATAACAAAAATAAAGTTCTCCATCCACACACAATTCTTCCTCCTCTCTCACACTTTATCTCTGCTCGACGACATGTGCCACCATGCCATTAGTCCCCTTACTTAATATAACCGAAACACAAGACACGAAACAGTTTTCATAACCCAAGTTGATGCCCATCTCATTTCTTAAACGCTGTAAACTAGGTTTTCTTCAATCAAATTTAACTAACAGTAACAAAACAAAACCAGGAATAACAGTAACTAACATAACTGAGAATTAGCAAAAAAAAAAAAACATAACTGATATTCGGTAATGTTGGTTACACTTCATTGTAGTTAACCCATAAAACTGCATCATCATTGTATTTATACATCAACAAAAGTTGTATCCTCATTGCAATTAGCCTAAAAAAATTGAATCTTTATTGTAATTAACCTATAAAAATTGAATCTTGATCGCGATTTACCTATAAAAACTGAACCTTTATCGCAATCACATCAATAAAAATTGCATCTTTATCGTATTTAACCAACAAAAACACAAATTCACAGAGCTAAAAGTTAAAGAACCTAAAATTCTACACAATAAACATATACAGAAAAAATGGGAAGGGGGAAATCACCTGAGAAGTAGGAATGGAAGCAAGAAGATTACGAAGCGCGGCAACGGATGATTTATACCTCAATCTAGCTTCATCAAGAGCACCACCACCCATCTCAAAGTGATGAGCAACTGATCCTGGTGTCGAATCATACGAAACATCACCATTTGTTAAAGAATGATGATTAGAACTAGAATTTGAAGTAGGCGGTTTGGACCATAAAGTTGGATTACAAAGCTCATCATTCATAGAAGACAAGATTTGAAAAGCAGCATCAATGGTTTCTTCCAGTTGTTTTTGACCCTCCATTGCTAATTCTTGTCTGGTTTTGGGGAGTTCTGTGTCTTGTTTTTCTGCCATTGAGTTGAGAATTGGAGATGGTGGTGGGAGAGATTTGAAGAGAGGGGGAGAGAGAGAGAGAGAGATTTGGGGAGATTTGAGAGAGAGAGAGAAGAGTTTTATAGGTTTTGATTATGTGAAGGGAGAGTTAACGAGGGGAAGGAAAAGAGGAGGGGGAGAAAAAAAAGACGTCGACAGCAGGGTTCGAACCTGCGCGGGCGAACCCAACAGATTTCAAGTCTGTCTCCTTAACCACTCGGACATATCGACCTCTATGTTGAAATTGCTTGAGAAATTTATATTCGGTGAAGATAACATAGAGTAAATTATACCCTTCTTCCATACCCTCTTTATAATCGCGATATGCTTGACTGGTTAATTTAAGTATAAGAATACTCCTATAAATTATCTTTTAAATACTATTTTAGTTTTGCTTATCTTAATCACGTCTCCTTTTTTACAGGGGGTGAGCGCGATGCGGGCTGTGCTTTTTTTCTCAAATCGCAAACCAAACTGCACATGCGGTTTGATCAAATTTCCAAACTACATTCGCACCGCGTATCCTCAAAAATCACATAAATCACACCACGAAAATGCGGTACGCTGTGGTGCGGTTCGGTTCACTGCGGTTTATACTTTACAAGTTCAAAAAATTTAAATAAATACAAAACTTAAATTAAATTAAATTTCCGAATAATATAACAAAGTCGCCAATATTCTTCAATAATACAAATTAGAAGTTACACACTGTAAGGTTTAACATAAAAATTTGGCTCGACAATTAAATGAGTTCATTATTAAATAGTTGGTTTTATACTATGTGTCTCATTGTTTGTGAAGAAACACAAACAAGATGATCACTACACAACAATTGGTCTTGCAGAAACAAGATGATCACTAAGTAAGCACTACCAGTATGTTAAATGTAATCAGATTTAATAAATAAAATCATGACAAATAAGTATATTATATATATAATATATTAAATATTGCGGTGCGGTGCGGTTTGAACCGCATTTCAGAAATTTAAAATCACAACCCGCACCGCACCGCATGGTTTATTAAAAATTTAAACCGCAACCTCATCAAGAAAATTAAAAATCGCGTTTTGCGGTATGAATTGGTGCGGTGCGGGCGGTTTTTGCAATTTGTGCGGTTTTCTGCTCACCCCTACCTTTTTATGACCGAAAAATATTAGTCACATTTTTTTATGTTTGACTCGTTGGTTTAGGTATAATCCTATAAATTAGTGCTCTACATAATCCTATAAATTAGTGCTCTACATTTTAGACGCTTCCTTGGTCTCACTTATTTTGGTCAAGGTTACTTTTTTATTTCTCAAAATATTGAACATGTTTCTTTAGACAATAAAATAAAGGTTAAATATGTTAATTTTTTCTAAATATATCTCTTCTATATATAATAGCCCAACATGGCTACAAATTAGTGACACTTTTTAATCTCAGTAAAATGACGATTTTGCCCTTCTACTTAGTATTTATAAAAAAAATTGTTATTTATGTGAATCGAACTTGAGTATTTCCATTCACATGCACATCTTCTTACCGTTACACTACATTGTTATTTGTGTTTTTAATCTTACACATAATCTGTGAGTGTCGTGAATAATGACAATTTATTTAACTTTAAACATAATTACTGGTTTTGTTCAAAAATATAATTATTTGAATATTTGTTGAGTTAGTTTTAAAGAATTAAATTTAAGATATAAAGTTAAGCATAATATATAAACGGATCATTACCTTATTTATTAAATAATTTTAATTTTAAAAGTATGCCTCGTACATTTTTAATATATATTTTTAATAAAATAAATAAATTGTACATATAATTAATTTTTTTAAAAAAAAATAAAAATAGATACACTTATATATAAAGAATATATATGTATATCACATATTTAGATAAGTTAGGGTCATAAATAATCAGTGCATTTCGGTTTATTTGGAATTCGAAATCAGAACTTCACCCATTATGACTACATGAACCGGTCAAAAATATAATGTCAATATCTAGATTTAAATTTAATTACGAGTCGGAAGAGAAAATCATACCAATAAGGGAAAATTTTGTAATATCTTATGTCAAAAAAAATTAATATTTTTGAGATTTTTATCGAACCAAGTCAATTGATAATATGTATCAAAATTAGTTTACCCATTTTCAAAAAATACTCGAAATTTGACTACATGACCCGGCCGATCGAAAATACATCGCAACTGTCTAGGTTTAGTAAATTTAAATTATTTTGTAAAATCTCAAATTAATAAAAAATAATTTTTTGAGGTCTTTATACGATCAATTCAATTGATATCATGTTTTAAAATTACTAACTCACCGGTTGTACATTATTATTTTTAGGATTTCACCCAATATTGAAATATATTCGGAATTTGACATTAGATGTCACAAGATCCGTTAAAATTACAATGTATACTAAATCCATTTATTTTTTAACTTTTTACATAAAAAAATAATTATGTTTATGAAATTATTCAACGACAGTGAATTTATAAAAAGTTGATACCAAAGTCCTACGTTTTTCATTATGTTTTAAAAAAATTAAATTACACAACTAAATAGTTAATATTAGATTTTCCATTAATATGTTATTTGAAAAATGATAAGACGTTTGATGTATTTCCATTAAAAATATATATTATTTATTGCATTATATAATTAAAAATACATTTGTATTCAGATATTTGTGAAAGAGATCTTAAATTTTAAATTGTTAAATTTGATATGGTTATTATAAATAATCTTATCAATGGAGTCTCTTTTTCTTTTTTAAAGTCCTTGAGTCCAAAATCATAACTTAATATTACAATCTAATCATGTTTATTTTTTTATTAATTTTAAAAATAAAATAGTAAACTCCAGGAGATGAACATGTATTATGGTGTTGTATCATTAATATTAAACAGGTTGAACATGTACGTGTTCTACAAACTAATCATGTTCTATAAATCAGATGTTCTACATGTTCAACTCGTCAAATGTATTAGATTTGCAATATTTTCATTAAAATAGCGATGTTTGTAGAACATGATTCACATTATAATGTGTTTTACAATATTTATGTACTATTTAATTGCAGAACATATGTGGACTCCCGTACTCAACAAAAATAAGGGCCAATTTTGCGGGAAAATGGATACAAAGACTTGATCTCGTGTCCTTGTCAATTTTGCAGTAACATGAAATTTTTTTCTAAGATTGAGACTGTGCAGGACCATCTATTTCGTTATGGTTTCAAAAAGAATTACACTAAGTGGATTTGGCATGGGGAGGTAATTGATTCAGGTGAGAGTTCTCGTAGAAATTGTGAAGATGAGGGAAATAGTAAGACCAACAATGACGAAGATGATAATGATAAGAGCAATGATATAGTAGAAAAGATGATAGAAGATGTGGAAGACCATTTTATTCACCGACCAGAAATTCTTAAAAACTTAGTGAGAGATTCAAAGAAACTTTTGTATCCCGGTTGCAATAGTGAATTCACTATATTGTCAACAACAATGAAGTTGTGTAGATTGAAAGTAAAACATGGGTGGAGCTATAAGAGTTTTATAGACCTATTAAAACTTATGAGAGTCATACTTCCTACAAATAATGAGCTCCCAAATTTTACGTAGGAGGCTAATAAGATTCTATGTCCAATGGGAATGGATGTGAAAAAGATACATGCATGTCCAAATAACTGTATTTTGTTTCGAAATGAACATGAAGATTTACACGTCTGTCCTAAGTGTGGAGCATCTCGATATAAGCCAGATGGCAGTAATTCTTCGGAAGAGAAAAAAAAGGCCTCCTGCTAAAGTGGTTTAGTATCTACCTGTTGTGGAACGTTTCAAACGCCTTTTTGCGAATGTAAAAGATGCTAAACATTTAAGGTGGCATGCAGAAGGGAGAAAGTCAGATGGGATGCTTAGACATCCAAGTGACTCTACATAATGGAGGATCATTGATGGAATATTTCCAGAATTTGGTGCTGAGGTTTGGAATCTACGACTTGGTCTTTGTGCAGATGGCATGAATCCTTATCGTACTTTAAGTTATAATCATAGCACTTGGACGGTTCTTCTCACGATTTATAATTTGCCGCCTTGGTTGTGCATGAAGCGCAAATATATAATGTTATCTGTGCTAATATCTGGACCTAAAGAGCCCAGAAATAACATAGATGTTTATCTTCAGCCGCTTATTGAAAATTTGAAATTATTGTGGGAAGAAGGTGTGATAGTGTATGATTCCTACAGTCAGTCACATTTTAATTTACGTGCCATGATATTTTGCACCATAAGTGATTTTCCGGGTTACGGTAACCTTTCGGGATACCCCATTAAAGGAGCAAAAGCATGCCCAATATGTGAAGATGTACAAGCACCTACCGCTTAAAATACGGCAAAAAAATTTATATATGAATCATCGAAGATTTATTCCTCGCAACCACCCGTATCGTAAGGACAAGAAGTCTTTTGATGGAAATGTCGAGACTCGTGTAGCTCGTATACCTTTAAGTGGACTGGAGACCTTCGAGAGGGTCAAAGATCTTGATGTTGAACTTGGAAAGCTCTATAAAAGGCCTCAAGATAATATTTGGAAAAAGAGGTCTATATTTTGGGAGCTTCCACACTGGAATCACTTACAGGTTAGACATAGCCTCGATCTTATGCATATTGAAAAAAATATTTGTGAAAGCATTATCGGAACATTGTTGAATATACCTGGAAAAACAAAGGATGAGATCAAGGCTAGACTAGACATGTAAGAAATGGGAATTCGAAAGGAGCTAGCACCGCAAGTTTCTACAAAATGTTCATATCTACCTCCGGCGTGTTATACTTTATCTAGGAAAGAAAAAATTAGCTTTTGTAAATGTTTATCTAGTGTGAAAGCTCTGCATGGATATTCTTCAAATATCAAAAAGCTGGTATCGATGAAAGATTTGAAACTTGTGGGTTTGAAGTCACATGATTGTCACGTGTTAATGCAACAATTGCTACCAATTGCAATTCGAGGCATACTACCGAAGCATGTCAGAATTGTAATTACGAAGCTTTGTTTGTTCTTCAACACTATATGTAGTAAAGTGATTGATCCTGATTCATTGGACAAATTACAAGCTGACATTATTGTTACACTTTGCCAATTCGAGCAGTATTTCTCACTTTCATTTTTTGATATCATGGTGCACTTGGTTGTCCACTTAGTGAGGGAGGTCAAATTATGTAGGCCGCTGTATTTGCGCCACATGTATCCTTTTGAGATATTTTTATGCACGTTGAAAGGATATGTGAAGAGTCGATACCGACCTGAAGGTAGTATCATTGAAGCATATTCTGTGGGGGAGGCAATTGAATTTTGCACGGATTATTTAGCAAGTGTGGATCCCATTGGAATTCCAAGATCTCGGCATGAGGGTATACTTCAAGGTCACGGTACATTGGGCCTAAAAATGATTTCTCCTGGTGCCGAAATACTGGATAGAGCTCATCTGTTTGTACTACAACATATGACATAAGTAAATGCCTACTTGGAGGAACATGTAACCCAAATTTTCCAAATTCATCCTTCTAAGAGTCGCAAGTGGGTGTTAAATGAACACAATCGCTCTTTTGGTGAATCATTTAAAGATCGAGTAATGTCTCTCTTATCACAAACACCTAGTTTAGTATCTAATACGATACAATGGTTAGCTTATAGCCCTGGAGTGCTTGTGAGGTCATATGAAAGTTATGATGTTAATGGATACACATTCTATACCAAACATCAAGATGGAAAAAGCGTTATGCAGAATAACGGAGTGTGTGTAGAAGTGTACGTCATCAACATAAATTGATAGAAATGGTAACAATCAATCACGAGATATGAAAAAATCATATTATGGAGTTATCGAACATATCTGGGAGCTTGATTATAAAGAATTTAAAATCGCTTTATTTAAATGTAAGTGGTTTGATATCCGGCGTGGTGTTCGAGTGGATGAGTTAGGATTCACTTTGGTGGACTTTAGTCGCTTTGGTCACCTAAATGATGTTTCAACAATGAATTGTGAGCTAATAGCAGGTCATCAAGATAGTTCCTGCATTTTTGAGGTCAGGGTTTTGAGGTCAGAGTAATTACTTCGCTTCTCAACAATTTTAAAGACTGGAAACAGAAAAATCACCAACTATGTCTGCCGGAAGTTGAAGATATACACGGGCGTTAATGATTAAAGCAATTCAGTCATTAAAGTTGTGTATCAGGTCTTTGAGTCTTGCTACTAAACTTAAACCTACCATGCAGATTTAAAATTTAACACATTTGTTTTTATGTCAGTATCAATGTGTCATTGATTGATAACCAAAATTTTATAATAAAAAAATCGATAGAAAGAAAACAGTATGACTTGTGAGTTCTCACCATCACTGTCGAGAACTCAATATTGAATCAGATTTGGAATGCTAAATATTAAGCCCAATAATACAGCTGATGCAAGTCGGAAAGCTACACTCTTCCTTTTCATTCTTTCTGCAACTACCAGTGCCCATCCCATATTCTCGTCAGTAATGCACATAACTTCATTGTCATCTGTTCGTTTAATATCGTTAACAAGTTTCTCAAGCTATCCGGGCATGACCCTAAAAATATCTTCTGATAGCTTGCAAAGGTCACTCCTATCTTCCCAAGCTTACATCCCATCTGGCATTGAAACCAAATTTATAAGCTCTCCCACATTGTCTTCCTCTGATAGTGCACTCAAAACATGCTTGTGTATGAACTCGCTGTTCACTAATGTAACCTTGAAACCGTGCTTCACTAATTGTAAGGAAAGCTCCATTAGAGGAATTACATGGCCTTGAACTGGATAAGGTATAGCTAGAACATGCGGATTCCCCATTTTACTCCTCGCTGTCACAGTGTCAGAGAAATATATGTCTTTCTTAGGTATTTAAATTACTTAGCTTAAATTCGAAAGTAGATTTATAGGCAAGATCTTTTTGAGATGCCAAAGATACGGACATTGATTCTTGTTTGCCTAAGATGTTTATTTGTTAATGCACTCCCTCACATTAAAATAGTTATTTTCTGTTCTTGTTGGAATGTATAGCTTATTTACTCTATCATGGCTTAGATTTAGAGCATAGTTGGTTAATCCAGATTCCGATATAATTTCTTATTATAGACTTGATCAGTTAAAACTCATCTCCTACATCTTAGTATTATTTATTACTATTTTAAAAATAATCTTATTTAAGACTTCTACTATTATATATTTATAAATTGACTTCTAGTTGCCAAAATGAGGAATGCAGAAGTATCCTCTGGGCTGCAACTTTGAGATGTTGATTCAGTTTCACTAATTAAAATAACATAGCTTCTGACTTACTTAACAACAGTGGAAGCCTCATAACATGATTCTAGACCTCTTTGTTAACTGTAATGTTAAGCAAAAAAACCCATTCATTCTTAGGAAAAGTGAGAGCCATATACACACACAATAGAAAAATGCATTATAAAACCCATTATGTATAATTTATTCTGGTATGTGGTTTTACTTCTTATTTGCATTTCATTCTGTTCTGTGGTTTTATTGTGGTATAATTTATTTATTTTAACAAATGCATGTCTGAATATATGACAAGGAGAGTGGAACATAAAGGACGATGAACATAAACAGCAAATAATGAAGAGGATTGGGAAATTGTGGAAGGATTTTAAGTCACGGGTGGTTGTTAAGGTGTTTGAAGGCGAAGATATATGTGAGAAATACGATTATATCACAAAAGAACAGTGGGAAAAATTTAAGAAGGCAAAAGACACTCCTAAATTTAAGGTGACATATTTATATAATATGATTTTTGCAATTTATTTTAGTAATCAAGGTAACAGCAACAATATTAGTTGTTCTCTAATTAAAGTAACTAGTAAATGGTTGTTTTGGAACAGGCAATTCGTGAGAAAGCACAAGAACGTCAAAAAAATAACACACATTCACATTATCTAGGAAAGGGTGGCTATGATGAAAAAAGGATTAAATGGAAAAAAGAGGACCCTATTGCTCATTTGTCTCAATCTGAATGCATTGATCCGTCCATATTATCTAATGATTATACTGGTCGTGGTTTTGATCGGATTAGAGCGCGACTCAAGAAGGAGGGAGAAGGTTATTTTTTCCCTAAAGCTTCCACCAAGGAAGTGTTTGAGAAAATGGTAAATTGTTTCTTCAATATGTTAGAATACATTTATCGAATGGACTTTATATCACTATAATGTGGCACGACTAGATAATTTAAATTCCAGCAAACATTAAATATTATTATGTAGTGTCCTAGTATTGGAACAGGTAGCCTGGCAGGATAAAATATCTGAAGGATCGTGGAGTCTGCAGGGTCATGACGATATTTTGACACGTGTACTTGAAAAAAAGGAGCATGGTGGACACGTTAGAGGGGTTGGAGGAGGGGCTTGCATCCGGGATGTGTTTGGATCAGAAAAAAACATGCAAAATAGCAGGACAGTCTCGATAGATGACTTGGCTACTATTACCAGGAGAGTGAGAGAGGAATGCAAGGAAGAAATGAGTGAGTTTCATGGGAAGTATAATAAAGAAATCAGTGACATGCATGCAAAGTATAGTAGCGAGGTTAATGAAATGCATAAGAAGCTTGGGGGCATCTTAGATCATTTTAAGCAAATTGGTATACCGCTTCCTAACAATTTTGGAATTGAGCTTTGTACCCCGCCAAATGAAATAATTCGTAGTAGATGCCACTCCGTGTACCCAAATACTCCAGATCATTTACTGGATATTCAGGTAAGCAAGTGTCAAGAGTTTTGATTTGCATAAAAAATAGCAGGAAATTTAAATTTGACACTTAATGGCAGTTTTGTATATTACCCAAATACTTCAGATCCTTTACTTGATATTTAGGTAAGCAAGTGTCAGGAGTGTTTATTTGTAAAAAAAAGTAGCAGGAAATTTAAATTTGACACTTAATGGCAGATTTGTATATTATATATATATGCCTGCACATGCACCTTCACACAATCTGCAATTTACTAAAACTTCTTAGTAACAGTTTACTATTTGTGATGCAGAATCCCACCCCTTATCGTCTTTGTGTGATGAAATCTAAATCAGAAAAATAAATTATGGCAAGGGGGACAGTTTTTCCATCAGTTTTACCAGGGGCTGGCATGGTTCATGGCGTACAAATAGCGCCAGAAAATATTAAAGTATGTGTAGATGATGTCTTCGGTGAATACAAAACAATCCATCTTCCAGTGCCATGCAGTGAGCACATTGTGGTAGGTGATACAAGCGGTAGCTTTGTCTAATGGCCAAAACATATAATTCTATTAGGACAGGTAATAATATGAAATTAAATTTTTGATTTTTATTACATGTTTGCATTATAAATAATGGTTTAATTTTTTTACGCTTTATTTCAAAATATAACTTCTTGGTACCCTTTCAATTAGGATCCTATTGTACCTGAGAAGACTAAAGTCCATCAAATACTGATAAAGGTCCCTAGCAAAGGGTCTGCAACCCATACTCAAAAGCATGAAGTGTCTTTTAATCGTGATGAGGAATTACAAAATCTGATTGAAAATTGTAAATATTTGCATGATGTGATGATGTTGCCTGCTAAATCTAAAATTACCAATGTTGTCAAGGATAGTGAAGTTTTTAAGTGCAATCTTGTTGAAGGACAACCCATATCAGTCTCACGCGATGATATAGCTGAATTTTTTAGGATGAGTTGCTTGAATATACCCATTTTACAGATTTTTATGATGTGAGTCTATACTTCCATTTTATCAATGATGGTTAATTTCATAAATATGAATAGATGCATGTTTATCATACAAACTATCTTCTGACACATCTCTATATTAAAATTTAGGTACATTAATAGATTGTGCAAGGAACCTAATATTGATGATTTTGGATTCATGTGCCCGTCAGCATTGGCACTGGTGCGTAAAAATCTGGATCGAATAACTGCTTATATGACTGAAATCATGCTGGAATCAAAGAAAAAACGTTTTATCTTGGCACCTTACGTTGAAGAGTAAGCATATTATATGTTGATTTTTAATGTTCATCTATTAATTAATATCTAACTCTATTTTTATATATAATTTTTGTAGTAATCACTGGATGTTACTTCTTATTTGTTGTCGCGAAAGTGTTGTTTTTGTGTTCAATTCCTTAACAAAAACTCCAAACATTCACATCAAAGGATTTTTAAATGTGTAAGTAGTGTATGTAATTCTGAAGCATATGATATCATTTTTTATATATGTGTTCTTTTTTGTTTAAAGGTGGCTTACTTTTTATTAATTCATAGGGCATATCAAGTCTATGTGGTGTCAAAAGGCAACAAGAACATTGGTATGGATAGTAGGATGCATTGGCATGGAAATCTTATGGTACCCTTTTTATAATTTTTATTTTACAAGTCAATTCTTTTGCTTCTTTAATAAAATATATGATTGGTTTTTTAGTGTCCTTAACAACGTGGAGGTACCGAATGTGGTTATTATGTTATGAGGTACATGTTTGACTTAGTCTCACGATATTGTAGAACGGGAGAGACTAATTGGGCTAAGGTACTTGGAAAACTACATCAAATATTTTAAGTGTGATGGAAACATGAATATTAATTAATGTGGATATGTATATACTATTGCAGGGTATTGGAAGGACGAAATCATATACTCGGCAACAAATTGATGAAATTAGAGACCTTTGGGCTGATTTTTTATGAATGAATATTTGTAAGATTAGTAGGTATGATGGAGTTGTTATTAATTTTGTGCCGATAAAAATTTAAAGTCAAGGATTTTCATTCTTATGAAACATTGTACTTTGGTATTGAGATAATTGATTTTGTGATAGTTTTAATGAATTGAGCACCATTCTATAAGTTACTAAATTTTATTCTGGTCGTGATTGAGATGTATATTGGATTTTCAAGTTTGATATATTTGTGTGAAGGAGAATGTATATATTTTTACTGGCCTGTACAGCTGATGTATGTTGATGCATACAGGAATAACTATAATTTTATATTTAAAAAAAGACTTTTGCGGCTATTAAGCTAAAACAGACACATAACGGCTTATAATAAGCGTCTGTTTTTCGGTCTAATGCGGCTGTTATGAGAAGACGCAAATGAATAATATGCGTCTGTTAAAAGAAATAGACATAATTATTAAGACTTTTTGCAGTTGTTTGTTGATGTTTTGCGTCTGTTTATAACAGACATAGGATACTTCATACGTCTGTTTATTAACAGACGCATATACCTTATATCTGATATGTCTCCTCCATACGCGTGTGTTGTGAACAGACGCATATCACCCTTTTGAACAGACGCGCATGGTACTATTTGTACTAGTGTATGTTCTCGTGTGCCATTACAAACAATTCGTTAAAACACAAACAAAAATTCCTCATGTGGCATTGTCAATACCAATTCAATCAGGTTACTCGCCCCCCACACATCTCTTCAAATACATTTAAATAACACATGTGTAATGTCCTCTCGTTCTAGTCAATACCATGGGCATTGAATATCAAGTTCTACTTTTCTAGCTATGAGTGCTATAACTGTTGGAATACATGCCTAACACGCCCTCCATAAGATTTGGCATATTTAGCAACCATATTGTCTTCCAAATCATTTCCTGATGCATATTGTACTCACTTTGAATTCTCCAATGACAACTTCGGACTATGGACATGCCATTTGCTTCTAATAACCAATACCATGAGTCTTGTTTATTAGACACAAGCAATAAAATTGTGTTTATAAGATCCACATCTCGTTTACTACACATATCATGCAGTACATCAATATCCCACTCACTCCTATTATCCATCATCAGATTCTTGACCATAGCATTTTCAAGTTCTATAAGCATCTTCATTGTCAAGATTTAGTTGATACTAGGCAGGCAAGGCACCTACCATACTCGTGTACTATCTCCATTCCTTATCATCCTCATACACCCTTGTTTAAGAACATCCTCAGCCGCCACAATACTCCTCCACATATAGCTAGGATTATTTCCTAGTTGTGCTTTAAGAAAACAAGTCTTGGGGTATGTTAGGAATCAAGCCTAAATTCTGATGATAAATAAAACTACATTTACATAATTATGTTAAGACGGAATATAACCTTCGACTGCTAACCATCCTAAGGGATAACAATTTGAGGAGTTGCTCATCAAATGATGTGGTCATTATAACATCTTGTCTGAGATCTCAATAAACAGTTAGCAATGCAATTATTCATTCAGAAGTCATGTTGACTCAATGGATAATCTAGAATAGGATGGCTAAGTGTAAATATTTGATACCATATAATTCAGATTAAGTAAAGTGAATCTTCATCTACTAAATGAAGAGAAACATCAACTGCTATATATGTCAGCCTATCAACTGCTAATCAAGTGACTATCAATGGCTAAGAGAAACTGTAGCATAATGACTTCCAATAACTAGGGAAGTTCTACGACTAATATCTATCAATGGCTAACGCGGATTATAACTACTGATTGTGACGTGACAGTGGTAAAAAACTAGGACTGTCACAGCACATGGGCTGATAGGTATCTCAGAAAAGAAGATAAGAATCCAAGACAAACTTTGCATGTGATCTTGGATTCTAAAGAAGAAGAAACATTTCATTTCCGTGCATGCCAATTTAGAGAGATATTTAAGGCTGTATATCAAGATAATATATATCCTCATTTGTCAAGTATAATGAAGAAGCAACCTTGCTGGAACTCGAAGACTGCAGTATGTTTAGTCTAAAAAGCTTTGTAACTTGGTGGTATATAAACCAAGTAGTAGCAGTGTTTCACTTAAGAAATAGGTTCTTCATTTTCACAGAGTTTTCGAGAGATATCTCCTTCTGAGTGAAACAGTAAAAACCGCAACTGTGAGATTATATTTGTAATTAATAATTATTTCTTCAAAAATAAACCTCAGGTGGCAAGTCGAAAAATAACCTACCTGAAATTATAAACATATGTGTTCATATTTCCTTTCCCATGCACAAATTAACTTTAAATTTTTAATTTGTATTCAACCATCCTTTTACAAATTAACCTAGTTGATTGTTAGTAATTAACAGGGCAATACTGGGCTTTCATCAAGCTGGTTACTAACAGGTTTTCATTATTTATCAAGCATCGTGCCTGCTTCGCCAACATGGCTAAATAAATTTGTTAAGCTTCCCAAACCCCAAACCTCCACTCCCTTTATACTTACACATTTTCTCTCAGGTCATCCATCAAATACCTTTGTTGCTTCCTCCACTCCCCCACCAAAAACCATTCATACGACGTTGAATACCATTAGTAATCTGATTTGGTAACAAGAAGAGACTCATCCAAAAATTTGGTATTGATTGGGCAGCCATTTTTAAAAGAGTTAACTTACCAGCCCTAGATATAGTTTTGTTCCTCCAGCCCTGTAATTTTTGTTTCACCCGATATTTTAAAGAATTGAACACTTTATTCTTATTTTTCCTTTAAGAATATAATATAGGGTAACTGCTAATTTCTTATATGGTAAAAAGGGGACGTTTAGTTGGGAAAGAGAAACAAGTTAGGCAAACTAAGGGAAAGAGAAACAAGTTTGAGTTTATCCGAAATCTCTCGACTTTCATCCTATCATATTACTTAAGTATTATAATTTTCTTTCCTTTATCATTTTTCATTTCACCCATAACCCACTTCCTTCTTCGTTAACACATCAAAAATCATTTTATTTATTAAATATATTTAACTTCTAAATTATGTGAGTTGATATCATGTTTTAATTTGATTGAACCAAATAAAAATAAAGATAATCATCGTAGGCGGCCTTGCCCCGGTAAATGTCGCGCATGTGTACAGGGCCCACTTAGATCAAGGAGCTCAAAAACTTTATAGTCCATTATGTACATATAGGGTACAATCTAATTTTGTAATATAAATATTTAAAAACCTAGAATAAAGCTCATAAATCCAAAATATAGTCCAAGTTTTCTTATTTATTTAAGTTGATTAGAAACTCATGTGACTATAATTTTATTTAATCAATTTATTATTAATTCAATAATTCCCTTTTTGTTTCGTTCTTAATGGTGGCTTGCTTTAAGATTGTTAACATTTAATATTATTATATATTTCCCGACCCAAGTTGTCTCTCATTAAATATATTCTAAACATGTAATGTATTGGTTTATAATCCTTAATTTTTTTATAATTATATATATATATATATATATATATTATTTTTAACAAACTTAAATGGGTTGGAAATAAAATGGTGTGAGAATTAGCCTCCTAACATAACAATTGGCTATGTTTCAAATCCCTCAAATTATTAATATTTTTTTTAAAAAATAAATATTTTTACATTTTTATATAGGGCCCCAAAAAAATTCCAAATTGAGCATAGAAAAACTCAAAAACGGCCTTGATAATCATACATGAAAAATAATTCAACATGATTTCTTTTATTTCTCATCAATTTCGAATGTGATTTCATTTCCGTTGCTTATAAACTAAGTGATAAGGGCTTATCTCTTGTCGTCCCAGGTCCTGAGTTCGATTCTCGCTCACCCCCGAGATTTGTTAGAACAGATACTCAATTATAAGGCATATAAGTCATATTAGTAAAAAAAAGACCTTGGAAAAGAAAGTAAGTGATAAGAAGGTAAATTATTTTCATCCCATTTTGGAGTGAAAGTTTTGGAGTGAAAACAGGGGCGTAGCCAGGATACTAAGTTAGTGGGGATGAAAAATAACTTCATAAAAAAATTGTACGATAAAAAGAACTTTGATCATAAAAATGCAAAACAAAGTAAATTTTTAAAATTATACTTACAATATTTACAATTGTCCTCGACGATTTTTCATGTTATGAAATCGTTGCATGATTGCTTCATTGACAATGCCATCAAATACACTTTTTTCGGTATATGTAACAAGACTATCATTCAATAATTGATCTCCCATCCAATTCCGCAATCGATTCTTCATAATTTTTATTGCTGAAAATCCTCTTTCGACACTTGTCGTGGATACCGGTAATATCAATGCCAATTTGACAAGTAAGTAGACCAAGTGATAAACTATTCTTTTCTTTGTCATAACTAACTTCTCAGCAAGAGGACCAATCCCATTAAGCAATATTGAAAATTCATCACTAGACCTCATGTCAAGAATGTAAGTACTTAACTAATTGTCCACTACTGTTGGCTCTACGGATGAAAAATCAGAAGGATAAAACTGAGAAAGCCTTAGCAATTTCTCCTTGTCAAAAGCTGAAAATGCATTATTAGAACTCAAACATGCTATACAAATAAGGAGCTCCGTACTTGATTCACTGAAACGATTATTGAGCTCTTGAAGCTGCAAATCAAGTATAACATAGAAGGATTCAACCTTATAATGATATAAATTTGTGACTTGATGCACTTTGCGTCGAGATCGCCCTTTCATTTGAAAATTCTCATCCATACTTGTAAATATAATATTGTGTTTTTCACAAAACAAACAAACTTCACTTAACAATTCATCTCATCCTTCATCCCTTAATGTTTGTATTCTATGTTTTGCAAGTTTCACTAGTTGCATTGCATTAACAATATCTTGCTCCTTTCTTTGCAACGCAAATGACAATTCATTTGTAATGCCAAAAATAACTTTCATCAAGTGCATACTAAATATGAAATCAAAAGACTGTAGTAACACTAATAAGTTAGAAGTTGCACCTCTTTGCTCGGAATTCAAACCATCTTCAACAATAAAATCAAGCGCACATCTACAATGGATTCAAACATACTTATAACCGAAACAAGTGTGCCATAATGTGACCCCCAACGCATGTCACCATCTCTTTTCACATTTGTTTTTTAATTTAACCCATGTCCACTTATAAGTTCTCCATTTGCCAATACCTCCGAAATATGAGCAACTTGCTGTTCTCGAAGCATACCTCGTCTCTTACAAGAAGCTCCAACAATATTTATCAAAATTGTCAACATATTAAAAAGATTACCAACATGAATATCATTTTTGGCAATAACAACAAGTGTTAACTGAAGCTGATGAGCAAAACAGTGAATATAATATACTTTTAGCTTTTGTAGCATATTTATTTGATTGTTGAACAAGATAAATATTTGTTTTAATTACAAATTTATCCATAATATACAAAAGTAAAACAAGAAATACCTTAATTTATGTTAGCTCTTCTTGTAATATGTTGTTGGCACTTGATTTGAGATACCCAGAAAAAACCCCTCTTTTGACCCCTCCTTTACCTAGAATCTGTAGTTATTGTAGTCTCTGCTCAGTGAAAGTTTTTGTTTTGTAACCAAGCAGATTTATTTACTATTTATTTATATTCATTCTATTCTTATTTTATTTATTTTATTTGTACATTCAATTCAGTTATAACATATTTTGTAATGAAAAGGGATAAATTTAATTTTTGATAAATTTATTCACCTTTTCTATATTATATAAATTAAATGAGGTCAAAAGTAAATTGTAGTGGGGTCGAAATTTTTATTTTTGAGGGATAAAAGTTAAAATTTTGTATTTTATATAATATTTTAATGTAAATATTAAGAGATTCACTAGGTGCAAGCGACCCCCTCTCTGTACACAACTGCGCCACTGAGTGAAAATTTGAATTAATTATCACTTGTCTTCGTTTTTTTTAAAACTCGTGAGCATTAATTATCCCTGTACAAGTGAAATTATTTTATTTATCTTTCACTTGTTTTTCTTTCCTTTTTAAACCCGGGACCGGGACTAAGAGATATCAAAACCCCACCTAAATTAATAACACAATTTTGAAATAAATAACAAAACATGTAAGCCGGTGCAAATGTAAATTTAATTTTTATATATGTGAAAAATGAAAAATGTTGGTAGTAAAAATTATCACATGCCGCGTTATAATCCCGGTTGAGGGTTGACCAAGTCCCACTCCTAATTTGTTTTCGACGACAGACAACGAACAAGTCAAATCCGAGACGGAACGTTACTTCCCCAATTCTTTTCTAATTAAAATTAAAATAAAATAAAAAAATAGTCTTCCTTATAACAACAATATATATCAAATCGCTGCGAACACTCGAAACATATCGAGAGAAGCAGTTGAAGAAAAACAATCCCCAGCAGCTCTATTTCACCAAAATAACCAAAATAAAAATAAATAAAATTTTCAAATCTCTCTCGTTATTCAAATGGTAATTTCACTCTCTAATCAATCCTTTTATTTTAGATATGTTATTTTCTGCTTAATTTCATTGCATTTTTTTATATATACGTTTATATGTTTGTTCATTGTGTATATGTGTACGATTGATCGTTACTTTTGTGTTTGATTGTTTGTTACTATCTATACTTTCAGATCTGTTGATTTTCAGCTCAATTTTACATGTTTTTGTATTTAATTTTATGATTTTTTGATGATTTGTGTGATTTATGATGTAATTGATTGTTATAGATCTGTGTTTGGGAGAATCATGATTTTATAACTTGATGTTGAAATTCGATAATCGGATTAGTTTTAGTGTTTCGAGTTGATTCAGAAAGCAGAGTATTTCGTTTGAATTTCTCGGTTTCTCCGCGTATAGTATTAGTTTGTAATTGGAATGTAATTATGATATTGTTTCATCTTATGATTTTGCGTCTCGTTCGGATAAATGTTTTGGCTAATTGGAATGCATCTCTAGTTCACATCGATGATTTGGCTGATCCAGTAAGCCGATCAACTGCACAGTCTTTTTATTGGAATGTAACTGCGATATTGTTTGAACTTGTAATTTATGTCTAGTTTGGATTAATGTCTTGGCTAGATTCACTGAGCAATCAATAGTGTAGCTCATGATTATAAAATTACTTGGCGTATATTGGTAATTGGACTGTTTCTCTAGTTCACATCGATGTTTTGGCGGGTCCAGTAAGTGGATCAGCTGCACGTCTTTTAACATTTCAATTCCATCACTTATTCACGTATATTTAGTCATTACAGGGTCTTGAATCTGCGAGCTTGTGCTTAGCAGTCGCGCTTCAGTTATTTTGTCTACTGATTGAGCGTTTATTAATCTCGTTTTTATAGTCTTCTTTAACTATGTTTTGTTGTGCAGAACTGTTTAGTTACATTGTAATTATTCATATTTTTATCCTCGGTAAGTATGTTATATATTGATTATTGTGATTTATTAATGTGACAGACAACATCAAAGAGACTAGCTGATAGGAAGGTGCAGAAGTTTGAAAAGAACATCAAAAAGAGAGGTGCAGTGCCCGAGTCAGCTGTGAAGAAAGGAAGTTCTTACCCCATGGGACCGATTGCCATCGGATTCTTCATATTCGTCGTTATTGGATCCTGTGAGTAGTTCTCTTGATTAGTAACTGCCAAAATGTTTTGCAAAGTTAATCTTCTACTGAATAGGTTGCATTTTTGAGAGTTGATTATCATTACTGTCTTTATGTTTAGATCGAGGCATTATGTTTTCTCTGAAATAAAAAGACATAAATTAGTTCTATTAATATATTAAATTTTTTCAACACGATATTCAGTTTCAAAGGAGAATCAGCCAGTTCTCGTCTTTGCTGCTCTGAATTAGTTTAGGCATTATGTAGGAGGCTTAATAATTTAGGCTTATGAATGAGTTCCTTGAAACTGTGTTGCTTGTAAACCGACTCAGTACACAATTTGTGAAGTCCTCAAATACTTCTAATATTAGGTTAATTGCAGGGTTTTTTTCAAAATAAAAAAGTGATTGCATATACAGTCTCGTCTTCTATATCATTTACAGAGTGGAAATTTTATAATCGTTATTTGCTATGGTAAAATCTGATGTGACCAGCCTTCTCGTCAACATTGAATGAATGTATATGCAAAACAAACGATTTGTTGCCATAACTGATTAAAGTTTTTCTTTTTTCTGTTTCTGCCAGCGTTGTTCCAGATAATTAGAACTGCCACAAGTGGAGGCATGGCATAACTAATGGATTATGCTTTGACAGTTCTTCTATGGCCGAGGGAATGCAGTTATTTGCAGTTGTCATGGTTATGTTCAAGTTTGTGTAATGTTGGCTAGAGATGCTGTTGTTTTATGACAAGAGTTTGTAATGTTTTTTATTTAATTATGTGCTATGTTTTGTTAATCAGAACAATGTGAACACTGACGCTCAATTATAATACTATTCAATTACATTAAATTGTTGTGTTGATCTGAACAATGTGAACACCCTAAAATGATGAACTGTATGTGTTAATAAGTTAGGAGAAGAACGATCAAGTGAGGCATTTTATATATATTCAGGAGGACAAATAGAATGGTGGAACAAGGTTCTGTGGTTTACTGAGAGCATGATGAAACCGCCTCAAATGATTGTCTCCTGTACACGGTAGAATCCTCTCGTCGCTTTTATGTGATGCAATGACCAAGGATTAAAAGGGTCGTTTTTTAGCTATCCTACAGCTGAGTAGGACCTAAAAACCTCAGTGGAGAATCAGATCGGTTCTCTTAAAGACAGGTCGTATTAATGGCCAAGAAAATTCTGGAGAAGAAGCAAGCTTCTGGGGAGCTGTACAGAAGGTAAATAGACTCCTAGCTAATGACCGGATTAACCCAAGAGATAACCCCTCACGTGTGAAAGATCCCCGTTCAGATCAAACAATTCCACATGCGCATATGGCGCTCTGGTTGATCAATAAGGGTCAATTCCACATGCGCATATGGCGCTCTGGTTGATCAACAAGGGTCAATTCCACATGCGCATATGGCGCTCTGGTTGATCAACAAGGGTCGCAACGCGAGGCGGTCATTCAGTAGTAGTGGAAGATACTGCTAACCTTGTTTTTGGCAGGAAGATTTCCAGGCTTCCAGTTTGTTTTTTATCCGGTTCTCGGTCATCAGCATGGGCATTTAAGCATTTTAACACCAACAGCTGAAACTTGTTTAGAAAAAACACAAATAACTCAACCTTTTTAGTGGTATACTAGTATGCGAGTCTCGTATGACTGCAAACGGTATGGTGATCGGTTCTTTTACCTATTCATCGGCTTGTTGGGCCGGTCCAGCAATATATTTTTTTGTTTTTTCTCATAGAATGGACCAACTACCTTAAATAGTTTATCTGCGGCTAAAACAACCGAACAAAACAATTAAAATTGTTCGAAAAAATTAAGACACTCATCCCATGACAACCGTTTATCACCGTTGTTTGGTTTAATAAACAATTTCTAATCCAATACTCGAGATTAAAACAAAATTTTAATAGGTTATGTGGTATTATGTTGCAGTACGTTTAATCTTTCATTACATAATGCATTATAATAGCGCCAAGTCTTAGTTTATAGATGATTATAATAAAGTTTATGTAATAAATAATTTAAATATTATTTTTTAAAAATTTTATATTTTAAATATAACTTGGTTCAATTTATGTAACATATGTAAATTAAAGAGATAGTGCTACTATAATATATAACAAAAGCTAAAGAGAGATAAGTTAAATTGTTTAATATTTGATTAAATTATGAAAAAGGAATCCATAATATCCGCAGTCTTTAAAATTTAAATTTTCTTTGAAATATTTAAAATTTCCATAATGAAATAATCAGCACCCCTCGACAGTTATTAAAAAAGTCATAAAAAATATTCCTTAATATGCAAATATTAGTTTTAAATATTAATAAATATAACCAATTTTAAACTTATTTTTCAAATTTTGTAAAAACATAGTCGAGGACTCCATCTCATATTCATAAAGTATGAACCATAAACAAAATAATAAGTTCTATTTTCTGATTTTATTTTTATCTGGTTAATTAATAATTAATAATTGATAATTGTATTAAAATACTCATAAATACGAATCTAATAAAATCTCTAATGACTATAATTAATCTTATAGATTAGATATAAATTAATAGTCAATCAATTATCATAAATAGTGTAAAAAGTCAAAATGGGAAATATAATATGGGACGGAGGTAAGGTAGTATGTATTAACATCACTTGCAAGCTTATTCAAACTACCTCCTCTCGTTCTACTGCAGTTATTTTAACTCTTTCTCGTAATTGCACCTCACACTGCTTCTTATTCCCCTGGTCATTTCAGATTATAATTGTGATTCTGAAGCAGAAGAACGCGACAAAAGTCTAACTTTGAAATATAAACTTTTGCTGCAGGTGTTATGTTAGCAACTGGATTTATACACGTACTTCTGGATGCCTTCGAAATTTAACATCTCTAGTATTGATGTGGAAGGCGACGAGGGCAAGTCGAAAACTCACATGCATGGACATGTACATGCATATCTCATATGGTGTTAATATAAAATATATTTTACCAATTTATTCAAAAATTATGGTCTACCTCAGAATACTTAAACCCGTACCAAAATACAAATTATAATTTAAATTAGAGAGTTAACATAAAATATATTTTACCAATTTATTCAAAAATACAGTGCATGTCTCCTTTTTTTTTGTTTCGTTATTATAGTTTCTTCATTTTTTTTCAACAATATGATCCCAAAATGTACTTTTTTAATTAAATTTTAAAATTACTCTATTTTTGGGAAAAAGATGTATAAGAAAGAACTTATTTTTAAATAACCTCAAATTTACTCATTTCTCCATTGTATAAATTGCATAATGTTATTTTTATTACTTAAAGTTAGGTACACAAAATTTTCTCATCTAAAACACTCAATTTTAATATTACTTTTAAGATGTACCACTAATTTTAGATATTACACATATAAATAATACTAGTACGATAGATGTACAAAATATTGGCCAAATTTTAATTCATGTATTTTTATAAAACTTTTAATGGTAGAGTCATTGTATTCTACATATTAATCTGTTACATATTTCTTGATTTTTAAAGGTTAGTATTTGGTAATTCAATTAGTTTTAGGGTAATTATATAAAACTGTTGTGCAAGACATGCTTGTACTACAACAAGACTAAATCCAACTGACATCCCTAAGAATTAGTTGTATGATAATCTAAATTTGTTTTTTGTATTGTATTACTTGAGTATGTAAAAATGTAAAAGATTAGACTGAAGTATTTTTCTGTAAACAGTCTCAAGCCTAAGAATAAACTCTGGAAAAAGATCAAAAATATCATGCCTCAGAGAAATTGTGAAGAAGTTTGGAGTTGAATAAATATGTTTTAGGAAAAATATTTTAAGTCAAGATATCTACAAGTCACGGATCAAATCATATAGAGAAGACATTCGAGAACTCCAAAATGACTTATCGAGAAATCCAAAACAGCTTATAGAGAAGTCTCAGAGATATCGACAAGTCAAATGAAGATATGAAAATTGGAGATATCGACAAGTCAAATTATCATTAGAGATCTCAGAGATATCGACAAGTCAATTTTCCTATAGAGATCTCAGAGATATCGACAAGTCAAATCTACATTAGAGAACTCAGAGATATCGACAAGTCAAAATGAAGATATGAAGATTGGAGATATCGACAAGTCAATTCTCTCATTAGACATTTCAGAGATATCGACAAGTTAATATGCCTATAGAGATCTCAGAGATATCGACAAGTTATTTCTACATGCAGAAAATCGGAGACCTCGACAAGCCAAGTACACTTATAGAGAACTCAGAGAGCTCGACAAGTCAAAACACTTATAGAGAACTAATAGATCTCGATAAGCCATTATACTTATCGAGATGTCAGTTCTCCATACAACAAACTGGTGATCTCGATATGAACCTCAAGTACGGAATGCAGATAAGTTAAATATTCAAGATTATCAATCAACAAATGATCTAATCAGATAGATTTAAAAGTCAACAAAAGCAGCTAGAAGAGTGCAAGATCAAAGGCCAAGATTAACTGACAAAGGAAAGTCACAGATTGACAGGATTTGCAAAGATACACTAAGCCAAAAATGGAAAGATTTAGAGATAACTTAAAGTAGGGTTTAGTACATTCTATTGCATGTTGTGTAAACCCGTGTTTACAATTCTATAAAGTAAATACTGGTCATTTACTTTTAAATTGTATCAAACCGATCTAGAATTACTTGTAACTCTCTCAAGGAAGAAGTTGAGTTCTTTACTTACAAAAAATCCAGAATTTGTAGCAAGATACTAGCTTAATTTTAATACAAAATTAAGTGAGTTTTAAAATATTGTGTGCACTGTTTTATTTCAGTTAATATAGTATTGATGCATTTCTAATCTGCTTTGTTATCCAAGCAATTAACATTCAAAAAACCTTAAAAATATCTAAAACACATTCACCCCCTCTATGTTGTATTCATTACCTAACAAAAACTTTTTATTAGACTTTATAATCTAATATATAGTATTATAATCTAAAATAATTACATAATATATTCTCTTTATTAGTTAGTGAAATTCACATTTAATAGTACTTTGGGGGGGAGAGAGAGGGGGGGGGGAGAGAGAGTATATTATATATGTTCTGGAGGACAAATAAAATGACGGAATAAGGTTCTGTGGTTTATCGAGAGAGGGAGAGATTTGGTTCTCATTTTGGTTCAATTTGGAAGTATGGTTTGTGTGTTAGGAGTAAAGGACATTTTAAGCTGGCTTTTTACTAAAAAAATGAGCTTTTCTTATGGGACAATAACTTTAATTTTTGTGAGAAATCCTTTTGTCGTAAAGAACAAACTTTGGTTATGTAATTCCCAGATTCCCGGCGATGTAAGAATGTCCATCGGTCTTTCAAGAATAGCCTTCAGCTTAGACCTGAAAGGGAAGAGAATGCGAGGGATTGTCCCACGATTCACCTCCGGTATGAGAATCAGTAATCTGTATGTAAAAGTAGGTTTGAGAATATAAGAAAGTAGAGAGAGTTTGGGTGTGAGGAGAGTTGTGTCTTATTTCTTACTTTCACTGTAATTATATAGGCTAAACCTGTATAATTAATGTTCATCCGCTATGCTGAAAGCACAGACTAACATTCGAGGCGAAAATCCTGGGGGCTTTTTGGTTCTCGTCATCTTCCAATGGCAGGATGAAATCTTTGGGCCTACGGGCTTTTCGCTTGATGGGCCTTCGCCCAAAATATATCTCGGCCTCGTGGGTTTTCGTTAATTGGACCTTACTAGTCTCATAGCCAACATGTCTCTGTCTTTTGGTCGGTCCATTGGTCGAGCAATACACAGTTAATCTAGGCCCATTTTGGGGTAAAAACCCTAGGGTGTTCTTTCTATTTTTGTGTTAGTTCGACCGTACACGTGGTAGTGTTATGGGGAACTGGAGACCTATTAAAATGACAGTCGTCCCGTCACGTTTATCCACAATTTCATCATGGACATTGAAGCTAAACAGTCTTTCATCTCAGCCCTCCATTTCAAAACTGGTGGTTGTTCAGTTTTGGGAGCCCAACCATCTGGCTCTGAGAGGTCTATAAATAATGCTTTTATCATTTTTACTCATCATTTTCAAGCAATAAAGCTCTCCATCTTTCTTGCCTTTTATTTTCACCGAGATTTCTCAAGGGCCGAGAACCGACAACAAAACGGGTACTGAACATTCTGCTTTTCCAGACCATCCAATCTCCGTCAAACATTATCTTGAAATCAGTAAGTTTATAAATTTTCAAATGTTGTGTTCATTTGCATGCTTTTTTTTGCTTTAATTTTTCTGGACTACTACATGAAGTCCTTTTTGAATATTTTGCTTTGTTGCTATTTTCTTTCTGGGTTTTGCTGCAAGCGCGTTTTTCCGTGTTTTTGGGTTTAGTTTTCATCTATCTTTCCTTTGGTACCCCTTTATGGGTTTAAAGATAGTAGGCGAGGTGTTCCTGGGCAAGAAATTCCTTCGAATATTCTTGCCTTAGAACATCCTTCGGGAACCGACCCTTGGCGTCCACAAGTTTATCTGCCTAAGAGACATTCAATCGGTCCAGGGATATGTACTCAGTTTTTGTCCTTTAATTTTCATCTTTTGTAATTGGTCGGAGTACATGGATTAATTTATCTTTATTTTCGAAGACAGGGACATGAACCGAGCGAATATTCTGGAGGGAACTTCCTCCTCGCGACCCGAACGGATGGGGCGAAGATTATTGGATCCATTGCTTCGTTTCTTGCGGCCAATAATCGTTCAGACTTGTCGAAGGGGAAGGTGGAGGGGATGTACGACGAATATATGATCCCTCACGGTGCATATTGGTTGTACGATGCAGATGACGATGAGAGGATCTTCGATACCCCGGGTTCCGAAAGGATATGGAGATCGGGCAGTCGGTATTTCTGGAGCTGCCTTCAAATGCGGCTTTTGAGTTCCCCTGTTGAAGATTTTAAAGCATCAATTCATCCAGATGGGAATTGCTCTGGGATAGATGGACCCCAATGGGTTTATCCATATCAACTACTTCCAGAACCGATGTTTACAGGCAGGTATAAAGCCGCTCACGCGACTCTTCTGGTTCAACTATGACTTTCATAAGAACACAAAGAGTCTAGGCTTCTATAATATCACCCGTAGGGCTGGTCGTGCAGATTGGACCGCCATAAATTCCAACAACAAGACGATTGATACCCACTGGTGTTTATTAGTGGTCCGGAGCTTGCCAAATTTTCGACCTGGCGAGAAGTCGACCCCACAAAATTTTTTATGCCTAACTTAAGTGAGGAGACGGAGAAGGAGCTTTATGCTGCTTTGATCAATGCTAAGGTGGCAAACTTACATTTGAGGAGTACCGAAGCCAAGATTGGCTTTACGATTTATGGGGTGGGAGTAACAAATCTTCGTCCTTCGTTCTCTTCCTTTTATTATATGCGTAGCTTTATTTTAACTCCGATCTTATTTGTTTCGCCTAATCATCCTTATGTTTTATTTTCAATATCTTCCATGGAGGCTCTCTTGGAGAGGACGAGGATAAAGGTGGATGTAAAGAAGGCTGCTGAGGAAGCCGCTAAGCAACAGGAAGTCGATCCTTCTCAGAATTAGGTGGAGAAGGAAACAGAAGAAGACCCGACAGGAGCCTCATGCTTCGGTCGAGATTGGTAGAGAGGGCCAGGGCGACCAAAATAGTTTAGAGCAAGGTAGTAAGCGATAAAGAGGCCGAGATGGGGTTATTCAGATGTATGTCCCCAGATGGAAAGTGCTGACGAGTGACCATACGGTCTACCCAGCGATGAAGGCGATAAAGGAGTTTGCTCTGGACCTCTGTCGAGGGCTCCAGCTTTCAGCTGATCGCTCGCTCTATGCCGCAGGTACTCTGACGGAGGCGTGAACAGAGCTGATGTCTTTTTTCTCCTTGGTAAGTATTTAATATTTTCGTATTTCGTTCGTCCTCTACTTATATTATTTATAATTCCTTTTTGTTCGGCCTGACTACGTTTTCTGCCTTGTTTTGTTTCAGGCTACCCCTTGGGTCGCTACTGTTATGGACAAGGTACAGGATATGCAGGCCGAATGGCCAAGGTCGTGGAGTTTGAGCGAAGGACCACTGCGGCCGAGGAGGAGCTCTGAAGGGTCCAGTTGCAGAACGAGACCCTGGACGGCCAGGTGAAGGTGCTTATTGGAGACAAGCAGCGGCTGGAGGGGGATTTTGTGAAGGCCAACAAGCACATCGAAGGAAGGAATGCCCAACTGATGAAGGCTTAGAAGGAGTTTCGAAAGAAGCAGAAGACGTTGGATCTATCTGAGGAGCGATGTTTCCAGTTTGGTGTCGATTTTGTGTTGAATAAGGCACATGAGCTTGGCTGGGACTACAAGAACTCTTGGATGAGTCTCTTGAAGATCCCATCGGCCGAACCGACGAAGCGGAGGCCCTGGGAAGACGAAGATCTCTCGGACCCTGAGCTTCAGTCCTAAATCTGGACTTGTAATTTGTTTTCCTTTGCATGCGTATACTATTGCATCTGGGCTTTTTTAAACTTTAACTGCCTTCGAGCGAATAATTTGGTGGCCTTTGTGCCTTTTTATTTTAATCTTAATTACATCTTTGGTTTATTTACCTCAGCAATTTATTGCTTATTATATTGCATTGTTGACTTGATTATGCCTTAACAATATTTTTTATCTCATGACTTCATTTTGGCCTTAACAATTTTGTACATTTCTGCCCCAAGTATTGAAGGGACAAGGACCTTTCCTTCGGAAGAACATGAGGTTACTTCGCCTTATTCCGAAGAGTATGACTTGTAACATCAAGACTTGCAAAATCATCGCAAACGGGCCTTCCCTGAGATAGGTTGAGGGCGAGCGAAGGATTGTCCCTGAAAAGGTGTTCATTCTTCTTTTTCATTTTATGGGACGAAAGGCTTATCTTCTTCGGGATTGCCCCTAGATTATGTCTCATTCATTCCTTCAGTGCAGATAAGTCACTTGTAAAATATCAGGGAGCGAATGATAATATCTTCTTCGGGATTGCCCCTAGATATTTTTTGTTCGCTTCTTTCTGTTATCTAAGACTTATACAAAGTAAATTTATTTTAGGACAAAGGATAACAATATTAAGGAGAAGGACATTAAGTGTGATAGGATTGCCCCTTGATAATGTTCATCTCCTTTTAATGTAAATAATTAGACATGGGCGGACGAAGGGTTTAGCTTCTTTGGGATTGCCCCTAGATAAACTCGTTCGTCTGCTCAATATATTTTGGTAATTCCCCTTTTACACACCTCACAGTTAAAATAAAAATATAATGAACAAACGTAAGAAATTTTCTTACTGATAGAATTTCCGCAGGCGAGTAGCGTGCCAAGTGTTCTTGATTATTTCTCCAGCCAATGATTCCAACTTGTAAGTCCTTAGGCGAACGATCTCTATCACTTTATAAGTCCCTTTCCAGTTTGGTTGAAGCTTTCCTCGCTTCGCTAGCGAAGATGCAACTACCTCTCTTAGGACGAAGTCACCAACGCTGAAAGATCTCTTCTTGATGCATGGATCATAATGTTGTGCGGCTTGCAGCAAATACTTAACATTTCTTTGGTGAGCTGCGTCTCTTTCTTATTCTAGTAAGTCTATATTCGCCCTCATGCCGAAGTCATTTGCTTTCACTTTGAAAACCTTCGTTCGATAGGATTCCAAACACACCTCAACTGAAATTAAGGCATATGTTCCATAAGCTAACCTAAAGGGTATTTCTCCCGTGGAGGACTTAAGAGCCATTTGATAAGCCCATAAGACCCATGGGAGTTTATCTGCGCATCTTTCTTTGGCTTCGCTCAGTCTCTCTTTGATACCTTGGAAAATTATCTTATTGGCTTCTTTTACTGCCTCATTGCCTTGGGGATGAGCGACCGAGATAAATTTCTGCTGAACCCCGAAGTGATGGAGGAATTTTCTGAACTTGTTTCCCCACGAATTACGTGACGTTTCAGAGACACATACCTTCAGAATTTCGAACCTCAAAATGATTTGCTCGAGAAAGTACTTTTTCGCCGCTTCTTCGGTAATGGCAGATAGTGGCTTGGCTTCTACCCACTTTATCATGTAGTCTATGGCAATGATGTAGTATTTTTCCTGCTTCATACTAGTAGGTAGAATTCTCATAATATCTACGGCCCACATTGCAAAAGGTATGGGGATAAGAACCAGAGCCATTTCTTCTAGAAGTTGTTTCGAGACCGTCGCGAACAATTGGCACTGTTTGCACTTCTTAACATATTCGCTCGCATCTGCTTGTAAAGTCGGCCAAAAAATCCTTTTCGAATGATCTTAAAGGCTAAAGACCGACCGACCAGATGTTCTCCGCAAATACCCTCATGCACAGCTTCTAAATCATGTTGTTGCTCTTCAGGATTCAAACACCTTAATAGGGGCTGAGTGACGGATCGGTGATATAGCTTCCCGTTGATAATGAGGTAGTTTTCCACTCTATATTTATTTTTAGATCTTACCTTCGGTCGATGGGGAGGATTCCCTTCTCCAAATAATTCCGAATGGGGTTCATCCAGTTTGCCTCTTGGTGTATTTCTAAGCAGTCCTTTCTTTCGATTGAAGGCATTTGACTTCGGTTAGATAAATAGAGCCAGTTAGGCTATGTATTTCAGCCGAAGCTAGCCTCGAGAAGGTATCAGCCCGACTATTATTCTCTCTTCATATTTGACTTAATTTAAAAGTTTCAAATGTTAGGGAAGTTTCTCGTACCTTCGTGGCGTAAGCCTTAGTTTGGGAATCTCTTTTCCCGTACTCCCCCGAGAAGTGTTTGACCACTAGCATGGAGTCGCTGAATACCCTTAAGTGCTTCGTCCCAAGGCTTCTGGCTAGTTCCATTCCGGCCAAAAGAGCCTCATATTCTGCCTCATTGTTGGTGAGTGGAAAGTCGGGCCGAAACACTTGGCAGATTTCAAACCCATCGGGACTGAAAAGGATCAGTCCTGCTCCACACTTATTCCCAGTGACCGAACCATCCATAAAATGTTTCCATTTCTCAGGTGTCCGAATGAGTTGTTCCTCAGGTGTAAGATCGTTCGATCCCGAAAAGGTGCATTCGACTATAAAATTTGCCAGTGTTTGGGCTTTTATTATCGTTCGAGGGACATACTCAAGGTCGAATTCACCAAGCTCGATAAACCAAGCTAGGATCCTCCCCGAAGCCTCTGGCCTTGTAAAAGTTTTCTTCAGTGGTTGGTCGGTGACTATTTGTACTATTCGGCCTTAGAAGTAATATCGTAATTTTCGAGAAACCATGACCAGCCCATATGCGAACTTCTCGGTATTGGGGTACCTTATTTCTGCATCCTTCAGCATATGAGAGACATAAAAGACATGATGATGATTTCCTTCGTGATTCTTAACCAGTACAACTTCAAGAGTTCGGTCGGACACGACTAGGTAGAGTGAAGGGTTTCCTTTGGATCAGGTCTCATTAAGAGTGGAGCACTGGTGAGATATTCTTTTACTTCTTCAAATGCCTTCTGGCATTCGGGCCCCACTCAAAATTCTTGGACCCCTTGAGCACGGCAAAGAAGGATAGTGTTTTCTTGGCCGACCTTGAGTTTAAGCGTTGAAGGGCTGCCAGTCGCCCCGTCAGCTTCTGGATGTCTCGGATATACCTCGGAGCTTCCATATCAATGACAGTCTGGATTTTCTCTGGATTCGCCTCTATCCCTCGGGCATTGACCATGTAACCCAGAAATTTCCCACTTTTCATTCCGAACGTACACTTGTTCGGTTATCGGTTGATCCTTTTATCATCGAACATAGCTTTCTCCAGTCTACTCAACCTAATTCGGGACCCGCTTGGTTCTTCGTCCGAATCAGATAAATAGTAGGTCTTTGTCCGCTTCCTTTTGGGGTTTGAATCAGAGTCAGACTCATCTTTATCGTTATACCCCCTTGATATATCCTCGACTTGGTGACTATCACCATATTATCGGCCTCCAATGCTTCATAGAGCACTTTCTCGTGTAGCTCAATTTCTTCTCTCTGGAGTTGTAGAGCTTTCAATTGGAGTTCATCAGCCTCCCTTCATTTCTCCTAGGCTTTGCCTCTTTTTTTGCTTGTTCTTTCTGTTTATCCTTGCCCTTCTCCGCAGCTAGTTGTCAGCCCAGATCTTTAGCAGCAAAGCCTCTTCTTCGGAATTCAATTTGAGCACCCCATCAGCGTCAACTAATGACTGTTTTGATGTTTGTCCTCCATCAAGAGGAGAGAAACCAAGCGGTGTTTGATCGTTGACTGTGTTCGTCATTCTCCCAGTAACTCGTAACAATTCTCGTATTTCTCACAGACGGTGCCAAATATTAAGCCCAGATTTTTGGAGATGTAAGAACATCCTTCGGTCGTCCAAGAACAGCCTTCGGCTTAGACCTGAAAGGGAAGAGAATGTGTGGGATTGTACCCCCAATTCACCTCCTATGTGAGAACCAGTAATCTGGATGTAAAATTATGTTTGAAAATACAAGGAAGTGGAGAGAGTTTGAGTGTGAAGAGAGTTATGTCTTGTTTCTTACTTTCACTGTATTTATATAGGCCAAACCTGTGTGATTAATGTTCGCCCGTTATGCTGAAAGCACAGACGAACGTTGGAGGCGGAAATCTTGGGGGCATTTTGGTTTTGGTCGTCTTCCAACGGCAGGATAGAACCTTTGGGCCTTCCACTTTTCGCTTGGCGGGCCTTCGGCCTAAAATATATCTCGACCTCGAAGGTCTTCATTCATTGGGCCTTACTGGGCCTATAGCCAACATGTTAGTTCAGGCAGGTGCTTCTTGTTAGAGGCAAGATCGAGTTTCTGAAACCACCTCAAATAATTTTTTCTAGTATCCAGTGGAATCCTTTTGTCATTTTTTATGTGATGCAAAGACCAAAGATCATAAGAGGCGTGTTTAGCTATCCAACAGCTAAGTAAGACTGGAAAGACCTCTGTGGCTCCTAAAGCCTGTGTTTAGTTGTCCAACAGCTGAGTAAGACCGGAAAGACCTCGGTGGCTCCTAAAACCTCACATTCGCCAAGGTTTCAAAGAATTTAGATATGTTCTTATAAAGACAGGTCGTATTGATGACCAAGAAAACCCTGGAAAAGAAGTAAGCTTCATGGGAGCTGGATAGAAGGAAAAGAAGCTCTTAGCTAATGACTGGATGGACCCAAGAAAGAACCCCTTACATGCGAAATTATAGAAGATCCTCTTTCAGATCAAACAATTTCACACACGCACATGGTTGGCGCACTGGTTGATCAACAAGGGTTGCACCGCGAGGAGGTCAATCTTAAGTGTTGGAAGCTACTGTTAACCTTATTTTTGGAATGAAGAGTTCCAGCCTGATTTTTCTTCAGTTCTCGTCCATCAGCATGGGCATTTAAGCACTTTTTTTTGCTAAATTATGTATATATCAGCAGAGAAATAAGAACAAAGGGGAACAAAGGGATCTACCCTATGCTCTATGACAGGCCATAGAGAAAGACTATCTATAACCAATCTAGAAAAGATTGGAGATAGAAAGCAAGCAAAAGCAAAACCTACTACAAATTAGTACAATGAATAAGATCTGGCCTACTATCTAGAATTTTAGAAAACCATGCAGAGCTTTTGAGTCTAGCAATAACATCTTTCCTGATCCCAGTTAGCAGCTTCGTAGGACCAAAGACACCCGAATTATGAGCTCTAGCATTGCGCTCTCGCCAAATATGATAGCAAAAAACTTGTGCATAACAAAGAGCCACAGTGCTCTTGGTTTTATCAGGAAGAGCAATCAGATAAGTGAGAAAATTGATCCAGGATTCACCATCAATATTAATACCTAGCGAGGACATTAGATTGCACAAAATCCATTTGCTATAGGGGCAGTGAAGGAAGATATGAGAAGTCATTTCTCGAGCACAAATACACAGATAACATTGTTGAGAATCCACAAGACCAAATCTATGAAGAAGAGCTGGGGTGTGAAGCCTCCCATGACAAGAAATCCATTGGTGGTGTGCATAGCGATTAACACGAAGCCTATTCCAAACCCCTTGATGCCAAGAAATCAACTCAGCTTTGTATCTTATTGATTTCCAAATATGCCACGTGTTTGCTTTAGAAGCATCACTACCATCCCAAAGTAACAAATCAGGACCTGCATTCGTTGGTAGGGGATTAAAATTTGATAACCAATGCACCAACATTGGGTCTAAGTGATGACTTCTTGGATTTGCTCTTGGGAGTAACCAAATATCATTACGAATAATAGCACTGAGCTTGTCACAGTGGTGCATTCCACATTGAGATATAATGGGAGAAAACTGATTAGAAGCTAAGCAAGTATTCTGCCACCAAGGATCGAACCAAAGAGAGATCGACTCACCATTTCCAATTTTGAAAGACACAAATTGCATAGCTAAAGAACGAAGCTTGAGCACTTTCTTCCAAATCCAAGAACAATCCGTTGGTAATTTAGTAGTCCAAAAGTGCTTGCCTTTGAGCACAGTTTTATTTACCCAGGAGGCCCAAAGAGTAGTCGAATTTTTGATAATTTTCAACAAATGACCAATGATTTGTGCTTTGTTCCATTCACACATATTTTTCAGACCAAGCCCCCCTTCCTCACGAGGAAGACACGCTGTTTGCCAAGCAATCTTAGCACCATCTTTGTGGTTGATATTACCACGCCACAGAAATTTGGTGAGGAGAGACTGAATATTAGCATGGATAGTCCCTGGTAATAAAAACTGGTTGCACCAAAACGCTTCTAAAGCACAAATGACTGATTTGATAAGTAATGGTCTCCCAGCCAAAGACAAAAGCAAAGATGTCCAAGAGTTTAGTCTATTTGTGATTTTGGTGATAAGAGGCATACAGTCATTTACACATAGTTGTGTACTGATTAAAGGAACCCCAAGAAAACGAACTGGTAAATTGCCCCTGGGGATCAAAAGAGAATCGAACCAATTAATGAAATCACTATCACAATTGCACAAGTAGCTGTTGCTCTTATGAATGCTCGGATTTAGACCACTCCAAGATGAGAACTTTGCAATGGATTTCATGATATGCATAACAGACTCCTGAGATCCATGACTGAAAAATAGCACATCATCAGCAAAAAACAAGTGGGTCAGACCCATTTCTTTGCAACGCCAATGATACTTAAACCCTGGTGGAACCTTGTTGAGAAGTCCAGACAGAACTTGTATGCACATAGCAAAAATATAAGGTGACAAAGGGTCCCCTTGACGAATGCCCTTTGTCCCTTTGAAGTACCCATGAATAACACCATTTAGTTTAACTGAGAACTTAGTAGTGCATAAGCAAGCTTTGATCCATTTGATTACAATTTCTGGAAAATGAAGTCGAACCAAGATAGCCATTATAAAGTCCCAATTTAAAGAATCAAATGCCTTATGAAGATCTATTTTTAGGGCGCATTTAGGAGTGCCAGTACTCCTATCATAACCTCTGAATAATTCTTGGGCAAGCAAAATATTGTCAGAAATGGACCTTCCCGGGATAAATGCAGATTGTGCAATATCAATGACTGAGGGCATTGTCAATTTGAGTCGAGCTGCTATAATTTTAGATATACATTTGTACATGACAGTACAAAGTGAGATTGGTCTAAAATCAGCCATTCTAGTAGGAGAATCAACTTTTGGAATGATGGAAATGAGAGTAGAGTTTATACCTGAGGGAAGGAAACCAGTGTCAAAGAAAGACTTGATTGAAGCACAAAAATCAGGACCTGTAGTGCTCCACGTTGCTAAGAAAAATTCTACATTGACGCCATCAGGGCCAGGGGCCTTATTTTTCTTCATTTTCTTCAAGGTTTCAAGGATTAAAGCATCATGAATTGTAGCACTTAGAAGAGAAGCTTGAGTCTCCGTAATGACCTTACAATCAATAGATGCTAGATCAATGCTAGTATGAGTAACCTCTGGCCCCAGCAAATTTTTGAAATTATTAACAGCTACATTAGCACAAAGCAGTTGGCCATGGACCAAGGTTCCCGAATCATTTTCAAGCGCCAAAACTTTATTATGATTCCAATTTGCTTTACATTGTTGGTGGAAGAAGGAGTTGTTGCCGTCACCAATCCCCATCCATTTCACCCTAGATTTTTGCAAGAAGAAAGACTCTTTCTCAACAAGAACTATGTTAAGATTATTGATCAAGTCTTTTTCCAAGGTGCGAAGAGAAGGATCCCCATTATTAAGCATAGTCACTTGAAGGTCTTCAAGGTTCGCTCTGGCAACCAAAACATTAGAGGATACATTTCCATGAGCCCTGTTAAGTTGGCGAAGCAGCATCTTTGTTTCTTTAAGTTTAGAAGAAAATTTAGCATAGCAGGACCCTGAACAAAGTATAGACTAAGCTTTGTCAACAGTAGCATGAAACCCGGAAACATCAACCATATAGTTGTTGAAGAACTGGAATGGTTTGCTAAGCTTTTGAAGATGCATTGGTTCTTCAAATAATAAAGCATTGTGATCCATGAGTCCCCGAGGTTTAACAAACATATTTCCTTCAGTAAATAAATTAAACCAAACCCCATTTGTAACCATTCTATCCAAACGTTTAAGCACTGGATTAATGGTGCGCTTGTTTGTCCAAGTGAAGTTGTCCCCCACCGTACGGACCATGTCCAAACCACAGCTAGCAAGACAGTCTTTAAAGACTTGCATATCTGGAGTCCAGTGCTCCCTACCACCAGATACTTCACCAAGATTAACTACACAATTAAAATCACCAAGGAGACACCAAGGTAGAGTAGTAGTGCTCAAAGATAAGCAATAATCCCATAAAGGAACACGATCAATTGCATCATTGTGAGCATACACAAACGAAACCAAAATAGAAATATTTTTTTCTAAGAAAGTAGCATTACAAGTTACAACTTGGCTAGACATAGAGTGAGTAGAAATATCCCACATATTGGGATTCCAACCAACCCAAACACGGCCATTATAATGATGATTGTAGTTAAACAACCACTTCCAATCTCTTCTAATTTTCTTCGAAATAACCATAGACTTGTCATTCTTGACTTTAGTTTCGAGGACTCCCATAAAATTAATCTTATTAGTAGAAATAAAATTTTGCAACTCTTTTTGATGAAGGGCTTTGTTGATGCCCCTTACATTCCAAGATGCAAAATTCATTGTAAACGTCTGAGGCTCACTGGCTGAACAACCAGTTTAGGACTCCTTTTGTATGTTGGGCTTTTCCTGTTCACAACCTTGGTAAATCAATCCTCGTCAACCAAATCAGCATTGGGAGCTTTAAGGGCAATGACAACAGGGTGGATTTGGGCTTTGGGTGCTGCAGCTACTGGGGGCGCCTGTACGTGCTGGGGGGCTGCAGGCAAATACTGCACTCGAGTAGCATCTTGGCAACATCAATAGCTCAAACTTGTCAAAAAAATAACAATAGCTCTTAGAGGTACACTAGTATAGTAGTATGTGAGTCTTGTATGACTACAAACCCTTATGGTGATCAGGTTTCTTTTATCTATTGATCGGCTTGTTGGGCCGGCCCAACCGTTTTTTCCCTCGTAGAATAGACCAACTTGAATAGTTAATCTGAGGCTAAAACAACTAAACATAGAAATCAAAATTAATTGAATTAAATAAATTCATCCACATCAATTGATGATTTATATCTTAAATTTGATTGGCTATTAACCAAGTTTTTATCTCGTGTTCGGTGTGGCTGGGCAAATCAAATCTAATAACATGCCTTATTTTTGTTCCTTATTATTAAAATGACTAAATTTTTAAATAAAAATTGAAAGGAAATGAAAAATGTGAGAAGGAAGTGATGTTCAAAAAAGGAGAAAAATAAATATTTTATTGATAGAAATAGCATAAGACATGCAAAGTGGAGCCTTATAAAAAAGACACATGATAAATGTTCTAGTGTTTTAAGGCACCACTAATTCATTGTTGAAGCACTCAATTATCCAAAATGCCTCAAAATTTAGTTTAGAACAACAATTTAAGTCACTTTTTTAATTGCTCTTAACATTGCTCATAAGTTAAGTTATATGAATATGAGCCTTCTGGACCAGAATAATCCCACCTAAAACTAGTGACCTTCTCCATTGATACCAAATACTATTATTGAAAACCTAACCTTGTAGCATAACCAATTATGAATGCTTTTGATACATAGTACATGCTAATTATTCATTCAATTTCAAATGTTTGCAGAAAACAAAAGCATCCCCACTATTTACTGTCCTGCATAATTTGGCAATGGTATGATCCACATTTTCCAGATTGTGAAAGGTTTCGAGTCCCACCATTATCAAACTTTCTTGGGTGGCCTTTTCTTGGTTATAATGAAATTGAATTGACTTAACAATCTTTATCCATTATAACAACTGCCTATATATGATCCATCTTCTGTCATCTACATTATAAATGTCACACACTAATGTTTAAAGAAAATCACATACACATTACATTACCCTCATATAACATTCTTGTATCCGTAAGTGTGCAAATCAGTTTAAGGGACCCTAAAAAACGCACGTTTCTGGCCATCGAATTTGGTCAGAAATTAATCTATCTTTTCCCACCATTAATCATTGGTTGGAAATGAGCAGTCGAAAATGTGCATTTTTCTTGTAGTGGTATGTATCGTCCGCCTATAATCAGAACACCACTTTATGTGATCAAGCTAGTTGAGCAACTCTGAGAAAACTCACATGGGGCACCAGAAACACCAAACTTCACTGTTGCTCCTTAATTGACCAGTCCTTATAATCTGTCCTTATGAACTGTTACCCAAACTTTAAGTACGATTGATGTATCTGTAATAGGCTTGCAACTTGAATACTTTTGACTGAACAATTAATCTGGAGATTTTTTAACTAGGAATGGTCAAAAATGCCTGATTTGAAAGAATACATAGTCTGATCTAGAAAGTTATAATACCAAAAGTATATTGTACGAATATGTGGTGTATATGGTGAAAGACAATTGTTGAGGGTTCCTCATTATGACTTGTTTGATAATTTGCTCAATATGCAGCTGGTCCATCGTACACTTGCTGCCTCTTGTTGCAAATTATTGACTCCCAATGCACTATACAGGAATACAGGTACATGCACAAAACTGTTAACGCTCCAAAGTCGTTAAGGTTAAGGTTCAAACCCTCGACATCCTGTAAAGGGAGAACGGGAGATACTACTTGACATAGGACAGGGGAACTCAGTCAAATTGTTCGACGACATCTTTAAATGGAATAGTTGTTCATTTATCAGACTGTTCCATCGTGCAAATGCTACCTCTTTTTGTAGTAAGGTTCATTGTTTAAAGTGTGTATGAATGTACAATATGTGTGTGTCCACGTATTACTTTATTGAGTTTCTATCTTTTTGAACCGGAGACATGGATAGTGGGAGTTTGGTATTTGGATCATGAGCCTGCAGGCAGTGGCAGTCAAGTAAAGTTAACAAGTTATAAAACAAGGTACATAACGCCAGCTAATATTAATTATTAATTATTTACCTTATCGACTTTTAGTCTTTGATTTCAAGTTGTTGCTTCTTGTTCTCTTTCGTTTGCCCTTATTCTCCCAAATTTCGACTTCAGGCGTGCACGTTGCATGTAATACTAATAAATTACTCATCGGTGATGAATGCTGCTGTCGATTAAACGTATCCTAGTCCGATAGGCCTACGATCCAATGACAACCAGCTAGTCAAGTGATTTGATGTATAAGTAACACAGTGACAGTCAAGCTCCAGTGATCAGGTGATACCTTGAATACTCGAATCATTGGTGTTGAAGAATATATAATCTCGTTACACCTTCTTCTGATACTTTAAGGTTTTAGAGTGATCGGTTACTTACATGGTACTAGTACATAATGTTAGAATAATATAAAATCCTGGAAATGACCATTCTTTAACATCTTGAGGTTTTAGAGTTACTGGTTTTTTGACATGGTATCAGAGCTCAGACATGCCACTCTTCGACCCATAAATGGGTTTTCGAGTGAGGGGGACCGTCATTTTCTAACAACTTGAGCTTTTAGAGTAAGCCTGGTCTTGGGAGTCATTTTCTCCGAATAGTTTCTCTATTCCTAGCTTTGCTTGCATCTCATTCTCAGTTTTGATTTTACAATTCTAATTGGTTGGGAGAATCTGCGTTAATTCGTTTATTAACCGGAATATCTCATCATATATTAACTATGAAGGCAACATCATTATTGTAGAACACGATCAATATGTTATATGTCACCGGAGTGTTACTTTCAACAAAGATTAAACACAGATCTAGGAAGAAGTTTTTGCCTTAATGCCTTGAAAACACTTTTGATAGTTCTATTTTTCTCGATAATGGTCAATTACAGAAATTTAAGTACTCCCACGTTGATCTCGCCACTAGGACAACCTCTCTTCTTACCGAGACATGAATATTCATTATGCTACAAAGGTAAGGATAAAAGAGCTGGAATCAAGATTTAAGATCGAAACTTCTGTCTGCAAGCTTGACAAGTGACCTCCATGCACATAGGATCAATCCTATGAATAGCTCTCTCTTTCAGCTTCTCGGCCTTATCAACCTCCTCCTTAGCTCTCTCCCACATATGCCTAGCACGCGAGAACTCCGATTGAGCCAGCTCCATTTCTCTCCTAGTTAGCTCCCTCACACGCTCAGCATACGCCTTCTCCAATGCAGCTAATCGAATCTGCTCGGACGCTTGCCATTTCAGCGTCTCGGCATGAATATCGAGATTCGTACGATCCAGTACTGGCCTTGACACCGCAGAATTATTACTTTCTGGTGGCCTAAATGGCCTAAGGCTTATTGACAGTTGAAGATCTAATGATGGTGTATCAAATAAATTGTGCTTATGATGGTCTTTCGGTGACCTGATTTTCGATTCGAGTGGCCATCTCGGGATGCGTGAAGGAGATGAAGAAATAATGGTGCAGGGAGTAGGGAGGAGTTGCAATTCCTTGTGATCTTGTTCCATTGAAATGAAGAGGAAAAAGAAAAAGTTGAAGGGAGCAAAGGTGGTGATAGAAAGGTTTTTTGTGGAGTGATGAGAACTAGCTACTGTCTCTATATATAACAAGCTTAATTTACAATGTCTTAAATTCCCGTACTGCCCCGCACTCCCATGCAATTATAGTGCCCGTTTGAAAAATCTTAAAATAAGTAATTTATGATTTAAAATGATTAAGTCCGTTTGAAAAATCTTAAAATAAGTAATTTATGACTTAAAATGATTAAGTGCGAAATAAGTGATAAGTTGATATATACTTATAAGTTTTATAAGTGTTTGGATAAATTTACTTATAAGTCAGAATTTTTTTTACTTAAATAAATTAAAACAAATAATTATTAAATATAATTATCTTAGTTCATGAATCTTAAATTAGAAAATATTTAAAAATTTATATTTTAAAACCAAAACTTTAGAAAAAAGTGAAAAAATGAAAATAAGTTGGAAAAAAATACGTCACTGCCAACTTTCAACTTATCAGCTTATAAGTTGTAAATTCAGCTTATAAATTGGGTCGGTAAACACTCGTCGATAAGCTGTTACGGACTTATAAGCTATAAGTGACTTATAAGTATATTGCCAAACAGGCATAGAGAACTGTAAATTTGGTTAAATTTGGTTATAAGGATCTGATGACTCATCCCACGCTCCCCGATATTTTTATGACTTTACTTAATTAAATTTTCCCTTATTAATTTTAATTTGTATTTTCATGGAAGCATGATCAACATCATCCCTAACATTGGTTAATCATTTTTTCCCTTATTATTTTTATTTGTATTTTTAGTATAAAATCGAATCATACATTTCAAATTCAAGTTTGATAGTAAAAATTGTAATAGTGTAAAACCGAATACTATAAAATTCGACTTTATTTGTAAAACTCAATTTGAAGGATTTAGAAAATTTTCAAAATATTGGCAAGCTAAGATATGATTCATAATACACCGCTAATTAAGTATGTTTGCATATCGTAAAATCGATCATTTGCATTATTATTACAAGGTTTGTATGGACGTAATAGGTATTGCAGTAATTAAAATGGAAGGTTATTATGGTAAAATTAGAGTTTAAGGATACAGATTCCGTTATAGCAGCCAAAAATGAGGGATAAGTGGGGAACGGATCGCGTTATTTGGCAATGAGTAGCTTTTTGTTCACCTTCATGATGTGCTTAGTGTTTTGTTTTTACTTTTCCCTCTTTTTTATTATTATACATTGTACTTTTTTTAAATTAATTAATACTAGTGTTACGTCAACATAATGCTAAAGGACCACCGTATAAATTTTTATGTTCTCTTAATAACATTACTTTTTGTAATACAAATATATGTTAAATTGTAAAGTGTTGCAAAATATGATTTTTAGTTTTCGTGATGTGAATGTGGGTTAGAAGTTTTATAAAATGCACGGTGCGGTGCGAGTTTTGATTTTATATTTAAGTAGTGTTGTTCAAATTGCACCATAGCATATATAATATTATAATATAAAATTTATATATTATATATATATATATATTAAATTATATAACTTTATTTATATACTATTTAAGTAACGTGATAGTAGATATACAAAAAATGTGATGTTAAAATAGGTTTATTTGAAATACCATATAACCTATCAAGTTACAATTTATTATAATTTTTAGGTTGATATTTTAGAAACGCGTAGATCGCATTGCACTAAATCGTATTTATGTTATGTAATTTATGCGGTTTTTCAGTTAAGTGGTGCGTTCGTGGTTTGAGAATTTAACCAAACAACTTTTACTTAATATGTGATTTTAGATCAAAATTGAACCCGCGAAATGCAAATATCCTTGAAAAAGTGATTAATAATCATTTTTAAAAAGATAAAACCATAGTCCCGCATGTTAATTACAAATTTTGAAATTTTAACTACAAAACTGCTACACGTTATATTAAAAAAATTTGACTACAAAACTCTATTATATCCGCATATTCAACAAACGAATTTTTTTAAAGGGAAACGTACAAATATAAAAAACCCTCAAATCCTAAAATTCTCTCAATCTTGAATCAGGCTCCATATCATCTCTGAGGGGTTTCCATTAGCTTTCACCGGTGGAAAGCTCCGACCTATTCTTCTTTTTAATATTGTTAGTTCATCTCTTAGTTCATCTCTTATTAATCTTCAATAATTTCCCGATTTATTTGGGTTTTATTTGTCTCTCCTTATGAGAGTTTAGTTTTATTTGATTTGTTTACGGTTCATCATGCCCGATATTATAGATCTGCGGAATTTTTATGGTGTTGATTCGGTGATAAAAGTTTTTATGGTGATACATTTGTGGTCGCTTGCTCAAAATAATAATTGGAGGATTATACCATGTAGATATCACTTCAAAAAATCGTTTGGTTGTCTATCTAAGAAGAATGATTCAACAACGATACAATTATGCGTTTGTCCAATTTCGATAATATATGCCGTATGACTTTTCATTATTGAATTATTTTTATTTTTTTAAATATAAACAAACGAAATTTTATTTTATTAAATAATTTATACGGTGTTCGAATAAAAATAACCGTAAAAAATGAGGTGCAAATTGTGATACTTTTGTATCCGAGAAATAATGACATTGCACGTGCGACAAAATTTGGGCCGGGCCGGGGGATTTTTGGTGGCCTGACTTTATGGTAGGCCCATGTTGTCGGCCCCCATAATATAAAGATCTTCAACAGGGTTTTTTTTTATTTAGAATAATAATGGTAAGACTTTTATTTAATTAATCAAAAAGTATCCACGCTCTGGGCAGCTTAGCATGTGGGAGGGGCACGCAAAAGAGATTATCTCAGTTTTAACCATGTTTAGTAACTAATCATTATGTCGAATCAATTCTTTTATTTTATTATTAGTGATGTCATCAAATTTTGTAAAAATAAATTTTATTAGCTTCTGTGAAGAATTACATTGTTTTGTGTTTTGATTTGTAAAATGTATTGATTAACTCTTTACTTTAATTTAGTTAAATAAGATTAATGTGATGTAAGCATGTAGGGATCCGTAAGTTTAATATTAAATCAAATTGTTTATGAAACCATCCATATGGGCAAGAAGATATGTGCTCAGTAAATCTTTCTTTTATAAACATGTACCCACTAGTTTTTGTACTTTCTTCCTCTTCTTTTTCTTTTCTTATTTTGTCCTAGCATCTTTTAAATAAAACTTTAATATCAAAATTTTATTTACAAAAATGAAAATTATAAAAATAAACGGGGTTACTGCACCGTTAATTTACCTTAAAATATACATAAAAGTGATATGGAAAAGTAATTTTAGACCGAAAGAGTGCCAAGTCATTTTAAATATTCGATAACTTTAATTTTCAATTCGAAAGTTTATTCATGCATGGTTGCATTTTGTCGAAACAAACATGATTGTAAAATTGATAATCGGTACTAGTCGGTTTAGGTATCTATTATGGATTAATCGTCAAAAAATTGAATATATTTAAATATTATTCAATATATTTACCATATTTACTACTCCTTCCGTCCCGATAATTTCTTAACATTTGAAATGAAGAGTTCGACACGCATTTTAAGGCTCTTATTTAGTATAGTTCCATAACTTATTTTTAAGATTTCCTTTTTTTGAATAAAAATTTAATGTTTGAACTTTTATTCAGAAAAAGAAAATTTTAAAAATAAGTTATGGAACTATACTAAATAAGAGTCTTAAAATGCGTGCCGAACTTTCAATTTGAAACGTTAAGAACCTAGTGGGACGGAGGGAGTATGAAATATATAATTCAAAAATAATTGATAAATATTTATCAAATTTCAAAAATAAAATCAATCAAATGTTTTTTTCAAGAATTAATCCGGGATTAATGGGAATTTTTTTAAAAAACCGGTGATTTAGAACACGGTGAAAACAAGCAATATTGATATTGATTTCATGAGCCTAATAATCAAGTGCATGAAAATAGAGTGATCAAATAATTTGAGAATGAAATTCAAATTTCAATATTATTATCACAAGTAAATCCCTAACATTGTGGGTCATTCCCATCCATCGCACATCATATGATTAAGACTCTTAATAAGATTCACAGGTTCATGCGTCCCCCTTTCAAGATAACCCTTTTCATTACACTTTGATATATGTTATTAAAACCAGTAATAGTGGGTTTAACCAGTAAAAAAAATATAGCCATGTCACTCCTGCCTTTTATCAACATATCCTATTGCAGCATTATTTTATTGTAGTATTATTTGTCTCGTTTCCAAAAATAAGACCGAGTGTTGATGGTGTCTGGTGGGTTTAATTAGCAAAAAAAATATAGCCACATCACTAGTATATTTCTCGTTTATCAACATAATCGGGGATTTCACCAACTTTTTTCGTGTAAAACCTCAAATCCTTTATTTTGTTTTGTTTCTTTCCTAAAGTTATATAAAATCTAGTAATTAAAGTTTTATAAAATCAAGTAATCAAGTTATAAATGTGCGAGGTAAACCGGTAACAAGTTGCGCCGTCAAACCTTGTTAAATCGCAAAATCTAATCGTTGAAATACATATTCAGCCGACCATGCTGTTATTACATTCTTGTTCATAACTTTTTGTACTATTCTCGGAAATTCAGTTGCATATGAAATCAAAAATCCAAATATATCAAAAGAAAATTGTATAAAACTATGTTAATTATCCTTACGTCCGATCATGCTTGTTAACCTTTATTTCAGCTACCATAATTGTCGTCTCGCCAACTTTAAACACCTCGTTACTAAAAACGCTGAGTGGGGAAACTTCTGTAAGTTTAGTACAAGTATTTTTTTTATGCATTTCAGTTGTATAACAAAACATCAGTCGGTCTAAGAGTCGATCTAACATCCCTTTGAAGGTTAGAAAGTTCATCGGTATCTCTTTCTTAGCTGAAATCTTTGCTCTCCAAAAAATATCACAAAACACATATTTGGCCATGCATGTCATGACAATATTCAAAATCTAATTATTTTTTTACAATGAACAACATGTTCTCCAAAAACATCATGTGAGATAAGCATAAATGATAATGTGCACCCCCTGCAAATAAAAGGATCATAAGTCCATAACGCATGATCATCTGATACTCCGCTGGCGTCATACATTGCCTTAAATCTTATATTGGAGTAATCAATAGAAATTTTCACAATATATGATTCTGCAAATCAATAGACTCTACCCGAGAGGCAACAAAATGCAAATAAATTAGCATCATATGCAGTATACACACTTAACCCGCCTGCACGAATCGGTCAGATAGCTGACCTCCATTGAAGAACACCAAAATCAGGTCCTTCAAATTTCACAATATTATCCAAACCTTTTCTCAAGGAAGCATCAAACCGAGCAAAGACCTCTACAAACATTTATGGCTGACAAGAATGTCTTTCAATGTTCTTCCTTTTTGGGGATATATTTATACCGATTTGGTTTATTTTTTAAATCTAAATTATTGAAGATTCAAATGAAGTTTATTGGATTGAAGAGGTGGACTATCTCTTACTATTAGTTTCATTTTTTTTTTACAAATATAGAAAGTTTTCATTAAATTAAATATAATACATCTGGGACAAACCCCCAACTGTCGATACAACCAGGTGGTAAAACAAATAACATACTAAAAACAATTAGATGAATTTTTTCCTGATCGTTTAACACATTGAATTTTAAAATTCTTGAAGCTTAAAACGAAATCAAAAACATCCCAAGCGATCCAAATTGCACAAGCATCTCTGAAAATAGCAACATCGCAATTGACCATATCACATAAATACTATGGTTAACCCAATGTTCAGAAACACCAATCGCATAAAATGAGATTGGAGAAACGGCACCACAATTATCTACATGCCGGACACCAGGTATAGACATGCCGAAGGCACCCCAACTATCTACATGCCGGATACCAGTTATAAACATGCCGAAAGTGTAAATCCATGAAAGATGAACAATATTTTGTTGTGAAAGGTGAGCTCTTGCAATAATCACCACTATCTCAGATTCGATGCAGGTTTTGCATATCAACAAAAATATCAATAAATTCATCCTCAACAGATCCAACACCAAATAAACCCAAGCATGACTCAACAAAAACATAACAAATACTCCAAAATAAGAGACAAAACACACACATTCTAAGAGGAGAGACACGCAAACACCCAAAAAATTAGGTTTTATTGAAAAGAAATTAACGAGAATAAAAGAGAATGAATGGATTGGGGCTTTCCACCGGAGAAAACCGGTGGAAGCCCCTCGATTTACTTGAAAATGGACAAACCTTAGGAGAGGGGATGAAAGGAGGAAGGCGGCGGCTTCTTGGCAATACTCATGTCCCCTTTTAGTAACTGTTTATTAGTTTCATTTTTTAGATCTAATATTTTTCAATGAATTTTTAATTTTGGTTGCTCTCCTTTTTGAAAGGTTGTTTGTTCACTCATTTATTGCGAGTGTTGATTCTAATTTAGTGAGAAAATTTGTATGAGATTACAATTATGATCGATAGTTCAAACATGTTCTAATGAAGCGGGTAACTATAAATATATTATATCCAACCTATTATTTGATGGTCTCCGTTTAAATACTAACGATATGATCTATTTTATATTTATTCCACTCGATCATTTTTGTAAATGTCGTATGCTAATTTTTTTTAAGAAAATACTAGCAAAGAAAATATAATTGTTATTAGATCTTAATCATCGAAACTTCGTGGTTATTCGTTTTCTATTCAAATGAAGTTTATTGGATTGAAGAGGTAGACTAACTCTTACTATTAGTTTCATTTTTTTAGATCTGATATTTTTCAATGAATTTTCAATTTTGGTTGCACTCTTTGGTGATAGGTTGTTTGTTCTATTCTTGATTGCAATTGTTGGTTTTGATTTAATGAGAAAATTTGTATGGGATTACAATGATAAATGATAGCTCAAACATGTTCTAATGAAGCGGGTAACTATAAATATATATCATATTCAACCTATTATTTGATGATCTCCGTTTAAATACTAACGATATAATCTATTTTATATTTGTTCCACTCGATCATTTTTGTAAATACCGTATGCTAGTTTTTTTTAAGAAAAGACTAGCAAAGAAAATATAATTGTTTTTAATCAATGTAATATAGTTTTAATAAATTATTAGAAATTAATATGGTACATGGACTTACAAATTATAAGCCCACTTAAGTCTATCTATGTCCTCGTCAGTGCGTCTGGACTTTCACATATGAACACTGGACTGGACTCTTACCAAGTCCAGTTAAAAAAGCCCAAAATCTTCCCGCCAATTAATCATTATATCGTTTTGGCGGCTATTTCATTTTTTTTTATTTATCATCTTCTTCTCTAGATTGTTCGCGCAGCACTGAAACCAAAGCCATGAATTCAAGAGACCTAACCATAATCTCAACGGCTAGTTTTCTCGGTGCTCTCGTATCGGCAATCTCAATTCGCTTCTTATTCAACTCTCGAAATCATTTATCATCGTCCAACGACGTCGTTCGAGCTAAATCTTCTTCTCAGTCTCCTTTCGATCCTGCCAAACGCAAAGGGTCAGTTGACTCTCCTTTTTATTGTTCTATTTAAATTCGATGAAATTATTGTGACTTCGTAATTGTTCGTGTTAAATTATTTAGATAATTGTTCAGAGTAATGCTCCGTCCCAAAATAATTCTCAAAAAAATTCGAAAAATGAAACGCGTCGTCTTTTAATTTGTGTGATATTAATACACATGAGATCCACCTCATTTAGGAGTAAACATCGAATAACACGATAATAACTCATCATTAACATTTCTCAATTGTTAAATAAGCTCCTTTTATTATTATTTAAAGAGTAAATTACATAGTGTTGACCGTATTTTACACGGATATTCAAAATATTGGCTAAATTTTCAAATTCTCAAAATATTGGCTAACTTTTCTTTCCGCCTTTCAAGAACATGGCTTTTGTCAACTCCCGTTAAATCTTCTCCGTTAACTAATATATTTAAAGCGTAAATTGCATACTGGTGGCCATACTTTACACTTACTTTTAAAATAGTGATTACACTTTTAAATTTTCAAAATAATGACATATTGTCATTATAGGAAGAGTTTTAAAGAGTTCTCCGAGATTGATCCTAAAACGAGGTGTCGATTAACAAATCACTGTCACTTTGGTTATAAGTTTTTTCAATGGGTGGATATTCTTCTCCGTATTTTTGCTAAATATTTTATTCATGTTTTTGTGTGAGGAGGTTGAAAAAACATAGAAGTAGGACACTTGATTGAATTAGAAGAAGTGAGAAAACCGAAATTATTTAAGTTGTGTTTGTACCTATTTGTTTAGCGATATCATATGTTTTTTTGTGACGATAAAGATGTGAGTCCGGGTAGCAATTTGACAAAACCATTCTTTTAAAAGGCGAAAAAAGATTTTAACAATTTATAAAAGTGTAACCATTGTTTTGAAAATAAGTACGAATAATAGCCACCATTCTACGCTTTAAATAATTATTTAATGGTGAAAACTTAACAAGAGTTGACGACAACCATTTTTTTGAAAGGCGGAACAAAAAATTGGCCATTCTTTTGAAAATTTGAAAATTTGGCCACTATTTTGAAAATCGATGTAAAATGCGGATTGACATTTGATTTACATAACTACCCTGGTAAAAGTAAAGAGAAATACTGAGTTTTGGGATCCTTTGAGATACGTTGCATTATTCTAAAACTAAATCACGTGATTTCACTATCGAAAATTCATGGATAGTTATGTAATTTAAATATTTGAAAATAAAAGTTTGAGTTTAAATAGTAAATGTAGGAGTTTATTATTGTTTTTTAATTAATGTAACATGTTATTGTTGGAAGCAAATTATAAAAGAATTGATGGCAGGTATATCTCATGGGATGATTATTTCATGGCTATTGCATTTTTATCGGCTGAGAGGTCCAAAGATCCCAATAGACAGGTGTCATTTATCTCTACATCTTTCTAATTTTGTGCATGTGTGTGCGCGCGCTTGTTTGGGTTTAAGAGGTATTGTAGCTAGCTAGGTAGTTTAAAGGAGTCGAATGCTACTGAGTTTGGTCACATTTTCTATGTTTTCGATATTGAATTTATTTCGACTAGGTATATGCTTATGGATTAACTAATGGATGTGAGTGGAATATGAATTACTTACAAACATTTCATATTCAATGCAAGCCAAATGTAATCACTAAATTGTACTAGTGAACGAGAAGTCGGGTAGTAGTACTCTATCTCCTGTTTTGTCATGTATATTATACTTATTCATTGTTTTTTCAAGTCTTTACATGTCCATATACGCTTAGTCTTGTACTAGTATGAAAGACTTGAGTCTTCGAAAGATGTAATCTGATTTCACTTGGATAGAAGCTTTCGTTATTGCTGGAATTTGACTTGACTGTTACATCATTTTCTTTATTGTTGTTCAGGTTGGTGCATGCTTGGTTAGTGAAAACGGGGTAATCCTTGGTAAGGCCGGATAAAGGAGAATGGGGTTCCTGTGTTTTGAGCTTTTAACTGTCGTGTTGATAATTTAACTATCTGTGCTTCCTTATTATTACCTCTGAAGTATGAGGAATATACTTCCCCCGTCCCATTTTACATGTCCTTTATGAAAATATTACGCATGTTAAGAGAAAAGTTAGTTGGATAATGTTTTCCAAGTTATACCCTAAATTAATACATTAAAAAATGAGAATAGAGTTTAGTTTAAAAAAAAGCCAAATCTTGGAACACTAAATGTAGGGATAGTTTTTTAAAACTATATTTAATTTTGTATTGAAAGAAGAGATGGATACGTGATATGGGACAAAATCATTTTTCAAGGACATGTATAATGGAACGGAGGGAGTAATCTTTTTCAAATGAAAGGATGTCGCTAATTAATTGAGCTATTTAATAACAGTAAAGTTTGTGACACTGTCTATGTTATCTCTCCAGGCATTGGATATAATGGCTTTCCTCGTGGATGTTCCGATGACAAACTTCCTTGGTCAAAGGTTGGCAGATGAATTTGATCTTATTATTGTCGACAAACTGATGCTAACTCATTTGACCTTTTATATTTCAGAAATCCAAGACTGGAGATCCCTTGGAGACAAAATATCCGTAAGTTATAAGCTTTCATAGTTGTTTTTATTTTTATAAATGTCTAAAACTAGGATTTCCTGCAAATACATATCATGCTCGGTAGTACTTCTCTGTGCTCACAGTTCAGATTTGTCCATGTATTCTTTCACTCTTGAATTGTATTTTGGTGTCTTCCAGTTATGTATGCCATGCTGAAGTCAATGCTATCTTGAACACAAATCATGCGTCTGCTGCAGGGCAAGTTAGTTCCCACTAAGCTGCATTTATTTCACTGCTTTCTTGTCTATAATTATTTTGTGACTCTGACTGGCAATTGAAAATCCATTCAAGCAACCATAGTGCTAAATGCTATCTTGTCTGTAAATATTATTTGACTCTGACTGGCAAATTTAAATCCATTCAAGCAGCAATAGTGCTAAATATGCTACATTGTGCTATTGCAGAGGCTATATGTTACAATGTTCCCCTGCAACGAGTGTGCCAAAATCATAATTCAGGTGATAAGCTTACTCTATACAAATTCTATATCTTGTACTCCTATACAGTCATACAGGAACAAAAATGGTGCCTCCGATGTTATCTATGATAAGACAATAAGTTTCTCATTGTTTATACAAGTGTTATCGTAACAGCTTTTAAAACTCACCCGGGAAAAAGGTTAAAATATTGGTGGCAATCAGCTTATACAATTAAAAACAATGTGCGGGTAAAAACTTTCTAGTTTGTAAATCCGCTTTTGGTAGCATTACAGATCAATGGTTTAAGGTGGGAATTTGCAGTGGCTTCCTCATTCAAATCTTATTCAATAAGATGTAAATTCGCTTTTGGAAGCATTACAGATCAATGGTTTAAGATTGGGATTCGCAGTGGCTTCCTTATTTGAATGTTCTACATTCAAATGATGTTGAACAGAGTTTTTCGCTTACCTGCCAAACATGCAATTTGAATATTTTGATGCATATTTATGATGGGGCCTCTCAGTTTCTTTTCATCATGATCATGTCAATTATCACATTTATTGATGCCAATTTTAGCTTACGGCACTTGACTTTTATTTTCATAGATCTTTTTTGATTTCATTGTTTGTTTCACTGTTGTAAATGCAGTCCGGTGTTTCTGAAATTATCTATTTTGTTGAGAAGAGGTTGGAGAATTCGGAATCCGCCTATGTTGCATCGCACAAACTGCTGTCAATGGCAGGTGTTAAGGTAAGCTGCAACCCTTGCCAACCCAAGCAAATTAACCTATTATCAATATATGATTATCATATACTCGGCCAGTCTGAACAACTCGTTTCTAATTACTGCTTTCTGTCTAATTTCCGAAATGAGCTTTGTGTAGTCCTCTACCTTTAGTAATTGCAACATGGAACTTCCTGGATCATGTGTCCTGTTTAGTTACTTTGTGTTTCAAACTTATATTTATTATACATACATAGCTCTGATCTGATTCTCTAACTCTGTTTCAGGTAAGGAAGCATCAACCGCGGATGGATCAGATATTGATCAAGTTTGATGGTATCTAGAAATCTATTCTTAAATTGTTGTACTCAGGTTTTACTGTACTGTGTAAGGTAAGCTAATAGCTTTTACATACTAGTGAAGATTGTGATATGTTCGACTGCAACATGGCATAAATCAATAATATATGCTGACATCACATTAAAATAGTAGTTATGAAATGCAGAAGCCTCTTATTCTGCATTCACATCTTATTTCTTTTTTTTTTCTCGAGCATCAAACTTGCGTTGTTTTATGGACATTTTATGTGACAACTCGAGACAGATCTCTACCTAAAATCACGCTCCCGTATTGTGACCAAGAACAAGGTGTTCGAATTTCTCCACATTGCATGTAATGTCGCATTTTACATAACAAACATTTTCAACATTAGAGCCAGACATTCATTGTACCCCTTCTATTGCTGCTCCATAGTCCATTCCTTTTCTTTTCTGTTTATTCCTTTTTACTCTTATTTTCGCGGCTGTTGGGCCTTTATTATTCCTCATTTCTACGATCCATGATATGGTTTGGGCTTTTATGCGAGAGGGCTAAACTTCAAATGTTACTATCCATGTCCAGCTTTGATTAATTTTATATTGGAGCCATCACCGTAAGAATTAAGAATCTAATTAATCAATCATGATTATGTATTCTATAGTGTTATTGAACCACTTCCATCTTGTTGCATGCTTTTGTTTGGCATCAATGCAATAATATATACTTTGGAAGCAATAATAGGCTATTATTTCATCGAAGTAGTTTGTGGGGTAAATTAACTGGTGTACATGTATGATGTATCATTAGTTTAGCTAATCATGCAAATCTTTAGTTGCGAAGTCAGCAAGCCAAATATGACCCAGTTCATGCAGTCTTCACGCTTCATCACTTGGATTCATCATGTTTCTTTAACGCTCTATCAAGTCACGAGAATGGTAAACATTTTAAAGGAAATATAGGATATGTAATTGAATTTAGAATGGGGCAAGTCACGACAAAAGAAATCGAATTCAATCGACCAAAGCTTTGTCCCTGTTAAGTAACCAGTTACTGCTCATCACTCGAAATGGAACACCGTCATCCATTTTTGGGATATTACAATTAATTGTGAGAATGTTGGGGAGAATGATCATTTTCGGGATCTTATATTTTAACAAACACTATAAATTTAGTGGAACTCGTACCATATTTGTCCTCAATTCCGTCTCTATCTCAGACCTAGTAAATTCATACAATGGCTTTCGAGTTCCTTTAAAATAAACGGCATCTTGGTTTTAGTCGTTATGCAAAGTAAAAGAAAGAACTAGACAATTCACTAGCTTTATTTCTCTATTTCCATTAAAATTTGTCTCACGAATTCTTGCAATCTTTCGGTGACTTTCAACTTTTAGAATATGTTCCGTTCCGTTCCGTCTTGACCCCTTCCAAGTTGCAGTCGCTCCGGGATGCCTTCTTTTTAGTTATTCCCGTTAAACGAGAAATGATAGGTTATCCAAAAAAATTCCCCAAATACTGTTGCGGTGTATAATAAATATCAAATTTTCTAAATATAATATGAGAGTCCGCATGCATTAATATGCGCCAACAATTTAAAATATATCATGTGTTTGCCACATCATTTGATGAAAATTTTGGGGAGCCTAGCACTACTCTATATATTAAGGGTTTGTATAATGTGTAGTCATGCACATATGCTAAATATTAAAATTTATAAATTTGGTACATTTTATTGGTGTGATTGTTGTGAATCCAAGAAGGGTACATCATTATAAGGAAGTGTAAGCCAATCAAAATAAGCTAAAATTAGAAAAACAGTTATACTCTCTCCGTCCCGATTTACTTGTCCAATTTGATTTTTGCACGTAATTTAAGGTGCATTGACCCCATATCTCCGTTATTCATTTTTCAAACTCTTTTTTGTGAATAAAAATTTAAGATTTAAATATTTATTCCCAAAAAACAAATTAAAAAAATGATCAACAAAAAAATACAATCAAAATTGACAAAAAAAATGGGAAGGAGAGAATATAAATTGTAGTAAAAGCCTTTTTATACACAAGTACGTTAGAAGCAATATTGAGAGTCGAATCATTTGTTACATACTCCACAATACAATACTTATGTGAGTTATCTCTATTTGTAGTGTGCTACAAATGTAAAAGATTTGTGTTCCAACCACTCCTGCCTACAATCTTACATCTTATCCATATCTATGTATCTTCCGTGATCCCTTCTCGGCTGGCATGAAACTATTGGCTTCACAAACTACATTTTTTGTGTTTTTTTTATAATTAATTAATTAATTAATGTTTAGTAATCTCTGAATTATTGATTGCACAAAATGATTGATTATGTAGAACGTAAGCAACCTGATTAGCATGTACAAGAAAATTATTCTAAATTTTATACATTAATCGAAATTATTAATCAACATACACAGATGGGCATCCCGTTGGACAACACTCTCGCATCGATTTTGTCTGAGAGGGTAGATTTATTGTTATTGTTTGAATTTGAAAACATGCAAGTTTTAGGAGTTTAATTTGGCAACTTAAGTTACCACAACATTGCAAGTAAGAATGCATAAACAATATTTGTTTTTACTTAACAAACAATCCAAGTGAACTATTTGAGGAAGACCATGACCACACCAAATATTGCCGTACAACTTTTGTAAATGCAGTCCCACAAACAATTCATAAATCTTACTAGCTTAACTTGATATGCAAAACTAGCACACTAGTCAACTTGTAGAATGCGTGGTGTCATGTTGTATATAGCGACCCCAATTTTGAACACAAATATCTTTGTGGTACTTTGATAGTTTGATTATGTCTACACTAAATTTTATCAACGGACATGCTTTATATTGTGCACCCAAAAAAATTAGAGATATTTAAAAAAATCGAAACCCGAAATCCGATTCGATTCGGAAAAAAACCCGAAAAGTGTGATCCGGAAAAAATCTCAACCCAGCCTGGTTTGTTTTTTTAAAATCGTTCAAAAAATTTTAAAAAATTTTGACCAATACTATTTTCAAAATTCGTATTATCATGATAATTTTTTTTGAATAATGTATATTATTATAAATTCAGCTAATATATTAAATATCATTAGGATATAAAATTTACAAGTGTATGTTCAAATTAATCATTCCTATAAATATTCCATATACCGATATCACTATCTCAACTGATAAATTTCGATATATAAAATCTACGACCCACTGATAATTCCGTTACTGAGAATATTTTCTTATTTTTGTTAAGTAAAACCTGGTTTAAATAGCGTCCTAGCATTACAAACTTATTTGTCGGATTTGTGAAGAGCGGATCCAGAAATTTTTATTTACAGTGACACCTTACAAATTTTAATAAAACATTTTTATATTTTAAATTTTGAAGAGATATTTTTATATATTATAAAAAATTAAAAAAAATTAAAAACTTAAAATTTAAGTTTACGGGAGACACGTGTTTTTCGCTAACTTTTAGTAAATATTTCGTGCTTGTGAATATGGCAGTGAAATCAATAAATTTGTACAAATTTTGGCCAATTTGTCTTTGAATAGAAATGGAAGCGCCAAAGAAGTAGGATCAAAGTTTCGTATCGGTACACACTTTCTACTTTCTACGTTTTTTTCCTATTGTATCTGAAATGCGTGTGGTGAATTACCAAAATTTAAAAGGCTGCTAAGTTCTTGTCACGTGACCTGCGTGCAGAACATAATACGGCAATAATTTGATTTTTGATTTTTGTCACTTCTTTTTAATATTCTTATACTGTAGTTTCTAAACATGCTATTTTTTTATTTTTTATTATTTTTTATTTTTTTTTATCTTAGGTAACTCGCAGCCGCTACCCTTCGGGTGCGCACTGGGTAAACCCTACGGGTTCACGCAATAGCCTGCAAACCACGTGAACCAACGTAAACCGCATTTAAGCGACAGACTTTGACTCATGAGGCATAATCATAAATTCTCCTTCCATGGGATTCGAACCTGTGACCAAGAGGACAATTTTCCTCTTTTTAAGCAACTGAGTCAACCATTACGGGCAACATGCTATTTTTATTTAAATGTGATCCGAGTGTATTCATGTTTCCAATCAATTTTTGCGTAGTGTTTAGAAATGATTTGCAAGGTTAAATTGAAAATATATAATATGGTTAAAAAACTATCCAAGGTTGAATCAAGGAGGAATTTGCATGATATATATATATATATATATATATATATATTGTTATAAATATCCGTATTTGGAATATATTGGTCAAAATATTGATTTAGGATTAATCAAAGAATCGGTAATTGATCGAAAGAAAAATCGGATTTATTTTAATAATTTAATTATGTTTAATTCAAAACACCTACTTCATTACTAATTTATAAATTAACGTATATTTATTATAGTACACAATTGATAGTTATTTGAATTTAATTAAAGTTAAATTTTATATTGAAAAACTTATTTTCAATAGACCGATCAAGAAGAATACATAGGGATTCATTGTATTTCAAAAATCGGATCGGTTACGTACCTCATAGAAGATTAATCGGGGATCGATTGATGAAATCGGGTATTTTCAGAACGTGTTACCGTGTATTGAAGAAGAAATATAATTTATTTAATATTATCACGTATAGATATTTAGATTTGTAAGAAAATACTAAAAAATGTTTAATATTTTTAAATATTACTAGTGTTTATTATTTAAAATTTATTGATTTAGTTAATGTAGATAAAATGATTGTAGTCAAAATATATCCAGAATCATAAGAGGGTATAAATATATATTAAATAAGACATGTACTCCTTCCGTCCTGTATATATTGGTCACGATTCCAAATTCACAAAATTAAATATTAACATATTTAAAAAGTATTAATATATATAATACTTAATTTGCTTTAATATAGAAATATGACCAACATTTTTAAAATAAACGAATAAGAAATTGTAATCAATATAAATCGGAAATTTTTAAAAAATTGAATCCCAATAAACCGTACATGTTTATTGTATGAAGTAGGGCCCGTAAGTATGACTTAATGAAGAAGATAAAATTGATTACCAAACAAAAGTCATGCAATTTCATATCCCATTCTTGGCCTAAGCAGTTGAGAAACCATTTGCTTATGCTCCAACCACAAACTCCCCGTGGATGCATTCATTATTTTCCGGCAAAGATTAAATTATCACATATCCCTAATCATTAATTATTTATTAAAAATATCTTAATTATCTATATTAAGTTATTGGGTAGGGTTGTTGATATTAATTTTACTATATAGAGTAAAAAAATTATGGATACTACTGTTTAATCAGAGATCTCGAAGACTACTTATTTTTTCAATCAAGATACTATAAGATATATTATTTTGTGAAATATGGTCTACGAATATCAGTAATTGATTAAAATTATTGAAGTTCCTTTAAATTTAACAAGTATAATATGTATGTTCTGCAAACTGAACAAATTTTCTGCATACTAAACATGTTTCGTAGAATAAAATATTTTATAATAATGATATTAAAGTTTTTAAATTAAATAATTATCTTTGCATAACATAATTCTCAAAATAATAAATTTTGCAATATTTTTATGCAAAATTTTATTAGCACAATATAAGTGATATCTAAGATTTTCAACAAAAAGTTGGTTTTCATAAAATTTTACTCTTTGCTATATAAGCTAAATACATGTTTAATCTATAACTTAGTCTTAAAATATTGTAAAAGCTATAAATAGTAAAGGAGTTGGAGATTTGGTAACAGTTTAAATTTCATTTACTCCGGGAAGAAAACAAAAGTTGGAATAATGATAAATTAGATTTGCTCGAAAATCGAATAAAATATTATTACTATTTATAATTCCGTCATATTTATCTACTTTGAGAAGAAAAACAAATTTTCAAATGATGATAAGTAACTAGAGAACGATGATTGGAGTCAATACATTATAGGGTTATAAACAGATATAATTATTATTAAATATTACTCATTTAAACAAATTGGAGTAATCACATTTGAATATAATTTGACTTGTGTGGATACGAATATCACTCGTATCCCCAGAAAAAAAGGACATATTCAATTATTATTTTTTAATTTGAACGATTGTTGAATCAAATATTATCATGATTCTGTTATTTTATTTAGAGTAATATGAATAATTAAAAAATGTTAAGAAATTAAGTGGAATTGTTGAAATTTAGTTTTAGTAAATTTCGTCTCTCCCGTGTAATTTATCTCCACTCACGTGAATTCGAAATCTCGTAAAATGGAAAAAATGTTTGAGATGCGATCATATTTTAAAATTCCATCTACCCGAATTAGAAAACAAAAACTGAAATATTGATAATTAATTAAGAAATAATATTATAAATACGTATTTTTTTAGGTTACAAACAAACGAGTAGTCGATGAGATTTGTGTCATAGTACGCATCGAATTTGACTTGTTTGAAAACGAATATCACTCATGTCCATACAAAATATAGATAAATTTAAATCTCACTTTTTCAATCTGAATGCATGTCAAATCTAAAAATTAAAACCGTATTTCTGTCATTTTTTATTTAGAATGATCTCAATAACAAAGAAATCTCAAGTAATTTCGTAAAATTATTAAAATTTAATATTGATATTTAAGTTAGACATATATTTCATCTACAACCTACTATATTTCCTCTAACTTTTAAATGGAAAAATGGATAATATTAATATAACAAAACACCTAAAATTTCATTTTTTTGGGAAAGAAGATAAAAAATATAAACAATTATAATTAAAATATAGAACAATGTTAGAAAAAATTAAGTCGACAACTTATAAACGTGCGTGAATAAACGTATTCGAACAATCAGGTATTGATGAATTTGAATATTTTGAAAACAAATATCACTCATATTCATACAAAATATGAACAAATTTGCCCACAAGGGTTGTCTTAAAGAGAGGATTTAACCTTGATTAATGTGGTTTGCAGGCTATTACGTGAGGCCGTAGAGTTTACTCAGTGCGCACCCGAATGGTAACAGCTGCGGGTTATCTACGTTTAAAAAAAATATGAACAAATTTAAATCTTATTTTTTTTGAATAAATGTAAAATCTAAATATTAAGACCGTATTTCTGTAATTTTTTTTTTTTGCTAAATATATTTCTGTAATTTTTATTAAGACTAATCTAAAAAACAAAGAAATGTCAAGTAATTTCGTAAAGTTATGAAATTAACATTGATATTTAAGTTAAGTATGTTTCATCTGCAACCTACTTTATTTTTTACGTGTTTTATTCCCTTTAAATTTTAAATGGAGAAAATGATAAGATATAATAATTGTTATATCCAAAATTTGACATTAAATTGACTCGGGTCAAATGCGAATTACGGCCGGTCAAATCCGGTATTGCATTGTAGAATCTTAGAACGCGTCCAGGCAATAAAGGACGCGCCTAATTTTGAGTTGATGCTCTATGGTCTAGCGATGGTAAAGTTTGGGAGTGTATGATTGGGGAAAGGACGCGCCCACTTGTGGTAGACGCGTCAACATTGGGAAAATTACTTGGCAAATGTGATCTTGTGGTAATGGAAGTTGGCGCTTGTCTCCACTAGGACGCGTCATGTAGCTTTGGCATGCTGTAAAGAATGGTTGATAAAGAAACAGGGTTGGATTTATGAAGGTAAGGACGCGCCCAATGTGTTAGGACACGTCCTGTGATTGGTCTATGTGTTTTCAATGGTGACTTCAGGACAAAACTTGCATGGAGAGGAGTAATGGAGGTTATTTTTACTAATATATTTGTTGCAGGTACTCTTTGAAGGATTCCCTCCTTGAGACGGTCAAGGAGGGGGATGTCCGTGAAAAGCTTGAAGGCCTCCAGGGGTATGCCTGATGATTGAAGGCCTCCTCCTGTATTCAACGGGTGTCCTCGTTGGGGATGTGGGGTTAACTTTGGTGTGTACTTTGGGAACTCTGTTCTTGCATTCAACGGGTGTCCTCGTTGGAGAACTTTGGAGTCATCCTGTATTTTGCACCCAAGAGCTTGTGATCACATGTCCTGTTATCTGGTGGGTTATCCTCATTCGGGGGACAGAGATTCGTCCGGCACTTGGGGTGAACCGTGGCTATACCTGCGTCCGTACATCAAGGGAAATAGCTGTAGCGGAGTGTTATCCTTGCGCAGGGAGATGCACTATCCGTGAAGTCCTGCGATTGCGGACGAGCCTTGGGCCTTCGCGGTTGGGCCTCATAGTTGGACATTCCTAAAGCTAGCGGAAGACGGACTTTAGATGGGCTTCTACTGGACCTAGGAATAAGAAGTCTAAGCCCATTAGATTTCTTGTTCTACGAGAACTACGTCAGGCTTGATCCCTATATAAAGGGTACGTAGGCACATTGAGAGGGTAAGAAGTTGAGAGCTGATAAGAGAGCCACCACTTACTCTGATCAATCTCAGTCTAAAACAATCACAAACCACCACACACCGCTTAATTTTCCGGCAAAGAACCACTATCACAGATCTTAGTTCCGGCGAGAAACCTCAATCTTTGTTTTTACCAGATTCCTCCGTCAACAAATTTGCGCTAAAAGGAGGGGCTGCTAATTAAGGTCGTAATCTTAGGAGGAAAAGATGTCTTATAATCGTGATGGAAGTTCTTATGATGGAAGTGACATCAGATCTGAATGAGAAGGCGGGGGAGGCTACACTTGCCATGAACCCTACGTTCCCAGAAACATGGCGGATCCACCAAGAGCTCCGGATGTGGGGGGGACACCTCCAGTTCTCATCAGCAACGCTGATATCTTGGAGCAGTTGTACCGCATGGGGGATACTCTTAACAGTTTTCACTCAAGACTGAATACGGTGGAGCGTCGGAGGACGAGGAGAGGTCGTCGTTTTCCCCGTCATGGTCATGCCGTGGGGAAAACACCAGTAGTTGAAGGAGTTACCCAGGGCAGCGAGGAAAACCCGCGAATCACTCCACGGCGCTTGGAATATTCTGATGATTTAGAGCCTACTGTGGAGTTTGTTGATGAGGACACTGATGGTAAGGAAAGGCCTCGCCTTGGTAACCAGGTGGTGCCACACCCACATAGGTCTGGGCGTACGATGGATGAGCGTCGTCGTGCGGAGAACACTCAAAATCAAGATGAGGAAGGAAGGGATCTTTCAACCTTGAAAAGGAGGCTTGGCATAAGGTTGGAAGACGACGATTTGAGGATGTTGCTGGTAGAATGGCAAAAGGAAGGAAACGCCGTAGAAGCGAGGCACCGTGACACAACGCGTGTGCCCCCTGCATTCCAAAGGGATGACAGGGCGCAGCACCGCGAACACGAGCGTGCCCCTCCGCGAGGAAGGCCCGGGAATTACTATTAGGGATATCAGAGGAATGGACGAGGAAGGATGGGATATCAATACGGAAGAGCACCCTACAATGGTAGGAGAGATGGAGCACCTTCCGCTGAAGAAGCCCCTGCCGTTATTCCCGTAGCTTCCCACAGTGCTACAGGCAATGGGTCCAGGGAGCGTCCTCATGACCAGGATGGCGGGCGAATTAAAGTAAGAATACAAAATAATGATAAAATTCCACGACGCGGTCAAGAGGAACCTCGCGTACGGGAAAATGTTCAAAACCAAGATGGTAACATGCCACAGCCGCAGCCTCTGGGCGAGGGGCGGCGAGATCCACCGTCACATCCGGGGGGTAATCAAGGGGAATTACAGCAAGTCGCAGAGCAAAACCAACAGCCTAATGTTCAAACCATTCCTGGGGTAGGGACGTTTAATGTGAACGTTCTCAAGAGGTTGCTCAACTATCTTGAGGGAGGAAGAGTAACGGAAACTGCGCAAGCTCCTTCTCCTTTTGCTGCTGTTGTGAGGGAGGCGCAATTGCCTGCAGGATACAAGAACACAACCAATGACTTACGTTTTCATGGGAACTCAGATCCTGTGGAATTCCAGGGGCGTTTTAACATTGAAATGGATGTATATCAAGTACCTGATTTGGCTCGATGCCGTCTCCTGGCGGCCACTTTTAAAGAAGGCGCTCAGCAGTGGTTCCAAAAACTTGGTCCAGGTGCGATCACATCCTGGGAACAGATGAAAACTTTGTTTTTGACTCAATTTCAAGCCGCGGTGAAGTACACACCACCAGTCACCACACTGGCTAATGTGAAACAGAAGGAAGGAGAAAGTTTAACCTCATACTTTAAAAGGTTCAATGCAGAATCTACTTTAGTAAGGGGTGCAAAGGAAGGAGAAAGTTTAACCTCATAGTTTAAAAGGTTCAATGCAGAATCTACTTTAGTAAGGGGTGCAACTGATGAAACGCTGAAAATACTTCTTATAGCTGGATTGCGTGTGGGAACGGATTTCTGGAAGCATCTGCAAGGGAAGGACCCCGTATCATTAGCTGATGTGCTTGCGCAGGCGGAATCATTCAAAGCAATTGAACAGTCGCTTGCGGAGACAAAAAAGAATGACAACTCCCATAACTCCAAGGGGCGATCCAAGAGAAGGGATAGATCCTTGAGCCCAGATTATCGGCAGAATGCCAGAAGCCCTAACAGGGTGAACACCGTGAGCTCGCGGAGAGAATGGAGCCCGACGTCGAACTATGAGAGAAGGGTCAGCAATTATACACCACTGGTAGCATCCATTGATCATATCTTTGAGGTAAATAAGGATAGAGAAATCTTCAAGAAACCCTACCGTCTAACTTCATGGCAGAGCAGAGACAAGAAGAAGTATTGTGATTACCATGAATCTACCGGCCATGACACGCACGAGTGTCGTCACCTAAAAGATGAAATTGAGGAATTGATCAAGGCTGGGTACCTAGGAGAATGGATTGACAAGGTGAAACGATGCAAGGGAAGCGATGACAAGGGTAAGGATGAAAGACAGCCCCCGCGGGCAGAAGATGTTGAAAAAATAGCAGAAGTGAAGTTTCAGAGGGCTGGCAGTATCAGGGCGATTTTTGGAGGACACCCTTTTGTTGGTGATAGTAATCGAGCATTGGAAAGAAACGCGAGAGAGGCGCGACGTCCGCCGCTCACCAACATTCACAGCTTGGAAGACAGACCTCCGAAGATCTTTAAGGGAGAGTCTGCTGACATTACATTCAAGGAAAAAGAATCAAGGTGGGTGCATCATCCCCACAACGATGCGCTGGTGATTACCGTGCTCATTGGAGCAATGAATGTACATCGAGTCTTCTAGGACAATGGAAGTTCTGCAAACATCTTGTATTACAGCACATACAAGAAATTGGGTTTCCCGGATAGTGACATGTATTTTGAAGATGCACACGTCTATGGATTTACTGGAGAAGAAGTTAGAGTTATGGGGTCGGTTAGGCTTCCCGTAACGCTCGGTGAAGGAGCTTTATCGGTTACCCAAATGATATATTTCAAAGTGCTGGATCAGGATTCCGCGCACAATGTGTTAGTCGGCAGACCTTGGTTACGAGCGTTCAGGGTGATAACCTCGATACACCACTTGATGATAAAATTCCCAACACCAAACGGAGTAGGCAGTCTGAGAGGGTCGCAGTACGAATCATGCGACTGCTATCACAAGGCTGTTAAAGAATTTACGAGGGAAAGGGTCTCCCATTTGAGGGTGCTGAGAACATTCATACAAAACCAAGCGGGGAGTTTCATGCCCACTATTTCGTAGAAGGCCCCGAAGAGGAAGAAGCCCATGTCACTGAGAACTCTGTTTTAACGCTGGGGAGTGTTTCGAAGATCCGTAGCGTGGAATAAGTTGTGATGAACCACGCAGAGGAGATCATGCCGAAGGAGGTTAACGGGGAGAAATTGGAAGGAAGAAGTGAGATTCTGCAGGGTCTCGAAAATAACTTCAAGGTGGATGCTCCTCAAAAGAAGGACGCACCCTTGAAGAATAAAAATGGAATTGAGGTTGATGCTCCTCCAAACGAGGACGCGCCCTCTTCACCTGCGTTGCACAAAACTATGCCTTGTCTTGAGGTAGATGCTCCCACTCATGGGGACGCGCCCTCAGATGCAAAAGTGGAAGTCGAAGACCCCCGAGACTTTGATTTCGATTTGGATCCCAGGATCCCTATGCCCGTCGAAAAGACGGGACCGGCCGAAGACACAATATCTATTCCGGTTGACAGAGATGACCCGAACAAGGTTTTGAAAGTGGGATCCCAGTTAGATGATGAAACGAGGGGAAGTCTTACCCGCTTCTTAATTGTAAATCTTGATGTCTTCGCATGGAGTCATTCGAACATGGTAGGAATCGACCCAGAAATAATGTGTCGTCGGTTGAATATCTTCCCGAATTGTACGGGCATACGTCAAAAATGCCGCCCGGTGAGTGGGGAGAGGGCGATAGCATTAATAGAAGAAGTAGACCGGTTCTTGGAGGTAGGACTAATCAAAGAATCGTTCTACCCCGAATGGCTTGCAAATCCTGTGCTTGTGAAAAAGCCGAACGGGAAGTGGAGGACATGTGTGGATTTCACATATCTTAATAAGGCATGTCCAAAGGATAGCTTCCCGCTCCCAAGAATTGATTAGTTGGTTGACGCGACAGCAGGGCATGCATTGCTGAGTTTTATGGATGCATACTCCGGTTACAATCAAATTCCAATATATGGCCCTGATCAAGAACATACATCCTTCATTACTGACAGAGGGTTATACTGTTACATAGGAATGCCGTTTGGTTTGATTAACGCTGGCGCAACCTACCAGCGGTTGGTAAACATGATGTTGAAGAACCAAATCGGGAGAACCATGAAAGTGTATGTGGACGATATGCTGGTAAAGTCCAAGGTGGCGAATGACCACATCAAGCACCTGATGGAAATGTTTAACATTCTAAGGAGGTTTCGCATAAAATTAAACCCACAAAAGTGTGTGTTCGGCGTGGAGTCGGGAAAGTTTCTCGGGTTCATCGTCAACCATAGGGGAATTGAGGCCAACCCCGCAAAGATTAAGGCATTATTGGATATGAAGTCACCCACCAATGTGAAACAGGTACAAAGTCTGACTGGGAGAATTGCCGCGTTAAATCGATTTGTTTCTAAGTCGTCCGATAGATGCAAAGAGTTTTTCAAGGCGATTAAGTTAGCAGGGAAAGACTTTGTATGGACATCAGAATGCGAAGAGGCTTTCAAAAGAATCAAAGAGCAACTGGGAAACCCTCCCATACTGTCAAAACCGTTAGATGGAGAATCTCTAGTACTGTACCTCGCAGTGTCTGAATATTCTATCAGCACAGTTCTGGTAAGAGAGGAAGATGGGTAGCAATCACTAGTGTACTACATGAGCAAGCGGTTGCACGACGCTGAAACTCGCTACACAAGTATGGAGAAATTGGTTTACGCCCTGATTCTTGCATCAAGAAAATTGCGGCCGTATTTCCAAGCCCGCAGAATTGAAGTCCGTACGGCATACCCGCTACGATAGGTCCTGCATAAACCAGAGTCATCAGGAAGAATGCTGAAGTGGGCTGTGGAGTTGGGACAATTTGATTTGGAATATGTGGCCCGGACAGCGATTAAAGGGCAAGTCTTAGCTGATTTCTTATTGGAATTTGATTCTGAAGTTGATGATAAAGCTTTGGTGATGCTACATCCACCTCATGTTGAGGAGTCTTTGGAGGAATTTCCACATCCCTGGTGGATCTTGCATGTGGATGGGGCAGTTAACAATGGAGGAGCGGGTGCGGGTATAGTACTTGTGTCTCCAGAAGGCCACCATCTGATGAGCGCAATTCATTTCAAGTTTTATGCAACAAAAAATGATGCGGAGTATGAAGCGTTGATTAATGGGTTAAAGATCGCTTTGGAAATGGGGGTGCGAAACCTAATTGCGAGAATTGACTCAGAGCTGGTGGTGAATCAGGTGAACGGGGGATTTCAAGCGCGAGGCCCGCGAACAGAATTATACTTGAGATGCACACATCGCCTGATTGGAATGTTCAAAGAAGTTAGGTTGGAATGTATTCTGCGGGAGAAGAATAGTAACGCGGATGCTCTAGCAAAAATGGGGTCGCAACAAGAGGCTGTGTTGTTAGGATCCATCCCCCTTGAAATCCAGGAGATTCCTAGTATCCCAGAGATAGAAATTATACAAGTGGATGAAGCTCCCAAGGAAACATAAATGACGCCCATTTTGGCCTACATCCACAAGGGAACACTCCCTGAGGATAAGTTTAAGGCTCGTCGGCTCCGCTATCAGGCTGTGAGGTACGTGATATATGACGAAGTTCTGTACAAGAGAGGGTTCAATCAGCCATTGCTTAGATGTGTTGACGAAGAAGAAGGAAATTACATCTTAAGGGAAGTACATGAGGGAATCTGTGGCAAACACTCGGGGGGTAGCTCGTTGGCGATGAAAGTCTTGCGCCAAGGGTATTATTGGCTCACAATGAAAGAGGATGCTACAAATTTTGTCAGGGCATGCGATCGCTGCCAGCGCTTTGCAAACTACTCGTCTATGCCGGCGACGCTCTTGACGCCTATGGCAAGCCCATGGCCGTTCGCCATGTGGGGAATTGATCTTATCGTAGAATTACCTAAAGCTAAAGGGGACGTCAAGTATGCAGTGGTTGCGGTTGATTACTTTACTAAATGGGCGGAAGCTATGCCGTTGACTACTATCACCGCAAAGAAAATCAGAGATTTTGTTTTCAACTCTATCGTGTGCAGGTTTGGAATCCCTTACAAGCTTGTCTCTGACAATGGAAAACAATTTGATAGCAAGGAGTTGCGACGACTATGTGAGGAGTTGAAAATTAAGAAGGAGTTTGCAGCGGTCTATCATCCTCAAAGCAATGGGCAGACATAAGCTGTTAATAAAATAATAAAGTATACCCTCAAAACCAAACTAGAATAACGCAAAGGGAATTGGCCTGAAGAACTCCCGAAGGTGATGTGGTCATACAACACTACACCACGATCTACTACGGGAGAAACTCCGTTCATGCTGACTTACGGCTATGAAGCTATGGTTCCCGTGGAAGTTGGTTCGGGATCGCTTCACAGAGACCGTTACACAGAGGAAGGTGCCGAGGTTAATCAAAGGCTTTATTTGGATCTCTTGGAGGAGATAAGGGAAGATTCTCAGCTAAGGCTCGCAGCGTATCAGCAACGTGCCGCAAGGTATTATAACAAGAAGGTAAAGGGATAATTGTTGAAGGTGGGAGATTTGGTACTTAGGAAGGTGATGCCCAATACGAAGAACCCCCAACATGGAGTGTTTGTAGCTAATTGGGAAGGACCATACAGAATAAAGGCCATCCTGTGGAAAGAGACTTATCACCTTGAAGATATGGAAGGGAAGCTGGTTTCGCGAGCGTGGAACGCGGAACATCTCCGAAAGTATTACCAGTAAGGCGCGGTTTTGAGCCCTTGCGTACCTCTTTTATTATATATTTAGGGCTATGCCTGGATTATAGGCTAGAATTAAATAAATTCATCCTAGCCTAGGGGGTAGTGCATGTACTACTTACCTTAGAACTAGTTGAAGGGTCATTTTTTCGAAATAATTTCCCCACAGAGAATAGTAGCCGTGGGACTGGTGCACTTTTGACACTAGAGCGCATTATAAATAAAAATTTTGAATTTTTCCAAAAGTTATTTGCTTGGTTGCATGGCGCGTCCTAGCCATAGGGCGCGCCCTGAGTGATAGTTCTATACATATTTTAGTTGAAGTAGTGGCTGTCAAAAGGAACAACAAAACTCAAGTAAAAATGGAACTAAGACGTGTACTATTTCCAAGGACGCGCCCAAGTTATCTTGGTTGATGCTCTTTCAGTTGAATGTTACTTTAATTTTGACAAAAAATAACTAAAAAAGGAAGACAAGTCCTTAATAAGTACGCGTCCTTACTAAGTACGCGTCCTGCCTGAAGGACGAAGTATTTCTTAGAGATAAAGGTGAGGCGCGTCAAAATATTAGGACGCGCCCCATTGTGCTTTGTGCCTTGACTAAATATACAGGTACAACATTGTGTCATGCTCATGTATTTTCCAAAACAAACAAAGACGCGTTCAACTAGAGAGGACGCGCCCACAACAGACATTTGCTTGACCTGTGATATTAGAAAAAATAACAATATGTCAAAGGTGACGCGTCCTCAACACAAGACACGCCCATATAAATGACAGAATAGAATACTTAAGTAAAAATCTGCATGGTTAAGGCAGAGAAGCTTCATAAAAGTGCAAGCGAATGAAGTTCAAAAATAATCATAACAACTTGCAAGGCTTCAAGGGGCCCGCACCCTTAAAGTAGTTTAAAAAATAACTTCATGAATAAACATAGGACGCGTCCTAAGCAGGAGCCGCGTCATGTGGCTTGTCTTAGTCACCTGCAGGAGGAGGTTGAGTTTGAAGTGGATTAGGAGTAGGGGACGCGTCCTCTTCCTCTAAGCCCAAAAAAATTCTCTTGCTTTTGATAGGAACTGCGGCCCTGACCCTGAAATCATTGACCCATATCTGGGTGTCTGCATCATACTTTGAAAAGGTATACTCTGGGTCATTTGCAATAAATCCAGAGCACCACTCTTCAAACCCATCCGCGAAGCCATTCTGGTAAACTAACTTTTTCTCCTCTGTCCATCCATACAGCCTGTCATCGTTCAGAATGTCAAGCTCCAGCTGCATGGTGGAATTCAGTGTGATAACACTGTCCATCATTTTCTCCAAAGAGGAGACATTACCTTCCAATACAGCCTTTTCTGCCTCAAGACGCGCCCTCTCCCTCTCTAGGCGTTTGATCTCAGCATCCTTTTCTTGGGCAAGCAAATTGATATACTTTTCCAAGGATTTTTCCTTATCCTCAGCTTGGCTTTTGGCAGTATCAGTGGCGGCAAGACGCGCCCTGAGCCTTGCAGACATATTAGCACTCTGCCTGGCGTACAAATGAAGCTCAGTCGCAGCCCTCACCATATCCTCTTCTGTCAGCTGCTCTGTCCTGAAAGTCCAGCCTCTGACTTCATCCTTGGTGAAATCTCGAGCTGAGGACGCGCCCAGGTATCGAAGCACAAAGGATTGATTGTCTAGCACTACTTTCTGATGTTTGGAGGGCGCGTCCTCCTCCTTCTCAGGGATGTCTAGCACAGTAGTGTCAATTATTTTTGGTGGAGGAGAAGGGGTCACAGCAGGAGTGGGGTTTTTAGCCTTCGGGTCAGACTTTGCAGGGGCCTGTTTCCTGGCCCTTAGCTTTTTGGAAGCTCCAATGGCAAATTCTTTGGGAAGGGAAGTCATATCTATGATATAAACATGAAAATGTGTCAGTTGAGTAAAGAAGACGCGTCAAGATAGAGGACGCGCCCATATTATAATATTTAAATTTTACATGCATACAGTTAAGGGCATGAAAGTGCATGAAAAGATGTCAAGTAAAACATATTATAAATATGTGAAGATATGTCGGGGAAAGTATACGAGACATGAATAATGCGTGTATGTGTCAAATAAAGGATGACGCGTCCTACATATATTGTGCGCCCTATCTAAGGACATACTGACTATAACAAGTTATGGGAAAAGCATAAGTCATAGGGATATAGTATAAGTCCCGAATGACAAAAATAGGACGCGCCTTGTGAGCAAGACGCGCCCAACGCAAGAGATGTGTGTGCATGAAACACCCGTAAAACTTATGTAAATTGATATTTTTTGAATGGGGAGCTAATTTTGTAGCTGTGGACGAGTCCAAGACTTATGACGCGTCCTCCCTCACTTAAACTTACCTTGTTCTAAGTCAAATTGCTTACTAATGTCAATCTCGAATACCTCCACGGCGCTGAGGCCCCTGGTTTTTTCTGAGGCTGTGAGAACAGGTTTGCCGTTATGAAATTCACGGAACTTGCAGATAGAGCCAACCCGGGATGATAACGCGCCCACCAGCTTGAGGTTGTCTTTTGTGATCATATCCTTGAGGTTAAAGTGCTTCTCTGCATACTAAAGAACTTTATCTGCTCTCTTTTTCCTTTTCCCTGATAATTCCTTCTGAACTCTCTTATCTAGAGATAAAAGATAGTAATAATTTGTTAAAGGAAAAGGAAAGAGTATGTTAAAAAGAAGGACGCGCCCCCTCTACAAGACGCGTCCAGGGCATGTATCGGGAATCACTTACTTGGTTCTAGGTTGAAACGAACTCGGGATCTCTTAACGTCATAGATATAGAAGAAAGGTTCCTTCCAATCCCTCTCGTGGCTGATCTTGCCTTCATTAAATCCCTTATTATTCAGCCACTTGTTGACTACAAAGAAATGATAACCAGGGATTGATTTTCTTATGCTGTAAAAAAAGCTGAATTCCTTCATAGACGGCGCGCCCAGCCTGAGGTTGTGGTACATCATGTACAAAGCCCAAGCCAGTTTGTATGAGTTTGGAGACAATTGGATCGGGGCAACGTCATACCACTTCAAGATCTTTTTGATGTATGGGTGCAAGGGCGCGCCCACGCCTAGAGAAATCAATTTTGGTGTAAGCACCATTCTGGGGATCCTTTGGTTCCCAATGTTGAAGATGTGTGGCCTCATGGTTCGAAGAGGGCGCGTCCAGATGCCTTCCATGTCGTAATATTTCATGTGCCACTGGATCTCCAAGTCAGTTGCAGTAGAATCAAGAGCTACGCATGCCAGCTAACCTTCTTTTTTCCTTCTGGCATTTTTCTCTGCCTCAGTTAGGGCACCAATCCTTGCCCAGTCACAATCCACTTCGACATCTGAAGGTTCCCAGTGTTCCAGGGGAGAATCAGATTTCTGGGGGGACACGGGATATGTCTCGGGGTCTGGAACCCTCCTTTCAAACTCGCTTACACTAAGAGGGGACGCGTCCTGAGAAGGGACCGCGCCTTGAGAAGCTGACGCGTCCTGAGAAGGGGACGCGTCCTCGTCTGAAACAGTCAGGCGTTGGGGCTGTTGGCATGTGGTGGGTATAATCTCATCGTCCGTCCAATCTTCGATGGCGGCCCTAGCGTGGAGAATTGGAGTTCTTTGTCTTTTAATTCCCTTCTTTTTCATTCTTGAGCTTATGGGGACATGATCCATGGAATCAGAACTGGAATTAGACATTATAGAGTTATTTGATTTGAGGGAGTCGAAGACGCGTCTTTCTGCTTCAAGAAAGGGACTCGTCATGTGAAATTCAGGAAAATTGGGTTTGAAAGAGATTTAGTGTGGGGAGTAGATCCCAAGGCGTTTATTGAGAACTTTGAACGGATGGAAAGGTGATGAAGATGACGCGTCCTCCAGCTGCAAAAGAATGAACAAAAAACTTGAGGACGCGTCCACAAAAAAAAAAGAAAAGAAAGAGAAAGAAGAGAGGAGAAAAAAGAAGGGAAGATACTAGAAACATAGAAGGACGCATCCTAAGAATCTACCGCATGGCACGTGTTATGAGGACGCGTCCTAATAAGCCTCTGGCCCTATATTACCTTTGTTTGGGACAACTTAAATATGTCCTAAATAAGGGGATGTAAGACGCGCCCTGACGAGAAGACGCGTTCAATATGGTTGCAACGCAGTGGATTCTCAATCGATTATAATCGATTTGGGGGAAATTCTCTAAGAATCTAGAAACATGTAATTACAGAATCAAAGAAGCAAAGTATGACACAATTATAGATATATACACATATACATACAAGAAAAACGAAGAACAATTCATAGAAGCATGAGGTATATGGACAGTTTTTTGCTCGTTCTAGTCCATTTGCTCGGTGAAATTAAGAGATAATGGAAGATTTGCATACCTCGTAAGTTGGGGGTTGGATTAAGTAGGAGAAATCGAGTAATGGCCGGTGGAATCGTCGAGTTCTTGGATTTAACTTCTTACAGCGGCGGTAATGGCGGTTTTGAGAGAGAAAGGAGGATGGTGATAGTGATATGATGTGACTGGGGTATTTATAGAAAAGTAGGTGGATGACGTGAGCATCAGCTGTCACGCAATGGTCAGTTGTGAATGGAAATATGGGCGCGTCTAGGAGTTAGGACGCGTCCTACTGTTTTGCAAGGGGGCAATCCAAATTTTGCTTATGGTTTTAAGTGCAATTCCAATTTTGTTTTCAACTGCAAATGGAATTTGGGGGGTAGTTGTTATACCCAAAATTTGGCATTGAATTGACTCGGGTCAAATGCGGATTACGGGCGGTCAAATCCGGTATTGCATTGTAGAATCTTAGGACGCGTCCATGCAATAAAGGACGCGCCTAATTTTGAGTTGATGCTCTATGGTTTGGCGATGGTAAAGCTTGGGAGTGTATGATGGGGAAATGACGCGCCCACTTGTGGTAGACGCGTCAACATTGGGAAAATTACTTGGCAAATGTGATCTTGTGGCAATGGAAGTTGGAGGATGCGCTTGTCTCCACTAGGACGCGTCCTGTAACTCTGGCATGCTGTAAGGAATGGTTGATAAAGAAACAGGGTTGGATTTATGAAGGTAAGGACGCACCCAATGTGTTAGGACGCGTCCTGTGATTGGTCTATGTGTTTTCAATGGTGACTTCAGGACAAAGCTTGCATGGAGAAGAGTAATGGAGGTTATTTTTACTAATGTATTTGTTGCAGGTACTCTTTGAAGGATTCCCTCCTTGAGAGGAGGGGGGTGTCCGTGAAAAGTTTGATGGCCTCCAGGGGTATGCCTGATGATTCAAGGCCTCCTCTTGTATTCAACGGGTGTCCTCATTGGGGATGTGGGGTTAACTTTGGTGTGTGCTTTGGGAACTCTGTTCTTGCATTCAACGGGTGTCCTCGATGGAGAACTTTGGAGTCATCCTGCACTTTGCACCCAAGAGCTTGGGATCACCTGTCATGTTATCTGGTGGGTTATCCTCATTCGGGGGACAGGGATGCGTCCAGCATTTGGGGTGAACCGTGGCTATACCTGCGTCCGTACATCAAGGGAAATAGCTGTAGCGGAGTGTTATCCTTGCGCAGGAAGATGCACTATCCGTGAAGTCCTGCGATTGCGGACGAGCCTTGGGCCTTCGCGGTTGGGCCTCATAGTTGGACATTCCTAAAGCTAGCGGAAGACGGACTTTGGATGGGCTTCTACTGGACCTAGGAATAAGAAGTCTAAGCCCATTAGATTTCTTGTTCTACGAGAACTACGTCAGGCTTGATCCCTATATAAAGGGTACGTAGGCACATTGAGAGAAGTTGAGAGCTGATAAGATAGCCACCACTTACTCTGATCAATCTCAGCCTAAAACAACCACAAACCACCACACACCGCTTAATTTTCCGGCAAAGAACCACCGTCACAGATCTTAGTTCCGGCGAGAAACCTCAATCTTTGTTGTTACCAGATTCCTCTGTCAACAATAACAATTAAAATTTCATTTCTCCGGAAAAGAAAACAAAAAAAATAAATAATGATAATTAAAATGGAGAACAATAATATAAGTAGTTAAGGTAACAACTTATAAACATTGTGTATAAACATATTCAAATAATCAGGTATGTCTTGAATTTGACTTGTTTTATACGAATATCACTTATGTCCTTATATATGATGGATGAATTTCATTTTTTTTAATTTGAGTAAAATTGAATAAAATATTAGCACCATGCACAGTGCTGTTATTTTTATTCAGGATATTGTGTACATGAAGAATTGAAACGTATTAAGTTGTTATGTATGAATTTAGTTTAACATGCTGGTTAGAAATATGTTTCATCTTTAATCAGTTTATTATTCACATCCTTATATATGATGAATGAATTTCAAACTTATTTTTAATTTGAGCGAAAATTGAATTAAAATATTGGCATCATGTATATTTCTATCATTTTTATTCAGGTACGCCGAATTATTAAAAGGTATTAAGTTCTTATGTATAAATTTAGTTTGATACACAAGTTAGAAACATGTTTTATATTTAATCAGTTTATTATTCGTGTGAAGTTGAAATCTTTTAAAAGTTTTAAATAGAAAAAAGAGTTGAGATTTGGTAACAGTTTAAAATTTCATTTATTTGAAGAAATAATAAAACCGAAATGGTAATAATTAATTAGAAAATGACTATATAAATCGATAACTTGTAAGATTATGAATGCATATAAATCGGTGATGAGATTCGTATGAAATATTACTCATTTAAAACAAGTTGAAGTAATCATATTTGCGTCGAAATTTGACTTGTGTATATATAATTATCATCCATGTCTCCACAAAAAAATGGACGTATTTGAATCTTGTATTTTGATTTGGATGTATATCAGATTAAATTTTAATATAATAATTCGTCAATTTTATTTATAGTAATTAAAATAATAATAATAAAAATTTCATTTTTTATTTATAGTAATTAAAATAATAATAAAAAATGAGTAATTTCGTACTCAAGGGAGTCAAGGAATAATAATAATTATTTTTATATTCATTCTCAAAGATAATATAAGAAAAACATAAAATATAAATTTGAATCAAGATCAATTGCAATATAGTATTATAAATTTGAATTTTGAGCAAAACAACCGTTTGCTCTTGTTCCGCTTAATCTTCCCCAATTACGATTAAAGAATAAAATAATAACAAATTCAAAAATGAAATCCTCCCAAATATCAAAGTTATTTGATTTGCAATATTGTAGATACTCAAAAATTGCGTAAAAGTAATATAAAATTCGAATATATGTGCTGGTGCATGGATGAATACAGATATTGAGATATTCTTAGACGAACAACTTTGAAAAATACCGCTACAAAATTTTCCCACTATAGTCTCTGTGACGCAAAAATAAGGATTTTATTTTTTATACATATATACCAAATAAATAATATCTGCTTCCCCACAATAATCTGGCAGATCGTAGATAACGTATTACCGATTTGGCAAAATATGGTTAAATATTTATTTTATTATTATATCGTTTGAACCTGCTATTTACATTACTGTATCGGTCACTTCAGCTCCGTAAGGTGGGCTCTGGTTACGTTTCGAAATATTGTTCGGTTCAAATTTAATAATTATTTTATTTGTTTACACGAAATTAATGTAAAATTTAGTAAATAATTCGTATCTGATTTAAAAGTTATTTAAAATTTAGTCAAAAAAGTTATTTAAATTAAAATATTTAATTTTAATGACTTTCGTTATGATTTAAAATTCGATTGTCATAACAAATACGATCCGAAATTCGACACGAAACGAAACGAAATCAACAGGAGCAAAGTAGATCTAATCGGTAGATTCCCAAGGAAGAAACATTTTATAAAGAGATACCTTCAAATATTATATACAATCTTGACCATTCGTTTGCATTTGAATATTTGACAACCTCTCGATCTTTCTTTTTTCTAATTAAAAATCCAATCAGTATAAATCACACCACAAATACTATTAATTTATTAAATATTTAATTAAAAAATTCGAATATTACTTTTTACGTTCGTGGCGACTCCAGCAGCAGTTTTGCTGAGGTGTATTACAATTATACATACATACACATTGTATATAAATCAATATATTCTCGTTCTCTCCGTTGTTGTGTGGGGAGAAAGAAAGAGAGAAAAGAAAATCCTGGAGGCACAACTCTCAATACCCGCTTTGATTGCAACAAACTATACGTACACCAAATTGTATGTAATGTCGAGAACAAGTGAAGGAGAAATGATGTGTAGAAAGAGAGCGAGAATAAGCGAGTTGGAGGTAGATCGTTTTGAATGTTTGCCTGATGATATTGTTTCAGTGATTCTCGCTAAGCTTAGCTTCTCTGCTGACTCTCCTTCTGATTTTGTTAGTGCTCTTTTGACGTACGTCTCTCTCTCTCTCTCTCTCTCTCTCTCCCCCTCGCTCTCTCTCTCTCTCTCTCTCTCCCTCCTCTCTCTTTATCTCTCTCCGTCTCTCTCTCTCTCTCTCTCCGGCTCTCTCTCTCCGGCTCTCTCTCTCTGGCTCTCTCTCTCTCCGGCTCTCTCTCTTTATCTCTCTCCGTCTCTCTCTCACTCTCTCTCTCTCTCTTTCTGAATCTCTCTGTCTTTACGTACAGATTTTTGTAGTTTGTAAATGTTCATTTTGTTGTTATTTCATACAGATGCACAAGGCTGAACCGGCTAGGTCAACAACCGGCGGTTCTAAAAGAAGCCGGAATGAACACCGTGGCGGTGCGAGCTAAAAACTGGTCCGACTCAGCTGAGCGCTTTTTATGCGCCTGTATCAACGCTGGTAGCAACGAAGCTTCTTATTTCCTAGGCATGGTAAGTCAGTCAGTCCGTACACACACAAAACACACACTAAAACTCATTCTTTGCATGTTAAGAAATCAATCTCGCAATTAATATTTATTTACATATTTAGTTTTGTGTTTACAGATTCGATTCTATTGTATGGAGGATAAAGTGAATGGAAAACAAATGATCTACAAGGCGGCGATTGAGGACCACGCGCCGGCACTTTACTCACTCGCTATCATCAAATTCAACGGCAGCGAAGGCTCCAAAGAATGCCGAAACATCCCTACCGCCTGCGCGTTGTGCGCACTCGCCGCCGACCAAGGCAGCGCCGACGCGCTCCGGGAGCTAGGTTACTGTTTTCAAGACGGTTACGGCCTTCGCAAAAGTGTCGTAAGAGGAAAGAATCTGTTAATGCAAGCCAACGCGCTAGAAGCCGCGTGTGCGATACGCGCCTCACCTGAGCGTCTTCAATTGGAGTCTAAGCTCTCAGCTATCATGAGTTTCAAAGCAGCTCCGGGTGCTAATCCGGGTTTGGGTCGGGCCTACTGGACCGAAACCGGGTTTCAGATGGGCCCACGCGAGAAGCATCCAGCGAACCGGTTTTTACTCGAGTGGTTTGAGAACAAAACGGGTCGGGTCGGGTTAGGCTTTTGCTCGGATTCCATTTGTGGCCGACCCGAGACCCGAGAGAATGAGTTTAGAAAATGTGCTGGGTGTGGAGATGTGAAGTATTGTTCACGTGGGTGTCAGGCGCATGATTGGAAGGTGCGCCACAAGGTGGAGTGCTCTACTGTGCCGCCGTTCTATCTTCATCAAGCCGTTGATGGCGATCAAGATCAAAATTGATCATGTTGATCCGACGGTTCAGATTTGAAGTTAAAAATTAGGGTTTTTTAATTTTGAAGCTGTAGTTGGTTTTTCTATTGGGCATATGGTGCTCGAATATTTAGACGGTGTTTTTACCGCATTACTGCGGGTTTTTAAACGACGCTAATTTTACCGAATTACCGCGGTTGTTTTGTTCGTTTTAATTGTTTTTATATTTTACTGTTGGTGAATTGTGGTTAGGTTACTGGTTACTGTTTTTTTTTTCTGTTTTGAAAGCATGATGGTGGATGGGTAAGGGGGAAAAGTACAAGAAAAAATAGGAAAATAATTAAATAAGAGTTGGATCTGAATATGTGAGTGATATGGTTTGTAATTTATTGGTGTTTATTTAATTAAAAGATTTGAAATTGATAAAAGAGGTGTAATGCATACGCACTAGGTTTTAAAATGTGTGGATGTGCTTGAAAGTAGAAATGGACTTTTTGGCACTTTCTTGTGTATGCAGGTCTATTTTTAGTTTTTAAGTAATTATGACTTTCTTGATTTGTTATTAATACGTTTCTTAAAAATCAAGGGTAAATGAGAAAGAAATTACATTTACAATTTTAAATAAACGTACAAAGGATATGGTGGAGTTTTGATGGGTTATATTTTGAACGTACGTAGTACTTTGCTGCTACCCTTGAGTGATTGGCAGAGGCTATCTGTGATTTGGTTTTTGTGAAAGTCAGTCATGCGAAGATTGTGATGGTCAAGCATTTCCGTCGGAAAAATTAGTGAGTCAAGTAATAAACTGATTGGATATAGTACAAAAAAGGAGAGGCGGTATGGGTATGGAGTTTGACAAAGAAATTAACGCATTGAAGGAAAGATAAGTCTCGTGTGAATAAAATTATAAGTTAATGTACTGTTTATTTTATTATTAGATCAAATTATGTCCCGTTTATTATATAATTATAAGTTAATGTACTGTTTATTTTATTATTAGATCAAATTATGTCCCGTTTATTATATGATCAAACTTATGTTGGTTAAGTTTTACATATTTTTATATATTATTATATATGATCAATTACATTTAATTAAAGGTAAGTCCGTGTGAATCAAATTACGGGCTAAAATATTTTTTTGAAACTATTACACGCTATTTTATGTATTATGTACTATGCGGGGTTATCACAAAAACGATCTCCCTACTTTCAGGTTAGGGGCATGGCTACGTACAGTATACCCTCCTCAGACCCCACTCTAAGCGGGTTATACTAGATACGTTTGATTTGGTTTGTTTTTTGTTATAACGTAAACAAGAAAGATTATAATAAACATAAAAAAAATACAAATAGAGGGAAGATAAATTTTTTATTGATCTTGAGGAATACAGATTACAACATACATGTTTAGGTTATACTCTATGGAGTTTATATAATACTCTTTAGGCGATTACATAACAACATAGAAAAATAGGCCCAAAACAGACAACTGTCTAAAAACAGATTACTCATCTAAAAACAAATTCAAGGCATATTCTAACAAATTTTCACATTGACTTGAATTCTCTCACAAAAAACAGTTGTGCCGGATGCACCATGATAATGCCAAATATATCAGAAAAAACTCTTTTGCCTCAGATTTTGCCCTAAAGTAACAATCAACAACTCCAAAAATTTAGCAAGTTCAAACACTGTTGAAACTTGCTATGTGAAACTGGCTTGGTGAGCATATCATCTGGGATATCAACAATACCCACTTTGCTCACCTTGATTCTCCTCTCACTTCTCAGAAAATGATATCTTACATCTATGTGCTTAGTCCGCTCATGATGGACCCGATCCTTCGCTAAACAGATTGCACTGAGACTGTCACAATCACTACATCATAGATTGGATACATCAACGACCTGAAATTTTTACTTTAGGACCTAAAACCATTGAAGTAGAGTCTATTACAATATTTTTGCCAAAACTGGCGTTAACTTAGGTCGTGTTACAATAGGTCAATGTAGGAACGAATACAGTACCATATGGCAACACCAGTAATCATTGCAAAAGCCACTCATTACAACGGTTTTGTCTCTACAACAACATTTTTAAGCCATTGCAATTGTCCATTGCAATGCACATTTTTTATTTTTTTCTCGTAAATCATTGCAATAGGTAGCTAATGCAACATTCAAGTATAATTATCAACGTAATTAGACCAATAAAAATTCTTTTAATACGCACAATGAGAACAAATGGCAACAATTATTCAGATATATCAATGCTTTTAAACGGTATAATAACACATGACAACACTTTTATAGATATAACAATGCTTTTAATACCAAAAATAAAATCCAATAACAACAGTTTTATAGGATATAACAATGCATTTCTAAAATAAAATTGACATGACATGTTTATTTGTTTTACAATCCACCAAATAATTTGGTACGAAGTAATTTAATTTCTAAAGACAAAACAAGGTAACAATTCTTTAACATAAAAGCTCAACTCAACAATTATAATAATAAAAAATAAAAATTATAAGCCTTGTCGGTAGCTTAATCTACGTCCGCATAAACCACCACGGATGACCAACTCCTGAAAGATCCCATAAGCATTAATGTATATAAATTTTAAATTTGATTAGTTCCTATTATATTCATCAACAAGAGATCTCATGATGTTGTTGAAAAATTGATTTGCAGTATTGATCCTTTGTACACATGTTCTACCATCTGCTCTTTGAGAGAATGCACTTGGGATGCACCCAATCTGACCACTCCATTCAACACAAATTTTCTTGCCATGTAATTATATAAATCATGCAGTTAATGAGATATTCATTTCACCATATATACTATATAATCACTTCTCACTGATCTTCTCAGAGAGGTACAAAGGACACAAAATATTTAACATGAGGTACACCGAATGATATTCAGCAGTGGGCAAATATAATTTGAATTATCTACGAAATTACTAATTTTACATGATATTGTACTACATCACCATTCAGTACATTTATTTGACGAACGATTTGGAAACTTTAGCATTCTACCTATATTCTTGCATCAGGTACATAACTATTTAAGTATGTAAAATTATTGTGTAGCACTAATTATTTAAGTATTTTTTATTACCTAATACATTTACCACTTGTGAGATGTTGTTCTTGTAAATCCTAACTTTCCCACTTATACTAATCCTTTGGTCCTATAACACACAAGAGAGAAAAAAACATGAATATTACATTTGTTATCATATTTGACATTTTATATGAAAACCAGGCGCATAGATTATAAATAGGAAAATAAGATCATGTTCAACATCATTCTAGCTAAAGTGTAAAAATGAACCTCCTACAAAACAAAATGTATAAAATGTAGAAATACAATACTCATTTTAGGATTCATCACAAGATAATGAGGGACATATTTTTTGTTCAATTATTTACCTTTCTATAATGTTAAGCATATCAAATCAAAATTGTTATGATTCTCATAGATGCCAAAATCAGAATTTTGAGAATGTTTTGCAGTTCATTTGTTACGAGAATTGAAAATCCTTGAACTTATTGTTCATACCAACGTAAAATTTAGTTATTGTACGAGATTTGTTGCTAGTAAAAAAGTATACAATCTCACTTTTCATGTCAAGTTAAAAGTTAGTTATGATAATAGACAATTTTTACAAAATATTATTTGATCCTTTTAACCCTTATAACGTGGTGTGTATTTATGATGTATGTTAGGAAATGAATAACAGCAGAGGGGGGTAGGTGAATGCGTTTTACTATTTATATGCTTTTCTTGAGCTTTTTATGGTTGAACAAAGTAAATTAAATCTTGTGGTGAACTGTGTTGCTGTAGAAATTAAACATGCAATAATAAAGATTACAAATCTTTCAAAACTCACTTAATTTTATATTAAAATTAAGAATGTTTTGCTACAAAATTTTTAGGCTCTTTGTTAATAAAGAGTTTAGCTTCCCTTGAGAGTGTTACAAGATTTCTATCTAAATTGTTACATTTGACTTAAGGACCAGTGTTAAGTTTATAATTTAGTTAACTGCTGGTTTACACAGTGTACAATAAGACATGCTATTTGTTTTAGTAAACTATCACTTATAATTTCCATTGTAGGAAAAGTGTATCTTCTATTTATGGCTTAGCATATCCTAGCATCAATCTTCACCATTGATCTTGCAAATCCCTCAATCTGCTTTTTGTAGACTTGTCAATCCAGCTGTTTGGATTGTTTGTTGATTGTAAATCTTGGATATTGAACTGGTTTGCAATTTTCTACTTTGAGATTTTACCTTGAGATCTCCAGTTTGGTCTATAGAGAAATTGACATCTCGATAAGTATAATGGCTTATCGAGATCTCTAGTGCTCTATAGTTAATTTGACTTGTAGAGGTCTCTCAGTTCTCTATAGGAGAATTCGGCTTGTCGAGATCTCTAGTCTTTATATCTTCACTTTGACTTATCGATATCTCTGAGTTTTCTAGTGACTTGTTGATTTGTCGATAACTCAGAGTTCTCTAGTCAGATTTGACTTGTCGATGTCTCAGAGTTCTCTAGTGAATTTTGACTTATCGATATCTCTGAGTTCTCTAGAAGAATTTGACTTATCGATAACTCAGAGTTCTCCAATGAATGTTGACTTGTCGATAACTCTGTGTTCTCTAGTGAAGAAATGACTTGTCGATATCTCCAATCTTTATGTCTTCAATTTGGCTTGTCGATATCTCTGAGTTCTCTTGTAGCTTTCCTGAGTTCTCTATAAGTCATTCTGGAGTTCAAGAATGACTTCTCTATAATACTAAATCAGTGACTTGTAGAGATCTTGACTTAGAATATTTTTATCCAAACAGATTTATTCAACTCCAAGCTTCTTCATAATTTTTCTGAGGCATGATCTTCTTCCAGATAGAATCATTAGGCTTGATACTATTTAAACAAAAAGACTCCAGTCTACTCTTTTACGTTTTTACAGACTTTAAATGTTACAAATATAAATGCAAACTAAGATTACAATAAAACTTACTTAGGGTTGTCAATTTGACTTAGTCTTGTTAAAGCACATGCATGTCTTGCACAACAATCTCCCCCAATTTTTGAGAAGAATTCTTAACACAAATTCATGCCTGTTAACAAGACTATACCCAAAAAAATGGAAAATTAAATTAATACATGAAGCTTGATAGAATTAAAACTTTTGTACATTAGAAGATTTATAAAGTTTAATGATTACAAATATCAGGTAAAGACAATTTTTGTGTCTACTTCTTCTCTAAGTAGATCCTTCAAGTGATCAAGAATTTCAAGTTCTTCTATTATAGGTGTTCCACTTAGAGCTTCTACAAGTTTCTGTCTTGCTTCCTTTGGATAACCACTGTCTAGAAAATCAGTCCTAAATCTTGAAAATCCACCAGCTTTGATGTTTAGAAATTTCCCATCTTTAGAGATTCTGCTCTTTCCTTTGGCCTTGAGCTCTTCTGATTTTTTTATGAACATCTCAATTTCTTCATTATACTTCCTCACTCTTTCTTCAGATTCAACCTTATTTCTTTTTCTTGTATCTTCCCTTTCAATCAACCATTCAGCTATTACTGATCTCCATGCCCTTGTGGCAGTATCCTTGTCCTTTAGCAAACTTATTATTCTCTTAATATCTGTGGGAGAAAGAGAATCCATTAATTCACTGCCAATAAAGGTAAATGACCCATCTTCATAGAAAATTCTAACTTCCCTAAGAGATACAACCCAGACTCTGACTATTTCCTTAGCAAGTTGTTGAAAATGATCTTCATCTGTAATGCACCAATTCAAAGGTAGAAAGTCAGATTGCTTGAAACAGTTTCAGATGGTCCTTTCAGTGATTTCTCCTTTCTTTGCAAGCTTGGCTTTCTTAGGCTTTCTCCCAATAGATTTGAGATTGACTTTTAGTGAAGGTTTGGCTAAATGCAAAGTTTTGATTTTCTTGAGACTTGTCTAGCTTGTGGTGATTGGAATTTTTAGGAAAGAATTAGCAGTTTGCTTTAATATAAATTTAGGCTTTGATGTTGAGAGTGGTTTGTTGATTGAGGTTGTTGATACAGAAGTTTTGGCTAGAGGTTGAATTAGTGCTGTTTGGATTTTTAGGGTTTGGTGTGGTTCTGAGCCATCATGTCTCCTTTTGCTCCTTCTCTCACTTGCTTTCTTCTTCCCTTCATTCTTCTTATCATCCTCCTTTTTCTTTTCTCCACTCTTGCTTCCAGATGGTGTAGTGGATTGACTTGGATTTGAGCCAGAAGGATTTTGATCATCTTTCTTCTGCTCATCATCATCCAAATTATCCTTGCTGATTTGAGTTTTAGGCAATTTGGCTTCAACATCACTCAAGTATCTTCCCAACAGCTTTATCATCTCTACATCATCATTATTCTTATTCTTCTTTGATTTTAAGTCAGTTTCCAGAATCATGATAAGCTTCTTGTTTGCCGTGATACACTGCTTAGGAATTTGGAAGTGTGTGAAATGTTTGGTGGTAGGACAAATGTATGCCACTCCATTGCTAGGCTGTAGATAAGCTTCTGGGAAAGAAACCACTTGTGCATTCTTCAATTCTGTTAGCAAGAGAGTGTCTTCATGAATTACCACTCTGACTTTGTTTATTAGAATGTCTAACTCTGATGCCCTCCTAGAGATAAGATAGTTGAGGGACACCTGCATACACCTGTCTACCCCTGAGTCCTTTATGTTGACCACTATCCTTATTTCCTTGAAGTTGTCTTTTGTCACCAAGATCACTCTTATTGAGTTTATTGTCTTGTCTAGGGTCTTTTTGTAAGAAGTGATTATCATTGAGAGTTAGGGCCTTAAGCAATTCATCAAATTCTCTGCTCAGACTTGGTCCTTCAGCAGCCCTAATAAGTCTCTCCATGTCAAGATCTACTTCTTGATTTGAATTCTTTTTAGCACCCTGGATTTGTTGAGATGATCTGGATTGTGCTAGCCTAGCCTCTATCTCCCCCTTAGTCTTGTTGACAGGCATGAGAAGGGGAGTAGGAATTTCAGGCCTTATCTGTTCTGGAAGTGATGGAAGAGGAATGAGGAGCTTACCCATGATGGCTCCCAAAGCAACAAAGTTTTGTATTTGGAGGTGCTTGTGAGAGTCCACCAGGGTCTTGATGTCTGTCTGTCGGCTTTTGACTAAAGAAGTCAAAGCTTGAACTTGAGTACTGAGAGAGGCATTGGAGTTTTCCAAAGAAGCTACTTGATCCTTGAGTGCTTGAATATCTGTAGAGGAAGAGCTTGTAGCAGAGATAACAGTAGATTGACCAAAGGTAGCTTGCAAAAATTTCTGAATTTCATCCATGACCAATGGTGAAGGAGTGTATCTTGCAGTGTGTATTTGATCCAACTTCTACCTTGTGTCATTGGAGTTACTGATATGATCTTCAACAACTTTGTGCAAGGCCACAAATGATTCCTTGAGTTGATTTACACTCTTATCAATCCCACCGAGATCATACCTAGACATTTGCTGTGAGAAGATCTTAAATTGATTTTTGATCTCAGTTTGTGAATGGATGATTTGGTCCATCTTTTCTCTGAGCATCTTCATTACTTTGTCCTGATGACCATTCAATGTTATTTGTAGAGTTTTTCCAAAGTTGTGGAAAGCCTTGATTTGAGCCTTGTAGACTTCATTGATGGCATCATATACCTCCTGTGGAGTGAGAGATCTAGCATTGATTCCCAAGATAATAATGTACTCTTCTCTGAAGTTTGCTAACACATCATCCATCTCAATTGTGAATTCCTTGTCCAATCAAGCATCAAAGTTAGCATCCTGACCAGCTTCATCAATAATCTTTGCTTGATTTTCTTCCACATCAGCCTAGTATGAGAGCATGATATCTTGGTAATCTTGATTGGACATGTTGGATGTGAGTAACTGTTGTGAGATTTGAGCCAGACCTCCAAGTTGATCAACTCTAAGATCTTCAACAGTAGATGATTGATTTTCAGTATCTTGGAGCCATTAAGAGATGAGGTGTGTTTGAGATGTAGAAGGTAGAGCAGCAGAACCACCTGTGACTAAAGTCACAGTTTTACTCACAGATTGCTTTGTGGTTATGGCCAGTTGGTGTTCCACACTAGTTATGGGAACCTCCAATTGAATTGGAGGGAATTTGACTGGGTTACTGCCATGTGCACCGGTCTCAAACCCTTGTGTATGTTGCACCACACTATCACCTGAATGTGCTATACTTGCCTCCCCTATGACAGGATCATCGACAATTGTACTCCTAGCATCAACTGCCAAAGTAATTTCTGCTACGGTTTTGAGGGGAGTTGTTCCTACACGAGGAACCTCCAATTAAATTGGAGAGGATTTAGATAGCTCCCCCTCAGGAGTACTACCCTCAAACCTTACAGTCTGTGAAGACTGATTTACATATGAAGGTGCATTTAGTATCTTCATGGGGTCTTTAGTTAGAACTGGTGAATCCCCCATGGTTTTGATGGTATCATCAAGGTCTACCCCAGCTAGTAGCCTCTCACCATCTAGATGAAGTGTCTGGGTGGTGAGCAAGGTTTCTTGAACCAAGTCACTTGAGTTAGCTTGCACTTGAGAATTTGGTTCAAGTGTTGTAGGTGGGGAAGAAATTTGAGGGATTAGAGAGTGTTGCTCAGATGTGAGTGTTGGCAGCTCCCCCTGAGTGGATGAGGGAGCTTCAAAAGATATGTCTTCACAGTGTGTGTCATCCTTGTTTCTCCTACCATACACTTGAATTGCTTCATATGCAGGCTGTGCAGACTCTTTACATGGTGCATTGGGGTGAATGCTCTTTTCAATAGATACACCCTGTTGAAAGGATGCATCTAAAGTCTGTTTAGTCCCCAGTTTTACAACTGCATCATGTTGGAAGGATACAGAGGTGGCATGAGTGGTCAACTCAGATTTCTTACTTCTTTTGGATCTCTTGACCAAAGGTGACCAAAGGTTACCCCTTTCTCTTCTTTTTACTCACCTCATCCTTTTGAGAAGATGAGGTGGTTGGTTGCCTAGTTTCTAAAGGTTTTGAAGGAACATGCTCAACATTGGTAGGTTCCTGTGAGTGTGCCTGTGTTTGTGCTTCCACAGGCTCAGGAACCATTGTTGCACTAGGTTGATTTACACTACTTCTCATGTCTGGCATAGAATAAGGGTAAGTTTTAAATCTTTCAATCATGAAAGGTGTTAACTTAAGACTTACTAGAACCTTATTCTTAGTAGAAAGTGATCCAAATAAAATTTTGGATACTTGCTTACAATTTCCAATTAGTGTCTTGCTTACACCTTCTAGCATATGTATGTCATTAACTTTATAATTTAAAGCTGACATAATAAATCTAGGCAGAAAGATCTCCTTACCTCTTGACTCCAATGACATTGTCAGCCCGGTGCTCAGCTCCTCCAGTATGTAGTGTCCTACATTGATCTGTTTGTTGTGAGCCATGGAGTAGACCAGCTTCTGGACAACATTGGATATTTTGTCAAATCCTGACTTTCTGCAAGTGAAAGCCCTTATCACTGAGTCAAACAATAAAGACCACTCTCTCCTCAAGTTCTTCTTGTTCATGCTTGCCAAGTTAATCTTCTCAGAATAGTTGATAAAAAAATCCATGAATTCATAAAGCTCATCCTGAGTTGGGATCCCCACAACCTTGTCAGTTGGAATGTTCAAGGACAAGTTCATGTCAGCTCCAAATATTTCCACCTGTTGTCCTTTGATTTGACAGTTGACAACCAAGTTTGAAGAATGATCTTCATGAATAATTATCCTAGCCACAGATGAGTTCCAGAAGTCACCCAATATATCCAGATATAAAACTGGGTTAGCTGTAAGAGCACCTACAAAGTAGGTCTCAGAAAGGAACTTGACAAAGCACTGAAAAGCTTCAGGTGCTTGGTTTGCATCCAGAAATGCAAGAAAATTGGTCTTCTTGGGGATGAAGGGTACAAGATTGTTGGCTGCCATTGATATGAGTATGAAGTTTAGTGGGTAAAAGAGATTTGAGAGAAAGGAGGAAAAACGAGAGAGAAATCAGTTTTGGATTGAAAGCTAGGTCACTTGAGATCTCGAAAGTTGTAAGTATGTATATGTATCGAGATGTTTGGGTATTTATAGTAAAAGCAAATGACTTGTCGAGAACTCAAAAATAGATGTTTGGAAATAGCCTGTCGAGAAGTAATTTTAAGAAATGAAAAACATATCGAGAAGTCATTTTAAATTACTCTTATAGAGATCTAAAAATTGACTTATCGAGATGTCAAATAAATACCCAGTTTGTCCATAAATGGACTAAATTAATTTCAACTTTTATTTGAACAAATTAAAATTAAAATTAGAATAAATTTCTCAAAAGTATTTTACCAAAATAATTTATTAAATTAAATTATTTCAGTTATGAGTTATTGATAAGTCAATAAAATAAACTTGTAGAGAACTCTGTGAATAACACTACTAGAGAACTCTACAATGACTTATCGATAAGTCACTCGAAAATTCACTCGAAAACTCAGTTATTGACTTATCGAGAACTCACTCGAGAAGTCCTAAAATGACTTGTCGATGAGTCAAATAGACTTATTAAGAACTCAGTTTTCTACATACCTTTGGGTCATTGTAATCCTGCTTTGTGTTAATTTTATATATTAAAGATGTATATTAACAACTGAGCAGTTTACTTAGAATTTGAAAAATTCCAAGTTAAATACAATTGAAAAATAAATATGCAGAGATTTCTGAAATATTTATAATTCATATTTCAGTTAATTTCCAATTAAATCAAATTAATTTTAATTTACTAGAAATTAATCTGCTGTAAAACATTAGCTGAGTTATTGCCTTAGGATGAAGAATTAAGCATTCCAATTTCACCTACAAGTCTAGTGAAACTTGCTTCATCCAAAGGTTTAGTAAAAATGTCAGCTAATTATTTTTCTCTTGGAACAAAAATGAGCTCAATGGTACCATTTGTAGCATGTTCTCTAATAAAATGATACCTTACATCAATGTGCTTTGTTCTAGAATGATTAACTGGATTAGCCACTATGGATATAGCACTAGTATTGTCACACATGATAGGAATTTTGTGTAACACTAGGCCATAATCCATTAGCTGATTTCTAATCCAAAGCACTTGAGCACAACAACTTCTTGCAGCTATGTATTCAGCCTCAGCTATAGAAGTTGATACAGATTATGGTTTCTTGCTATACCAGGATACAAGTCTTTATCCAAGAAACTGACAGCTTCCAGTAGTACTCTTTCTGTCAAACCCTGCATCCAGCAAAATCTGCATCTATGTAACCAACAACTTCAAAACCAATTCCCTTAGGATACCATAATCCCAAGTTTGGAGTCTCCTTTAAGTATCTGAAAATCCTCATTACAACCATCAAATGTGATTCTTTTGGATTGGCTTGAAATCTTGCACATAGACATGTTGCAAACATGATGTCTGGTCTACTTGTAGTTAAATAAAGCAATGATCCAATCATTCCTCTATAGCTTGAAATATCTACACTCTTGCCTTTTCTATCGTCATGCAACTTTGTTGCTATAGATATAGGTGTAGAAGCAGTTGAACAATCAACCATACCAAACTTTTTCAATAGATCTTTGACATACTTAGTTTGGCTGATGAAGATTCCATCATATCTTTGACTGACTTGTAGTTCAAGAAAGTAACTTAGTTCCCCCATCATACTCATTTCATATTCACTCTGCATAAGCTTAGAAAATCTTTGGCAAAGCTTTTCATTTGTAGAACCAAAGATGATATCATTCACATAGATCTGAACTAGGATCATATCTTCCCCATGTTTCTTGTAGAAGAGAGTCTTGTCTATAGTACCTCTAGTAAAACCATGCTTTAGTAAGAATTCTGACAATGTGTCATACCAAGCTCTAGGTGCCTGCTTTAGTCCATATAGAGCCTTGAGTAACTTGTACACAAAATTTGGAAATTCTGGATCTTCAAAGCCAGGTGGCTGTTGCACATAAACTTCTTCTTCTAGCTCACCATTCAAGAAGACACTCTTGATATCCATTTGATATACTTTAAAATTTGAGTGTGCAGCAAATGCTAGGAAAATCTTTATTGCTTCAAGTCTTGCAACTGGAGCAAAAGTTTCATCATAATCAATTTCTTCTTCTTGTGAGTAGCCTTTTGCAACCAATCTTGCTTTGTTTTTGGTAACTATACCATTTTCATCCATCTTGTTCCTGAACACCCACTTTGTTCCAATAATGCTTCTATTCTTTGGTGCAGGAACTAACTCCCAAACTCTATTTCTTTCAAACTGATTAAGCTCCTCTTGCATAGCAGATATCCAATCAGGATCCATTAGAGCTTCTTCAGTTTTCTTGGGTTTCATCTGAGACAGAAATCATGCATGTATGCACTCATTAGCAGTTGCACTTCTAGTCCTCACACCAGCAGTAGGATCACCAATAATTGCTTCTCTAGTGTGACTTCTATCCCACTTCCTTGTATGAGTTTGTTGACTTGTGCCTTCATCATTCTCTTCATTATTGGTATGACTGCTATAACCTTCTTCTCTTTCTCCCCATGAGTTTATGCTATCAAATTCAGGTATTTGAGATGAGCTTCCATTTCCATGATTTTCCTGTCCATTAATCTCTTCATTTAACATCTGTTGTGCATTGACTTCATCTTCACCATCAGAATCACTATCAATGTTGAGGTTTTCAAATGCAAGGGCTTTAGCTTCAATTTTATCAAGGCATTCTAAGTCTGGACAATTGTCATCATCAAAAGTCACATCTGTGCTTTCCATAATCTTCTTTTGATCTATCATAGAGACCTTGTAGGTAGTTCTCTCCAATGAATATCCCATAAAAATTGCTTCAAAAACTTTTGAGTCAAATTTTCCCACATAATCAGAGTTGTCTTTCAAAATATAACACTTGCTTCCAAACACATGAAGATGCTTTACAGTAGGCTTTCTCTTAGACATGATTGAGTAAGGTGATTTACCATGTGCCTTGTTAATGAGATATATGTTCTGAGTGTAACATGTAGTGTTAACAACCTCTTCCCAGAAACTTGTTGGCAACTTGGCATCTTGTAACATTGTTCTAGCAGCTTCAACTAATGTTCAGTCCTTCCTTTCAACTACTCCATTTTGTTGAGGTATTCTAGATGCTGAGAATTCTTGAAAAATCCCTTTGTTTTTGCTGAATTCACTCAATGTTGCATTCCTGAATTCTGTTCCATTATCACTTCTCAATCTTTTCACACAATTTTTATCTTCAGCCTATTTTTCTATCTTCTTGATGTGCTCAATTATGATGTGTAGAGTTTCATCTTTAGAGTGCATGAACTCTACCCAAGTGTATCTTGAGAAATCATCCAACATCACAAGTGCATATTTGTTTCTTGAAATTGATAAGACATTTACTGGTCCAAACAAGTCTATGTGAATAAGTTGCAATGGTGCACTTATAGAATTTATAGTTTTTGACTTGTGACTTGATCTTTTCATTTTTCCTTTCTGGCAAGCCTCATAAACTTCAACTTGAGGAAACTCCAGTTTATGCATATCTCTTACTAACTCCTTTTTGACCAAGGTGTTAATTTCCTTAAAATTCAAGTGAGATAGTTTCTTATGCCATAACTTGCTTTGTTCTTCTGATGCCCTGATGTAGAAGCAACAAATTCCATCCTTATTTGTTGAGTCCAAGTCTGCAACAAATAAGCTTCCTTTTCTTTCTCCTTTCAGAGCAACTTCACCAGTTTTCTTGCTGATAAAAGTGAATTATTCTTGTTGAATAATACTTCAAAGCCTTTGTCTACAAATTGGCTATCACTGAGAAGATTCACTTCAAGACCAGCTACCAGTGCTACATCATCAATGACAATATTTCCAGAAACAATCTTGCCATATCCCATTGTGAATCCTTTGTTGTTGTCTCCAAAGGTCACCAAAGGGCCAACTTTCTCCTCAGACTGTGATAGCAGGGCCTTATAACCTGTCATATGTCTGGAACACCCACTGTCAATGATCCATACGACTTTCTTCACTTTGCCCTGCACACAATGAGTTTTAAGTATGTTTTGCAACCCAAGCAGTGTTGGTTACTTTCTTCTTGTTAACTGATTTAGTAGAAGTAGAATGAGTTATTTCAGATAAAGTAGAATACAATGACTGTTGTACATTTTCCCTATCTGATGTAGACCCAATTTTTGTTTCTTTTAGATCTACTCTCAGTTTGTGGCAATTCTTCATCACTTTCAAGTTGCAAGGGATGCAGTCAAACTTGTCACATAATGAGTAGGGATCATTTGCATCAGCTTCATTGTATTTGCATGCTCCTTCAGCTAGCTTGCTAACAACCTTTTTACAAAGGTGAGTTAGATGATGTACATAGCCACATTTTTCACACTTCTTTCTTGGAGCATCTACAACATAAGCAAAATTATTGCTTTTGTTTATCCCAATTTTCCCATTTCTATTTTTCTTCTTTTTTCTTGTATCTTCAGTCTTGGTCTCTTTGACAGGTGTCTTGGAACTTTGTTTGTCCATGAGCTTCTCTTCAGCTTTGAAAGATGGAGTTGATTCTGTATTTTTCTTCTCTTTGTCATCATCAACAATTTCTTGCTTGATAATCGGCTCCTCTTCTCTGAAATTAACTTCACATGCCTTAAACATTGGCGATACAACCTTTTTCAGCATAGCTGGAACATTTTCTTTAACTATTGCTTTTCCTTTATCACCTATCTCTTTCTTCTTGCTGTTCAAGGCATCATAGTCAAGACCAATTGCAATATTTGTACATGGTTTATTTTTCTTATGGTATTATCCAACTAACTTGCATTTATGAAGGACTTCAACTTCACCTCATTCTTTTCAAGCTTCTCCCTTAGCACTGCTTCAATTTCACTTTCACACTTGAGCTTGTTCTTCATATATGCATTTTCTTGTCTTACAGTTTCAAGCTCTACCAACAACAATTTAGCTTCTTGATTCTCACTTTCAAGCTTCTCATTTATCTTTGTCAATCTGCTAACTTCTTCATTACCAGCAACCATACTTGTATGTATGTGAAATATTTTTGTGCTCATCTTTTCTACAGTTTCCTTATATTGACTCACATTTAAATCAATGGTAGTGATAGTTGGTACCTGTGATTTTGATGAGGATGATTCTCCTTGCTCCAAGGCCATTAAAGCATAGTTTCCAACTTCCTCATCTTCATCATTATCAGAATCATCCCAACTTTTTCCTTCTGCAATATAAGCTTTATTTTGCTGTTACTTCAGAAAAGCTTCATACTTTGCTTCCAGTTCAAGATAAGCTTTGTCTTTCTTTGCTTTCTTGGGTTTCCTGCATTCTGTAGCAAAATGTCCTAGTTCATCACAGTTGTAGCACCTTATCTTAGATATGTCAACAGATCCAGTTTTGTAACCATTCTTGCTATCAAAAGTGTACTTCCCTTTTTCTTTCCAGCTGATGTCTTTGTTGAAAGACTGTCTTTTACCCTTGAAGTATCTTGGCTTCTTTACTCTAATGTTAGAGAATTTTCTAGCCAAATAGGCCATTGACTGGTCTAGCTCATCCAGTTCATCAAGAGTGTAGAACTCATCTTCTTCCAATTCCAGAATGACTTGTTCCTGTGAATCATTTGTTCTTTGCTCACTTGGTGAGGCAACTGGAGTTTGAGATTTTAGCTCATCATTAGATGTTTGGCTTTCATTGACAATTAAAGCACTTGAGCCATCTACTACATGTCCTTGACCAAATCTCAATGATTTCCTTTGAATCATTTCTAGTTCATATGTTTTGAGAATTCCATATAGAACTTCCAGTGTTATTCTGTTCAAATCTCTCCCTTCCCTGATTGCTGAGATTTTCTGTTCCAAATGATCAGGGAGAGTTAGCAAGAACTTCAAGTTCACTTCTTCAGCTTCATAGTATTTGTCATGGAGCTGCAAGTCATTTATCAGCTTGTTAAACCTTTCAAACACATCAGTTATACTTTCTTTTGGGTTGGCCATGAAACCCTCATACTATGAAATCAGTATCCTTCTTTAATTAGATCTAACTTCCTCAGTTCCTTCACAGAGTATCTCAATCTTTTCCCTGATCTGTTTGGCAGTGTCACAGTTGACAATGTTGTTATACATTACATTATCAAGTTACTCTATCAATATCAGCTGCAAGCCACTATCCAGGGAAACTTTCTATTTTTCAGGTTCAGTGTACTCAGAAGGGTCTTTTGGAGCATAATGAGCTGGAATGACCATATCACCATCAGTTGATTCTTCAACTCTAACCATAGGAGTGAAAGGTCCATTTTTGAGAATCTGAATGTAGAGTGGATTGACCATCTTGATAAATAACAACATTTTCTTTTTCCAAAGAGTGTAGTTAGCTTTGTCAAATGTAGGAATTTTGATGCTACTAATTTTCTGTGTATTCATTCTTCCAAGATCTTGAATCTTTTTACTTTCAGATTTGGCTCTGATACCACTTGTTAGGAAATGAATAACACACAGGGGGGTGAATGTGTTTTACTATTTTTATGTTTTTCTTGAGCTTTTTTATGGTTGAACAAAGTAAATTAAATCTTGTGGTGAACTATGTTACTGTAGAAATTAAACATGCAATAATAAAGAACACAGATCTTTCAAACTCACTTAATTTTATATTAAAATTAAAAATATTTTGCTACAAAATTTCTAGGCTCTTTGTTAATAAAGAGCTTAGCTTCCCTTGAGAGTTTTACAATATTTCTATCTAAATTGTTACATCTGACTTAAGGACCAGTGTTAACTTTATAATTTAGTTAACTGCTGGTTTACACAGTGTACAATAAGACATGCTATTATCTTTAGTAAACTGTCACTTGTCATTTTCATTTTAGGAAAATTGTATCTTCTATTTCTGGCTTAACATATCTTACCATCCTCTGTTTACTTTGATCTTCCTTTGTTAGTTAATCTTCACCATTGATCTTGCACATCCTTCAAGCTGCTTTTTGTAGACTTGTCAATCCAGCTGTTTGGATTGTTTGTTGATTGTAAATCTTGGGTATTGAACTGGTCTGCAATTTTGTACTTTGAGATTTTACCTCGAGATCTCCAGTTTGGCCTATAGAGAACTTGACATCTCGATAAGTATAATGGCTTATCGAGATCTCTAGTGCTCTATAGTTAATTTGACTTGTAGAGGTATATCAGTTCTCTATAGGAGAATTTGGCTTGTCGAGATCTCTAGTCTTTATATCTTCACTTTGACTTACCGATATCTCTGAGTTCTCTAGTGACTTGTTGACTTGTCGATAACTCAGAGTTCTATAGTCAGATTTGACTTGTCGATATCTCAGAGTTCTCTAGTGAATTTTGACTTATCGATATCTCTGAGTTCTCTAGTAGAATTTAACTTATCGATAACTCAGAGTTCTCTAATGAATGTTGACTTGTCGATAACTCTGAGTTCTCTAGTGAAGAAATGACGTGTCGATATCTCCAATCTTTATGTCTTCAATTTGGCTTGTCGATATCTTTGAGTTCTCTGATAGCTTTCATGAGTTCTTTATAAGTCATTCTGGAGTTCTCGAATGACTTCTCTATAACACTAAATCTGTGACTTGTAGAGACCTTGACTTAGAATATTTTTATCCAAACAGATTTATTCAACTCCAAGCTTCTTCATAATTCTTTTGAGGCATGATCTTCTTGATCTTCTTCCAGATAGAATCCTTAGGCTTGATACTGTTTAAACAAAAAGACTTCAGTCTGCTCTTTTACATTTTTACAGACTTTAATTTTTACAAATACAAATGCAAACTAAGATTACAATACAACTTACTTAGAGTTGTCAATTTGACTTAGTCTTGTTAAAGCACAGACATGTCTTACACAACAATATATGACAATTTATGTATTGTTGTGTCTTCCGTGAAATATAAATATATGTATAAATATATTTATTTGTGGAGTAAAATACAATTTCTGTATCTGTAATTTTTATGGGAGGTCACCTAATTTAGATATTTAACTTCTTACACACTACTTATGTCGGGATAATTAACTACCAATTTATGCACTCAATGTACGTTCTTTTCGGAAGACTACAAGATTTAATGAATTTGGATATGGGTTTGGTCCCCCGATCATGCAACTATAGGTAACACCAAATTCAACAAATGGCACGGGTTATGTCTTAGGGTCTGTCCCCAGACTGTTGCATAGTTTCAGGTTTGGTCTTGGACAATTGAGGTGGTGCAGCCGCTGCAGCATAACCTCATTGTAACCTTTTTTTGTTAGATGCCCGGTTCATTTTCAACTTTTGTATCAGTAGTTTATTATCTTTAGTTTCAGTTTGATACTGTTCTCTAAAAGCACATCCCTTAGGATAATACTATTTTTATTTGTTTCTTGAATCTTTCCTTTTCCCATTTTAGGAGTTGTATGGGTTGTTTGGGCTTTGTGGATTAGTTATGAAGTGTTACAAACCATTTCTAATGGAAAATTTAAAATAAAAAACTATCATGTTATGTATTGAAATTTCAGTTTTATTACGTTTTATGTGTGTTTTTATTATAATATAGCGGAAATATAAAGGGAAAATAGTTATTGTATCATCATTTTCTTCCTCAAACTCATATCCACCATTGATAACAACTTCGAGTAATTAAAGCTTGGATATCTCATTCAGTATTTTACAAAATCGAATCATTAAGTTGCAACAAAATCAAAAATTTCAGCTTTAAAATTGACATTGACTTTAACTACCAAAGATTTTTTAAAGAAATTTTATATTTTTAGAAATGAATGAACTTTTTTAGTCCGGTTTATTTCAAAATTTACATTAATTTATAATATACAATTTTTTAAAGTTAATATTTAATAGTCAAAATTGATAGAGGAGAAAAAAGTGATTTTGTTATAACTTGAATGACTCGATTTTATTAAGATATAAATAAAATAATTTTCTTAATTCTTATCAAGGGTTAATATTAATTTGAGAAGGATAAGGATGACAAAAAGACTATTTTATCATACATTTCATATTTATTTAACAAAATTCACATAAGATAGTGAAGCCAACGAATTTAGATTTTCAATATATCATATTAATTTATAAATTCGGCGTCCCAAGTAGTCCAACACACAAATTGTAGATACACAAAATGTACTTTACTATAGTTTATAATGTAATTATAACATACCTGTCAAAAAATGTAATTATAACATAATTGAAAATAAAATATAAGAATAATTTCATAAAAAGTGAGTAAGATAAAGGGAAACTGTATAAATTATCGAAAAAAGATACAGTTAATGCGATGGCACATTGGTGGTGGCCAACAAATTATTGAATTTTTAATTTATAAGTTTCCATCCGACCGGTTCTTTATATAAAATTATGGTTCTTTTAAATTTTAGGATTTGAATCTTGTCAACTATGATGAGATTTATAATATTTTTAAAGATATTTTAACATGTTCCATACACATTCGAACTAATTATTGAGATTTAAACTTAATATGGTTAAACATTTATTTATCACGATTCACATGAAAATCAAACGACTTCCAGATAATTTACAGAATAAGTTAATTCAATCAAATGCATTCACGTGCGTATTTCGCACTAAAGTATTATTATCGAACTTTTTTTAGAGAAACGAACTAAATATTACTTAATCCAAATATTTTTGATTAGTTATATTATAGAGTATTAATTGTGATTTCCGTACAATTTACTGAATAAGTTATTATTTGTTTTATTAAACACATTCACATGCCTATTTTGTACAAGAAGTTTTCAATTGTCGCGCATTTTTTAGTAATATCACTTTATCGAGATATCATTGATTATCTACGTCATAGAGTATTAATTGTAACTTTCGTACAACTTATTGGATAAATTATTAATACTGTAAAACCTATATACAGTCGTTGGGACCGACAAAAAATATTATTATAGAAATGTTATTCTTTAATAGAGGTTGAAATATAAATTTTGAATTTCAAAAATTAATTAAAATTTTTTAATTCTATATCGTGAATACATGAATTTAAAAGATACTACCGCCGTCCCTCTCATTTCTTTACAGTTTTTTTCACATGCTTGACACACATTTTAGGGCAACTATAAATTATACTTCCGTAATTTATTTTAAAAATTTTCTTTTTTTGTATAAAAATTTGAACATTATATTTTTATTTAGAAGAAAAAAAATTTAAAAAATAATTATGCAACTACATTTAATAAGAGCATTAAAGTGCGTGTCGAGTCCCCGTCCCCCAATGTAAAGAATTGAGGGGGACGGAGGGAGTATATAATAACTTTCTAAGACAAATTACGTAACATAATATCAAAAACATTAATTTTTTGAAACAAATTGACAAGAAGATTATCATATCGGCACACAAACTAATGATGCAGTGTTAATCAAAATGATATAATATTGGAAAAATATTTTAAGTTGTCTTTATGTTTATTTATGTAAGAAGACTATATATTATTGAATATTTATCTATCACAAATATATGTATATATATTCACATACATATATGTTTTTATATATATATATATATAATATTAAGCATTTTTATTCCTATATAGAGGAAAATTATTAAATGATGTACTTATAAAAAGTATAGAATATTACAATGTAGAGTTTATTCTTAAGCCCAACTTGGGATCATAATTTTTATTACAATAAAGAGGCTATTACTATATAGAGTATTTTTATATAGAGTTTCTATTGTATCTATATATCTATATAAAATAAAATCTCGGGCGGCTTACGTGGCATCTCTTATGTGACGCCCCGGACCCCGGGATGACCTCAGTAACCCGAACCTGGGAATGCCAAACCAAACCAATCAACTCAATATATGCTTACCCAACCTTAAACTTAATTAATAATAAATAATTCTTACAGTATTCCAAGTATTACAACCAAAGTTCACGATACAACCATAAGTCTATTACATAAGCATTTTTCATTAAGATACTACACGCTTTTCATCGTCTACTAAGCCTTAGTTCATCACATTCTTATCCTTTCCTGAACATCCTTCTCCAAAGTTCTTTCCTGTGGAAGTTAATGACATAAACGAGTGAGATTAGAAAGCTCAGAAAGCGTATATAGTAGAATTCAACTGAGGTTTATCTGAGAAATCAAAGTTCATCAAACAAATATTCGAATAAAGAGATATGAAAGATACTACAATCAACAAAATTCATCATATAGTTCTCACAAGATTAAAAGTGAGTATTCAAGCATGACAGGTTCATCAATTCATCAAGTTGGGATCCCGTCCAACTAAATAATTTGTTTAGCTTTACTTCCGATTAGGAAGTATCATCATCAGTTCATCAATATCAATGCAAGAATACTCATTTTTCATGAGTGAAGCATTAGTCAAACTCAAATCATCATTTAAACATCAACAGTGAATCAGTATAGTATATAATTACAGTGTACCGCTTAATTTATTCTCTATGAATCCCGAACTTCGAATTGATTTTACTATCGATCTTTCTTCCTAAATACATAATTCAAAAATGCACATAAATTTTATTATTAATATAACCTATTTATTTTCTAACTAAATTAATAATTACCAAATTACTAAATAAGATAAAGAAATTAAGTTCGCGATTAAGAAAAAACTAACTGAATTCCTTGGTTGAAACAACCGAAGCGGATAGTTCTATTTAAGGAAACTATACAAACTTAAATAAGGAAAGTAAGGATTCATTTTTCCTACATCCTCGATGTGGTACAATAGTAAGGAAGTTGAAAAAATATAGTTTAAGAAATTCAACCTAATACTCGTGTTTTGCTAAAAACTATCACATGACTTCCTCTATTTATTTCTCTTTCACAATTACATATAATGGTACCTTTCTATTTATTCTAATATACTTCACTTCTTGTTTTCAATGTGGTACAAAGATAGGTAAGGAAAAAAAAAATAAAAGTTGAACACAATATCTAGAACATATAAGCACCCTTTTAAAACTCACAAAGCCATTAGCTTCATCTATCTTACTTCTACTTAGAAAACTTAAAACTTTCTCTTGGCTTCAATATAGCCAATTAAATTCGGTTTTAAAGTTTTAATATAAAGAGAAATAGATAAATTTCTCATAATCAAGTAAAAGATAGAGTTTTAAGGTTTAACTAGACTTTACCAAGTCCCACATCGATGAGATATAAAGATGTAACATCTCTTCCTTTATAAAACCCAAGGCTATGAAGCCAACACTTCAAAATAAACCAACTATGACTGGTAGCTTTGCTTTTGAATAATTCTCTTTGTCCCACATCGGGAAGGTTTTGCAAGAGATCTTTTCTCAACTCTATATAATGGGACTTGCAACAAACTTAAAAATCATACTAGACTTGAAAGCTATTATAGCTTTTAGTCTACATCCACTTAGTCCCACATCGAGAAGGTGTGGAACTAACCAAGATACTTGCTCTATAAAAAGAGCTCTACTACTAATTTTATTTCCAAGGCAACATTTTCACTTTCAAGTGAAATATTCCTTCCTACTAGGCTTTGTCTAGTAAAATATGCTGGCTAATTTATTTTAGGTTGAGTGCTTTAGTTAAAATTTTTATCTTTATATTCCTATTCAGCGCTTATCTCTTATCATCCTTTCCTCTTTCCGTAATTCCTCTTCCTCGTCTTATCACTTCGGTCCGTATCCCCTTTTATTTTTTATGGGAGCTCGACATATTCGAGCAAACCAACAATACACAAGATAAATTTTATTTAAAATTTGATCAAATATTTTTATAATATGCATAATACTTGTAAAAATAATATGAGCACATAAATTTATTTTACTTAATTATAATTTTGTCGGGATATTACATCTTAGGCAAGGTTAAAGAATAATCTCAAATTTTACGCCTTCATCTATTTTTCTCTTTTCCTGTTTTCATCACCATCTTTTTGTATCTTTGTAACGACAAGGTGGTTACTGCAAAGAAAATAAATAGACCATTCTTTATACACCACAATTACCACTAAGTAAATCAAAAGTTAATTCTAATCCATTTTTTGACACTCTGCCTCCCTTAGTTCAGGCCAAGCACGTGTCTATAAAAAGCACCAACAACTACCTCCCCAATTTCCAATTGCTTAATCCGGATATTTTGATTATTTCAGCTTTATATCATTAGTACTCTATTTCTCTCCATCTCTGCTTCTCGCACGACTTACCGGCAATATTTTTAGGTATATACGGTAAATCAAATTTTTTTATTCTGTTTATCTAATTTAATTCGTTGATCACTATATTGCTAATTTCTATTCAGTTTATCTAATTTAGTTGGTTGATTTGGTATATTGTTAATGCTAGATATATTTTTAGTTTCTAACATGTTAAGTTGCTAATGCTAGATATATTTTTAGCTTCTAACATGTTTAGTTGTTGTCATGCATACTATGTTGATTTTAGTAGCAAAAGTGTTTGACACATGCCTCATATACACGGAAATCTAATTTCAGTGATTGTTTGGTGTTGGAACTTTCTACCTAATATCTAAAGAAACAATTATTGTTTTACTTTGCTTTGAGGAAGAGGAAACCTGAATTTCTATTCCAATTTTTTTAAGAAAAGGGACTTACTTAATTAACTTTAAAGTTCAGATCACACTGCATCATGTTCATGATTGTGCTGTATGTTATCAGTTTATCACATTAATGTTATGTTATTATAATGAATGAAATAACCTTCGGCTAATTTCCTATGCTGGAATAGAGATGAAGTTCAACGTATTTTGTGTTCAATCATGTATGCTTTTACTCAATGTTTGATCTTTTTTCCTATATCGCTTGTGTATAATAAATTCGCCAATAATCAGGGTAATGCATTATTTCATTTTGTGTTGTTACATGTGTCAATACAAGCTATATATACATAGCCAAAAATGATTGTGGACTTGACTTTAAATATTCATGTTCTTATCCTTTCTCTATAGATGATCACTACAAGAATTAGTTTTTATTGTTTCTTTTTTCTTTCTGTTAAATAGTTTCATAGGCCTCAACATATCAGTTATTTCAATTTTGGTGTGTGACATGCAGGTTGCTGCCAAGCATCTCAATTTGTTTTCTCAACACAGGCTACTTGAAACCTCATGGTAAAGAATCTTACTTAAATATGAATTCAGAGAAATTAAATATATGTGATTGTTGACATGCTTGATCTACTTGGACTGCCTTATTGACAATGAATTTTACTGTTCGAGTTAATTAAGGAACCATGAAAAATTACAAAGTATGCGCCAGTATAAATCTTAATTCAGCATGTGTTTACGTGTTTGAGGTTCTTTTAGAATTCTCATTGGTTCTTGATATTTAGTTTACATTGTTTTATGCACTAGATTTATAAAGGTTTTATTATTTACATTTATTATGATTGTGTTGTATTGAGATAAGGGATATGAAGAGTTCTGATAGCATGTTAGTGTATTGTATTCACAAATATATCAAGGTGCTATGAGGGTTTAGTATGTGTGTTTTTTTTCTTAAATATGTCAAGATGTTACGAATTACAAGGGCCTAGAATCAATGACATGCTTCCTTGTGAAAAAATGCTAATTTTGGGACTAAAAAATGGTTAGTTTAACCTTCTTATAGTCTACACTATTACAATCAAGATAGTCATATATAGATTTTCTTATACCTTTTTTCACTCCACAATGTTATCGTTCTTGCACCGTTTCAAAGCAGGCATATATTTCACTATAGTAAAATAATTGTGCGTGAGATTTTAAAATGAAAACCAGCATGATAGAACTAGCAGCCTTTTAACTAAATCTTTTAATTCCTTTGAAACCTTAGTGTTCTTAAAATGGGTATACATTGTTTACGATGCTTTTGCTTTTTTGAGCTTGCTTCAAATGCAATGAATAAATTCTGAAGTTGACTCAGATTGATAATCTACTATGGTTAAGAAGTATGGATGGAAATGGTGAAGCATTGAATTTTGAGGAGTACATAAGGATAATTACCCCTTGTGGCTTTTATAGAGATGATGAGAGTGTGGCTTTTATAGAGATGATGAGACTGTGGCTTTTATATAGATTATGATGGATGCGCTAAGTTGCTCAATTCAACACTTTTTTTTACTCAGTGTGTTGAAATTACTTTATATTTAGAAGATCTGATTCCGCATATATGTTCAAAGAAGTTATTTGTGCTCCAAATTATGGCCCACCCCTAAAATTTAGCAATGGTTTTAACGAGGAATGTTTTTTCCTATATTCTCTGCAACTGTAGATTTGGAAAACATGTATTTATTACTTATGATTTTCATGACTCTCTGTTTGTACAGAATCATTGGGTAGAATTGTTTCCGGGCATGATTGGAAAGAGCTATGTGTAAAAGTTCAGGCAAAGCCGCGTAAGAAGAGTGTAAAATTAATAAGGCACTGCCATTGCTTGTAAAAATTATTTTTAAAGATGAAATTAACAAATTACACACACATATATTACAAGCAATGGCAGTGCCTTGTTAATTTTACACTCTTCTTACGTGACTTTGCCTGGACTTTTACACGTAGCTCTTTTCAATCATGCCAGGAAACATTTCTACCCAATGATTCTATACAAACGGAGATTCAAGAAAATCATAAGTAATAAATACATGTTTTCTAAATCTACAGTTGCAGAAAATTTAGAAAAAAACATTCCTCGTCAAAACCATTGCTAAATTATCTGGTTGGACCATAGTTTGGAGCACAAATAAGTTTTTTGAAAATGTATGTGGAATCAGGTCTTTTAAACATAAAGTAATTTCAGTACACTAAGTAAAAAAGTGTTGAGTTGAGCAACTTACTGCATGTATCATCATCTATATAAAAGCCACATTGTCATCATCTTTATAAAAGCCACAGTATTGACAGTTGACAAACTAGTGTCCCTGGTACCCGCAGTTCTCGGACCAGGTGTCTTTTCAATACAACGGGTAATTATCCTTGTGTACTTCTCGAAATTCAATGCTTCACCACTTCCATCCATACTTCTTAACCATAGTAGATTATCAATCTGAGTCAGCTTCAGTATTTATTCATTGCATTTGAAACAATCTCAAAAAAGCAAAAGGATCGTAAACAATGTATACCCATTTTAAGAACACTAAGGTTTCAAAAGAAGTAAAAGATTCGGTTAAAAGGCTTCTAGTTCTATCATGTTGGTTTTCATTTTAAAGGCTCTCACACAATTGTTTCACTATAGTGAAATATATGCCTGATTTGAAATGGTGTAAGAATGATAACATTGTAAACCGGAAAAAGGTACAAGAAAATCTACGTATATGACTATCTTGATAGTAATAGTGCAATGTATAAGAAGGTTAAGACCAGTTAATTATACTTATAAACTAACCATTTTTTAGTCCCAAAATAACCATTTATTCACAAAGAAGCATGCTATTGATTCTAAGCCCTTGGTATCCGTAACACCTTGACATATTTAAGAAAAAACACGCATACTAAACCCTCGTAGCACCTTGATATATTTGTAAATACAACACACTAATATGCTACTAAAACTCTTCATATCCTTTATCACGATACAACAAAATTATAATACATATAAATAAAAAAACCTTCATAAATCTAGTGCATAAAACAATGTTAACTAAATATCAAAAACCAATGAGAATTCTAAAAAAACCTTAAACACGGAAACACATGCTGAATTAACTTTTATACTAGTGTATACTTATCAATTTTTTCACCTTAATTAACTCGAACTGTAAAAATCATAGCTTGTAAATCAATATGACAGTCCAAGTAGATCAGGCATGCCAACAATCATATCTATTTTAATTTCTCTAAATTCATGTTTAAGTAAGATTCTTTACCATGTAGAAGCAAGCAGCCTGTGTTGAGAAAACAAATTGAGTGGTTTTGCAACAACCTGCATGGCACACACAAAAACTGAAGCAATTGTTATGCAGTGGCCTAAGAAACTACTTAACAGAACAAAAAAGAAATAAAAAAACAATTCTTGTTGTGATCATGTGTAGAGAAAGGATAGGAACATGAATATTTGAAGTCAAGTCCACAATCATTGTTGGGTACATATATATAGCCTGTATTGACGCATATAATAACAGAAAATAGAAGAATGCATTACCCTAATTATTGGTGAATTATTGTTTAAAAGGGATATAGGAAAAAAGATCATACATTGAGTAAAAAATACTTGTTTGAACACAAATTTATGTTGAACTCCATCTCTATTTCAACATAAGAAATTAGCCCAAGGTTATTTCATGCGCTATAATAACATAACAATAATGTGATACACTGATATCATACATCACAATCATGAACAAGATGCATTTTGATCTGAACTTTAAAGTTAATTAAGTAAAACCCTTTACTTAAAAAATTTTGGAATAAAAATTCAGGTTTCCTCTTCCTCAGAGCAATGAAAAACAATTACTGTTTCTTTAGATATTAGGTAGAAAGTTTCAACACCAAAACAATCACTGAAATTAGATTCACGTGTATCTGAGGCATGTGTCAAACACTATTACTACTAAAATCAACATAGTATGCCTGATAATAACTAAACATGTTAGAAGCTAAAAATATATCTAGCATTAGCAACTTAACATGTTAGAAGCTAAAAATATATCTAGCATTAGCAATATACCAAATTAATCAATTAAATTAGATAACTATACTATAAATGAGCAATATAGCGATCAACGAAGTAAATAAGATAAATAGAATAAAAAAATTGATTTACCATATATACCTAAAAATGTTGCCGGTAAGCCGTACGAGAAGCGGAGATGGAGAAATATAGAGACTAACGGTATAAAGCATAAATAACCAAAACATCCAGATTAAACAAAGATAAATTGGGGGAAGAAGGTGTCAGCGCTTTTTATAAACACATCTCTGGCCTGCACTAAGGGAGGCAGAGAGCCTAAAAATGAATTAGAATTGACTTTTGATTTACTTAGTGGTAATTGTGGTAAATGAAGAATGGTCTATTCATTTTCTTTGCAGTAACCGCCTCGCCGTTACAAAGATACAAAGAGATGATGATAAAAATAGGGAAAAAGAGATAACCTCACCTAAGAGATGTCACATAAGCTTCCCGAGATTTTATTTTATATAGATATATAGAATGGACTCTAAAGTCCATATTTGAGTAAACTTTGTTTGAGTTTATATTGGGCCGAGCACTCTTTATCATGTAGATGGGTTGTATGGCAAAAAAAGAGTAGAACTACATTATCGGCCAATTTTTGTTTATAACTTCAAAGTCAGGTTTCGTTAATATTCACTGTGTTCTAGGGTTTTTTTTTTAGAGAAAGGAAAAGAAGTAGAAAGAATTAATTTTTCCGGTTTGTCCTAAATAATTTTTTTTAAAAGAAAAGAAAGGGATTTTGAAAATTTGGAAAGAAATTTTCTTTATTTTTATTTTCGAAACATTCTTCCTAATTTTGGAATGATTGGGAGAGAAAGTTTAATAAGCAATTATTTTTTTCCCTTAGAATTGGGAACACATTTTTTCTTTCTTAAATTCGGGAACACAATATTTCATTTCTCCTATTTGGCCGATTTTTTTCTTCTTGAGGAACCCTGTCGCAACAACAACTTAGCCTGTTTTTTTCTTCTTTTTTTTTCTGAAACATGTATTTTATTTTATTTTCATTTATCAAAACAATTTTGTTCCTTTTTTCAAAAAATTATAAGCTATAAGTTTTTATTTACCATAACTTTTATTAACTTATAATTAAAATTATTTAAGCACCTAAATAACATATATATATATATATATACTATTCGTATAATAGACGAAACATTAAAAATTTGGTTGGCACGGTCCTTCGTTCAATTACTTAATTAAATTTACTTAATAATTTCTATTTTACCTAATTGCTATTATATTCTATATTTATTTAATTACTCTTCTAAATTTTATTCTAATTCTAATTCATATTATTCTAATTCATTATTTGAAGTCAATTAATTTGAAAAGATTTGAAAAGAAGACCAGGTAATTATCAAGTCATTCATGAATGCACAATTCTCCCACCACTATATTATAATAGTCGAATGTTAAAAATATGGTCAGCGTAAAGATTTCGTTCAACAATATAATATATAAAAATTTGGTCGGTATAAAGATTTCGGGAAACAAAATAATATATATTTTTTGCGCAGGCTAAAAAAATTCTAATATTTATCCTGGCGAAAATAAAATTACAATAAAAATATAATATATACTACTTATATTAAGTAAAATTAAATTATACTATTGATATATTGACATTGAATTCGAACAATAATAATACATAATATTTATTTGGGCTAAACTAATAAAAAAAATTTAATCAAGGTAAAATAAAATTAAAAGCAATTAATTTATAAATACAGCGTGCATCGCATTATATAATAACTGAAACATTGAAAGTCTGATTGGTGTGGCCTTCGTTGAATTACTTAATTACCCTCAATTAATAGTTTTTAATATTTTACTTAATTAAATGTTAGATGAAACTGCTGATATTAGTATTTAGCTATCAGAGTTTGCCATCGGTATTTGATATCAGAGTTTGACAAATATGACGTCATCAACATTTATCATAAGTATTTGTTGATCAGTACTTGTCATCAGTATTTGTTCACATCAGTATTTGTCAAGCTGGAAATCAGGAGATATCACTTGAAGATATATATATACAGAGATATGTCGGTCTAGGACTTTACTTATTTGTAGCAATCAATAAAATGATATGTATTATGATTCCTTATTCAGTTATAACATATCTTCTAGATTGATTGTGTAGCTGTGCAGTATATAAGCATGGGTTAGGTTTACACTATATGTGTTCGAGATTGGAATATCATTCATATAACCTAGAAGCTCTCAAGGATATCCGTTCATCCTTTGAGAGAGTATTGTATTCAGTTTTATCCATCAATATAAAAATTGTTCTTTCTGTTGAGTTTGTTAATTCGATTTGATTGTTTAACCTGTATTCACCCCCTACAGTTGATTTAAGCCTACAAATTGGTATCAGAGCTTGCTTTTGATACACAAATATTTTAAGATCCACAAACTAAACATTAATGGAAGACAAAGATGTTGTGCAAGACATGCCTGTACTTTAACAAGACTAAGTCAAATTGACAACCCTAAGTAAGTTGTATTGTAATCTTAGTTTGCCTTTGTATTTGTAACATTTAGAGTCTGTAAAAATGTAAAAGAGCAGACTGAAGTCTTTTGTTTAAACAGTATTAAGCCTAAGGATTCTATCTGGAAGAAGATCAAGAATATCATGCCTCAGAAGAATTATGAAGAAGTTTGGAGTTGAATTAATCTGTTTAGATAAAAATATTCTACGTCAAGATCTCTACAAGTCACAGATTTAGTGTTATAGAGAAGTCACTAGAGAACTTAAAATGACTTATAGAGAATTCAGGAAAAGCTACTAGAGAACTCACAGAGATATCGACAAGCCAAATTGAAGAAATGAAGATTGGAGATATTGACAAGTCATTTCTTCACTAGAGAACTCAGAGTTATCTACAAGTCAACATTCACTAGAGAACTCTGAGTTATCGATAAGTCAAATTCTACCAGAGAACTCAGAGATATCGATAAGTCAAAATTCACTAGAGAACTCTGAGACATCGACAAGTCAAATCTGACTAGAGAACTCTGAGTTATCGACAAGTCAACAAGTCACTAGAGAACTCAGAGACATCGATAAGTCAAAGTGATGATATGAAGACTAGAGATCTCGACAAGCCAAATTTTCCTATAGAGAACTGAGAGACCTCTACAAGTAAAATTAACTATAGAGCACTAGAGATCTCGATAAGCCATTATACTTATCGAGATGTCAAGTTCTCTATAGACCAAACTGGAGATCTCCAGCTAAAATCTCAAAGTACAAAGTTGCAGACCAATTCAATATCCAAGATTTACAATAAACAAACAATCCAAACTGCTGGATTGACAAGTCTATAAAAAGCAGCTTGAAGGATGTGCAAGATCAATGGTGAAGATTAACTGACAAAGAAAGATCAAAGTAAACACAGGATGCTAAGATATGCTAAGCCAGAAATAGAAGATACACTTTTCCTAAAATGGAAATGACAAGTGACAGTTTACTAAAGCTAATAACATGTCTTATTGTACACTGTGTAAACCAGCAGTTAACTAAATTATAAAGTTAATAATGGTCCTTAAGTTAGTTATAACAATTTTTTAGAAAAAGAATCTTGTAACACTCTCAAGAAGAAGCTAAGCTCTTTATCAACAAAGAGCCTAGAAATTTTGTAGCAAAACATTCTTAATTTCAATATAAAATTAAGTGAGTTTTGAAAGATCCGTGTTCTTCATTATTGCATGTTCATTTTCTGCAGTAACATATTTTCACGACAAGATTCAACTTACTTTGTTCAATCATAAAAAGTTCAAGAAAAGCATAAAAACAGTAAAACACATTCACCCCCCCTCTGTGTGTTATTCAATTCCTAACAAGTGGTATCAGAGCAAAATCTGAAAGTAAACAGATTCAAGATCTTGGAAGAATGAATACACAGAAAATCAGCAGCAACAAAATTCCTACAGTTGACAAAGCTAACTACACTCTTTGGAGAAAGAAAATGCTGATGTTTATCAAGATGTCCAATATAAAGGGAAAATAGTTATTGTATCATCATTTTCTTCATCAAACTCATATCCACCATTGATAACAAGTTCGAGTAATTAATGCTTGGATATATCATTCAGTATTTTACAAAATCGAATCATTAAGTTGCAACAAAATCAAAATTTTCAGCTTTAAAATTGACATTGATTTTAACTACAAAAGATTTTTTAAAGAAATTTTGTATTTTTAGAAATGAATGAAACTTTTTAGTCCGGTTTATTTCAAAATTTACATTAATTTATAATATACAATTTTTGAAAGTTAATATTTAATAGTCAAAATTGATAGAGGAGAAAAAAGTGATTTTGTTATAACTTGAATGACTCGATTTTATTAAGACATAAATAAAATATTTTTCTTAATTCTTATCAAGGGTTAATATTAATTTGAGAAGGATAAGGATAACAAAAAGACTATTTTTATCATATTATATATATATATAATTTTAAGCATTTTTATTCCTATATAGAGGAAAATTAATAAATGATGTACTTATAAAAAGTATAGAAAATTACAATGTATAGTTTATTCTTAATTATAATTGGCCCAACTTGGGATCGTAATTTTTATTACAATAAAGAGGCTATTACTATATAGAATATTTTTATATAGAGTTTATATTGTATCTATATATCTATATAAAATAAAATCTCGGGCGGCTTACGTGGCATCTCTTAGGCGAGGTTAAAGAATAATCTCAAAATTTTACGTCTTCATCCATTTTTCTCTTTTCCTGTTTTCATCACCATCTTTTTTTATCTTTGTAACGACGAGGTGGTTACTGCAAAGAAAATAAATAGACCATTATTTATGCACCACAATTACCACTAAGTAAATCAAAAGTTAATTCTAATCCATTTTTAGACTCTCAGCCTCCCTTAGTTCAGGCCAAGCATGTGTCTATAAAAAGCGCCAACTAGGGGTGTACACGGATCGGTTTGGACGGGTTGAGGGAATTCAGCAACCCAACCCAATTAATTCGGGTTTTCAAAATTTCAACCTAAATCGAACCGTTTAAATTTGTAACCCAAACCAATTTGTAGTATTTCGGTTTGGATCGGTTTGGATCGGTTTGGATCGGTTTGATCGGTTTAGTAAATATTCAAAACTAATATTAATAATTATAGGATAAAGCATAAAGTCACAAAGTCACAAAGTCTAAAATACTTAAAAATAATTCAACAAAATATTACAATCATCCATGTCATATATGACTTAAATTTCCAAAATATAGTGATAATACAATACTTAATCTTTAAACATTGTTTAAACCTTAAACTCGATAAAAGAAAACAGTGGCATATTCTTTAAATATTGAGAACCAATATTATAAACTACAAATCAATGAGCCATCTATTAGGGCTAAACATTTTCATAGTTATAAAATTAACATATTAACGTGTAATTATATTTTTAATCGGGTTGGGTTGGATCGGTTTAAAAATATCGAAATACATATCCAACCCAAATAAAATCGGATTGACATTTTTTCAACCCAAATATATATCGGGTTGAAAAAAATCGATTTGGATCGGCCGAAATAAGGTCGGTTCGGATCGGTTTGGTCGGTTTGATCGGGTTGTGTACACCCCTAGCGCCAATAACTCCCTCCCCAATTTCTAATTGCTTAATCCAGATATTTTGATTATTTCAGCTTTATATCATTAGTACTCTATTTCTCTCCATCTCTGCTTCTCGCACGGCTTACCGGCAAATTTTTAGGTATATATGGTAAATCAATTTTTTTTTATTCTGTTTATCTAATTTAATTCGTTGGTCGCTATATTGCTCATTTCTATTCAGTTTATCTAATTTAGTTGGTTGATTTGGTATATTGTTAATGCTAGATATATTTTTAGTTTCTAACATGTTAAGTTGCTAATGCTATATATATTCACTACTAGAAATTTGTCAATAGACATCGCTTATTAGCGGATGTCTATTTAAAATCCAAGCGATGTCTTTGCATGCGCTGAGAAAGGTAGGTGCATTACACATCGCTTATTAGCCGATGTCTATACACAGTTTAGACATCGTTTTTCTTAACAATGTGATGTATTTTTCTTCAATGTATACCTTCACTGTGGTTTCAGTTATTCATTCATATGTCATGTATATCATTTTAAACTTATCACATATAAAGCAATATGATACATTAACATCGAAAAACTTGTTAAACTGATGTGTAACTTAACATATTACATCAGTCTTTTATCAGAAGCGATGTCGTACCTTTCTTTTTTTAATGGAACCGATGTCTTTGTGTGTGTTTAACATCAGTTCTTTCAAAATGTGATATCTATTATATTATTTTACATCAGTCATTTCTTGTGAGCTGATATATATGTCTGCTTATGACATCAGTTTATTGAATAAAATGTCTTATTTGACTACATTTTACATCAGTTATTTTGTTCATGAAGTGATGTTTGTTTATTTTTTTTATTCATGAATCCCCTGTTTCAATCAAATGCCCAACACCCAAACAAGAGTCATCCAAAAACATACCAACTGCCATTTTACCATTCCAAAACTTACCAAACCAAAACAAACGCAAAAACAAACATACATTCATTGATTTACCATAGATTATACCAATTACGTACATATATCCACCACCAACCAAACTTCATAATCCAAACAAACTACATAACTGCAATAGCAAGTACTAGACATCCACCATCGATCATTTACATAGTTCATCCCAAACAGAAATTTACCAACTAAAGTTCCCCCATTATATTTATCAACAAAAACCACTAGTAGCTCTTACAAATTCTTACAAATTCAGTCTACATAAAGGAGCTGCAGATTAGGCCTTTTTATAAGAAGGACTCGATATGGCTAAGAGTCTCACATCGAACCTCGTCTAGCTCAGCCTTGGCAACAGTCACCTTTCGATTCTTTTTCGACCACTGAAAAGTGTAACATACAGGAATTAGTAACAATGAATTCTACCATAAATTATATGTACACCAGTTATATCAAGAATGAATTAAGCAAAAAAATATACCTTTTTGACAAATGTCATTTCATTATCCATGACAATTTCTTTCATATACCACATAACAACATAACCGCATTCAGTTCCACCGGGCTGTTTGGGGCATCCCTATTTAATCCAAAAAACTCAGACCAATTAATAAGTAAATTAATGGCCCTATCTAACCGAAAAAACTCTGACTAATAAGTAAATTAATGCCCCTGGTTCTTACGGTAACATATCTGATAGTTGGTGCTTTATTTCCCCTTCCGGCCTGAATATTGAACACAATCACAGCCCTGTCATCTTAGCAGTATCAATAACACAAATTGATTGATATCTCAATAATGAAAATAATCATTCGAAATTAAATGCAAATACCTTGATATTGCTTTTTCCAACTCGGGATAGGTAGTTGAACGAGGTAGAGGATTGAGTATGAAAACCTCGCCCGCCCAAATCACAACCAATATCCAATGGCAGCTATTTTTTATAAATATTTATAATAAACAGAATTAATATCAGAATCATATCATTTTGAATTTCATGCTTATAAATAAATAAATAAAGCGATTTATAATAAATCTGGAGACATTTTTTATGTACTTACTTGCTATTATGTGGCATAAAAAAGAGTCGATCAGGATTACCCTCTTTAAATCGACTAACCAAATTATCTTCAAAATTGTTGTTCAAGGTAAACGAGACTCCGGGATCACAGAAAGCAAATTGCTCCAAATTTTCATTTTCACAAACCATGCAATGCAAGTATCTGCATTGCAAATAAAATGAAATTATAAAAAAACAAGAATATAAATGCAGAAATTATCAACAAGAAGACAAGACAATAATTAAAAAAATTATACTACTCACGCCATGTATGCAGAAATTGCTGCTTGGCCAATCATTTTAAACTCAAGCAAAGCAATTATGTTTTCATGCAAAATGAAAATTCTTTTCTCAACACCAAACACCTCCGCATCGCACGGGATTTGAATGGAGTTTCCAGTGGACTTCATGAATGTCGTTGCATGTTTATACAACAACCGAAAGCGCTTCGGAACATTTTTATTGATTTCCATATTCTCAAATAAGGACTGAACCTTATGCAAATCAGTTAAAGGATCCTTTCCTTTCCTTTTACTTTTCTGAAAATATTATCAAATTTATTAAAACAAATATAGAGTTAATATAACAGTGCGAGATCCAATAAAACATAGATGTAAAAATATATACCGCGGTAGCAGGGCCATCTGGGAATATGATTAAGTCGCGGGGCCATGAGACGTAGGAGCCAACAGCCTGCTCTACTGTTTCAATCTCACCGACTACCGGAACAGGAATCTTGGCTTGTCCTTGGATTGGCCCATCCACTGAGACACGAGCACAACCAGGCTGCATTGGCAATCCGTGAATAGATTTGTTCATGTCATCATCGTCAAACAACAAGCCAAATGCCACCTTATTTTCTATTGTGCCCACAGCCAACTCACATTTTTGTGGACCAGCCTACACACATATATATATTTAACGAGTAACTATGACGAATGCTTGAATAATATTGAGCTAAATTAAATAAATGTGCTTGTTATTTTACCTTGTTCTCTGGTGGAAAAGGATCCATTTGATCATCAACTATTTGAGCATCACAACTTGCTTTTTCCGAAACCAGAGGAGATGAAATATTTGCTTTACTGAGTAAGCCCTTCAGTTCAGCCAACTCCTGCCTTGTCTTCTCCATTTCCTTCGCCATCTCTTGCTTGGCCTTCTCCAACTCTGCATCCCTCTCACAATCCCGGGCCAACATCTCAGCTTTGGTTATTCTACTTCTTTTTCCATTTGGTAAATTAAAGAAAATTGATGGGCTAACAAAGCCTCCAACTCCTCGAACCCTCCCCGAATGTTCGGGAGTTTGCAAGGCCGTAGTTAACACATCTTGACTCCCAGAAGGAATGAATTCCCCCTTACTTTGCAGCTCCAGTAAATTCTCCTGTCATGAGAATGTTAACATATAAATTAGAACTGAATGAACCTCCTCATAAAAATATTAAAATTAGAACTGAATTGAATTGCATTAAAAAAATTAACGTTGCTTGTTAAATACTCACAATTCTTTTCCCTATTTCAGCTAGCTCTGGATCAACCTCCTCATCATCAAGTTTTCCCTTACGAGCCTTGTGCCACATAAGAGCCCGATCAGGTTCTTCATCGAGAGCCAAGGTTCCTTTCTTTTGCCGATTAAAATCAAAAAATATTAAAACAACAATATATGTAGAATGCAACTATTTAAGTTCAATGCATAAACAGAGGTTACCTCTTCTTCCAACAATCCAACATAACCCTTTCTAGATTTGCGGTGAGGATATTTTCGATTGCTCACCCGCTCCATTTGTTTTTCACTAAGTGACTACAACAAACATTTTAAATAATATTAACATGCTATTTTTCCTAAAATATTTGTAATACATAAAAAATCAGTTCACAACATAAATAAAACACAGATATAAACACACGATCGATCTCTTTCGCGTATACCTTCCATGTCGAGGTAGTCCTTTCAACAACAAAATTTTTCCAAGCCTCCTTACCAACAAAAGCATACTTCACTGGAGGCTTTCGTAGTTTCTTCTTCTGTCCAAGATACGGCTTAACATAATCCCTTGTTAAATTTGCTTTAAAATTTCTCCACTTTGCTCCTACAGACCTGATCAGCCCCTTCTGAAGTTGCTTGGGGACTTTAAATGTCTCCTGAAACCAATGTTATGCTCTACATGAGTACAAGAAAATACAAAATTTACAAAGTGCATAAGAAATTGCTTATTTATATACCTTCACATCGATCCATATTTTGTCCTTTAGTTCATCGGGTACCTTTGACCAGTTAGGATAATCAATCGGAATCATCGTCCTAGCCAACATTCCGGTGTAGGACTGTAGACTATGCCTTGCATTCCCGACTGGAACTCCATGTGCATTGCACGATACCTTTGCTTTCTTGCCCTGCGCCTTCCTCACCACCACTTTGTGCATAGCAGAAACCCCTCGGGCAGATCCATACCTTTTCTTTGTAGTTTCGGAAGCAGAGACTGTTGCCTTCGTGTCTTCCATAAAATCCACATTTTCATCTTGAGGTTCTGTTTCCGGCTCCAAGCTTTTATCCACCTCCTCATCTGACTTGTCTTGTACTTTAGATATTTGTTTTTTATTTGCCATTTATCTTTTTTAATCTGAAAATGAAACATATATTTCATTAGTCACAAGCATATATAAATAGTTATAAACAGTCATAACTAAACTAGTGAAGTATGTATACATAAACAGTTATAAACAGCTATAAACAGTCAGACACGATGACTATATGCATTCATAAACAGTCATAAACATACGAAAATTCAAATAATATCATTAGGCATAAACAATGCTAAACAGTTACAAGAAAGGAGATACATGACTGCAAATAATATTGTCACTTCTTAACCCAAGTGCCCTTAATATTTTCTCTAATATTATTTTCAACATCTTCACCGACATCACATATAGGAATTTGGCAGCAGAATGGGGGATTTTCCATGGTTGTGTCTCCTAAATCATCGTCGTTATACACATCTTGGTAGTCTCGAGTTGTAGAGGTTAATACAACGGACCACTTGGCATCCACCGGATCTTCAATATAATAAACTTGCTTTACTTGATCCATAGACACATATTTATCTCTCTTGTGGCCTTGTCGACTTAGATCGACAAGTGTGAACCCAAGATCATCCACCTTAATTCCCTTGTCATTATCTGCCCAATTACATAAAAATAATGGGGCTTTGAATGCATGATAATCTAGCTCCCATATTTCTAAGATAACACCGTAAAATGTCAAGTCACTTTCTACAGGGTTGAAATCTTTAGCGCTAGACACTTGGACAGTTTTAGCAACTAAAGACACTCCGCTGTTTTGAACAACCCTCACACCATCTCGCTCTTTTGTAAAGTATCGGACCCCGTCTACTAGATAAGCTTCGTAAGTCAAAACTGAAAATGATTATTTTCCGGCTATCCATCTTATTGTCTCTGAAACTCCTCCAGGATTCTCCTCCATTTCACTACTAACCTACACATTTTCGGAAACAAAATACTTCTAAATTCCATATTACTACAGAGCAAATAAATTAGGCACAAATGAAACTATAAAAATACTAACTTTTTCTAGAAACCAATCGGCAAAAAGGCGATTGTGGCATCACATTGTCCTTAGGAAGGAGAGAGCCAACGGTAGACAGCAAATCGTTAAAGGCACTATCACTAATTCCGAACCTAGCTTTCCAATTGTGCAATTTTAGCATCGACTCCAACTTGGTACATTCACTGCCCTCATACAAAGGCTGTTCAGCATCAGCCACAAATCTCCTAAACTGATACGACTCATTATTGTACTCACTCGAATTATATGCAGCATTACAAACATTGACTGTTTCTGATGCAAGGCCAGGGGAAGGTATCGGTGCGCGGGCAGACGTAGGTGCAGGGGCAGGCGTAGATGCAGGGGTCGGAGCATTTCTATTAACTGATGACCTACTTGCAGACCCTTGTGTATGCCAAATCCAATCAAGGTACCCCAGACTAAAACCATTTTCATATAAATGTCCCCTGATAATCTTAACTGCAAATTTTTTGAAGTTAGCACATCTTTTACAGGGGCAGGGGATTCTTTTAGGATCACTAGCATTTTCCTCGGCAAATATCAAAAACTCTTCAACCCCGATTTCATAGTCAAGTGTGTCCCTATCTTTGAAAATCCAAGATTTGTCCATGCTATTCTCAAACTACCTGATTGTGAAATAACATATTAATTTACTATATACTATAGTACATTTACTACCTAGTATAATCAATATAAAATTCCTATATTCACTCATAAACCATGCTATTTACAACGACAAGCCCCAACCACAAATATATTTACAAACAACACAAACACAAATATATACAAGCACTTGTTATTACATGTAAATCCGTATTTTAACTACACATACAACTACACATGCAACAACTACACATTTCAATTTCACATGCATACATACAACTACACAAATATATACATGTAGCTGTTATTCCTAGAAGACTAACAATGAGATTTACAGAAGGGGGGTTGAATGTAAATCTCAAAACTTTTTCAAGTTTTGAGCAGTTTATAAAGTTGTGTGTTCAAGAAGAACAAGTGTGTGAATTGCTTTAAGCTAATACAGACAGATATATATTCAAGCACAAATGTAAAGAACACAACAGACCTTAAAAACTTTTCTGGTGGATTTGTTGTTCCACCAGAGATGGTATATTAGAAAATCTGTGTTCAACAATGTTGATCACAGCTGCATCCTAGTACAAACTAGATGAATTTTCTCTCAAGATATTTCTTGACAGCTCTGGAAAAATTCTATCTAATTACTAGCTTCTTCTTGGTTCATATATATTACCAAGTGTACAAGTGAAAAACAATATAAAATTACAATAGTAAAATAAGTTCTTCACTTGCTTCTTTTCCTGTTCACTCAAGTACTTTGTTGACTATTGCAACTTTGTACAAAAGAAGAACGGCTGCTTTTTCTGTTGATCCTGAAATTCGGCTACCACATCTCAGTTTTCTCTGTCAACCCACGTGCCTCTGTTTGTAGGTACAACTACCACTTATCAACGGCTGATTAGCAGAACATCCGTTGAAGCTTTCATCCGTTGATGACTTCATCCGTTGAAGGATGTTATCTGTTGAAGCTTTCATCCGTTGATGCTCTCATCCGTTGAAGGATGTTATCCGTTGAAGCTTTCATCCGTTGATGCTCTCATCCGTTGAAGGATGTTATCCGTTGAAGCTTTCATCCGTTGATGCTCTCATCCGTTGAAGGATGTTATCCGTTGAAGCTTTAGAGACATCCGTTGAAGCTTAGCTTCTCATCCGTTGAAGGTCTTTTAAGTCATCCGTTGATACCACTTCATTTATACAAAATTACAAGGCATGAAATATTTACAATTGGCCTTCCTATCTGCATATCATCTAGTAGTCAACATGACTCATAGTTTCTCTCAACTTCTAAGAATTACAATTTTAAATACAGAGACTGAAATATGCTACAATACTAGACTTATTTCTAAGTAAAGCTACACCATCAACGGATAGCCAAAGTGGTCTTATCCGTTGAGGCTACAGACACTAAATTTCTACTTAAGTGTTTTGTTAAACATATCATCAAACTAATGCACATATATTCCTAACAATCTCCCCCTATTTATGTCTATAAGAACTGTAGGCATAAATTCAGGGTTAACTTGATGATAACAAAACACTTAACAAATATTTGAATTGAAACTAAGTAGAAATATAAAAAGTGCTGCAAAAGTGTATGTACTAGGAGGTAATTGAAGATTTACAGTATTTCCAAGGGTGCTCCTCTAGCCTGAGCAAAACATCATTTTCTTCTTTGTTCCCTGGTTTTCTTTCCTAGCCCTTTGTCATTTCCCTCAATTTGGAGTTGGAGTTTTCTGAAGAATTCAGCTTCATCTTCATCACTGATATCCAACTTAGATTGCATTTCCTTGAGAGTTTCATTGCTGGCAATCTTGAGTTGGTCTTCAAGTCTGAAAAATCTTCTGACTCCTTTGTCATCTCTAAATTCCATCAACCAATGAGGTGATTTGTGAATTTTAGTTCCCCTTTCTTGTATGAGTAAGGTTCTGGGCAAAGCATTTGGTTCCCTCCAAGTCTTCCTTATGTTGGCAATCTTGTTGAGAATTTCAGTCTTGGCTGTTCTGGTAAAGCCAGAATCCTTTTTGATGGCTGAAAAGACTCTGATCAAGGTAGAGTAGCCTTCATTTAGAATCCTGTGGAGAGGCCATGTTCTTTCCCCAGCTCCTTTATATCTGAACACTAATCTTTCTGGTAACTGTCTGTAGGCAGCTATTCCCCTTACATCCTCCAGCTCATCCAGATAGAGTTCAATGTCTGAAATTTCTTTTATGTCACAGATGTGAACATAATCATCTTTAGAAATGGGTGACTTAGGCTTAGGTTTTTGTTTTTGAGTGAATTTCTTAGAGGTTGTGGGAGGTGTAGATTTTGGTTTTCTTTTCTGTTTCTTTGGTGGTGGAAGAGTGGTTAGAAAGGTAGGCAATGTGATGTTGTCCCAGTCAATAGGTTCCTCTTTTGGAATGATTGGTTCACCATGGATATTTATAGAGGGATCAGTAACAAAAGGTTCAGGTATGGAAGGTAGTGGTTTAGATGTAGATTTGGTATCTTCAGGGTTATCTTCACTCCTTCTGTGTGCCTTGGCCTTTCTTCTGTTTCCCTTCTGCCATTCCTCTCTTTCCTCCATATTTTCACCAAATATGCTCCCAAGAACCTCATCTAAGTTAGCAATCTTTTCTTCACCCCTGACTTCAATTCCTTTCATTTCTTCAACTTGGCTTGACTTTAGCTGTTTTTCAAGCTTTGCTTGTGCTCTTTTGTCAGCCTTTAATTGCTTGGCTTCTTCTTTCTTAGCTATTGAGAATTTGGGATGTCCTTGCATCACACATATGCTCTTTCCCTCTCTAATGATAATAGCTCTATTTCTCCTTACAGCCTCATCCATGGACTTTTTGAGATAGGCAATACTCCTGCCTAAGATCTTGTTCTCATCATCTTTTGAAGGAGGAAAGTCCACTTCTTTTAAAGGATTCTTTGTTGAGTCCTTATTGGATCTTTCATTGGGCTTGAGGATTATAGCTTGTAGCTCTTTGGAAGAAGCTTCTCCATCCTTAAGACTCCCTACTGGCATGAGCTCCATGTTGATTGGTTCAATCTTTGTGCTAAATTTCACAGATGTTGATTTATTTTGTGTAGAACCAAACACCAATTGCAACCTTTCATCAATTCTCCTCCATTGTTCTTTCATTTGTATTTCAGCTGCTGCTAGCTGAATCAAATCAATTCCATCAGATTTACCCTTGATTTGAATGATTGGAGAGGTAGTGATGGCAGGAACTAGCACTTTAGATATCTGAATCTTTGTAGAGGGCTCTCCTTCCCCTTCCCTTTTATTCTCCCCCTTTTTGTTATCATCAAGGAGAGGGGTCAAGCCTTGTGCTTTTGCCAGCTGCATTAGGAGATTGGTTTGAGATTGTTGGTTGAGAAGAAGGGTGGCCACAGAATCTTCAATTCCTTGAACTCTGTCTTCCAACTTGGCCAGCCTTTGTTCAGTAACTGATTCCTTTTTCAATCTCGAAACCAAGTCCTGCAAAGTACCATAGGGCATGACTGAATCCAATTTTTCTGAAGTGAAGGATTTCAAGTCAGCAATATCTTTCCTGAGATCATTTAGACTCATATCTTGCTTTACTTTCTGCAACTTCATGAGATGCAGTGAGTCCAGGTGAGCTTGGAGGATAGCCTTGATATTTGCATTTGAAGTGTTCTGAATGGCCTGTTGAATAGTGATGATTTGTTTGACTAGGTGGACATTGAATTCACCTGTTCTATGCTCCTTAGTCAGGGCCCATTCAGGTAGATTAGGAATGGAACTAGGGTCTTCATCTCCCCCTATGTTCATGCTTCCATCAGAAGAAATAGAGTCATCATCATCAGAATTTACTCCAAATTCCTCAGATGGCTCACCAGCTGTAGAAGGCATCCTTTTAATAGCAGCTTTATCCCTTTGAAGAGATTCTGTTGAGTGCACTAGATGTAGTGTCCTCTCTGCCTCCTCATTGCCCTGAGCAGCCAACAGTTGATAGGCTGTCACAGGATGAGTAAAAGTGTCAGCATCCAAGGAAATGTTATCAATTACAGCTTTGTAATGTTGCTGAAATTGTCTTTCCTTTTCAGCATCATCCACAATCATTGACTCATGAGCAATGGCTGGTTCCACCCTTGTATCAACTGTACCTGCTTTTCTCTCTTTTTCTCTATGTTCTTGCATCAGGGGCTCCCCCTGGCTCACACATCTCACTCCCTCACCTTCACCTTCTAAGGTGGTACTCCACTCACTGACTTTTGCCATGCTGGAAGAAATAGCATGCATTTTTGTGCTCTCAATCTCTCCTTTTGCCTGGGAGCAACCCAGCCTCTCACTCAAATTTTCACTCCCTGCCCTCAATCCTAAAAGTGATTGCACAGTATTCATGTCTTCTACACTTGGAATCATTTCAGTTATTTGTGTAGAGACTATCAACGGATGTGGAATATCCGTTGAAGTTGAAACTGTTGTTATCAACGGATAACTGCTGTTAAGCTTATCCGTTGAAGAGCAACCACTTGTCAACGGATGAGTGATATCCATTGAAGAAGGAAAAGAAGATGAAATTGAAAGTGATATAACTGTTGAATCTGTATAGATTGATTTGATATGTGTTGATACAGATCCTTCAATTATATCTGAAAGAATTTGCGGGTGATCCAACAAATCATCTAAAAGATGATGATCACCTGTATTTGAGTGGGGCTTCTCCCTGAGTTGTAAAGAGGGAGAATCAGGAATTGATGGGAATAGCATATCCACATCCAGAGATGGTGAAGAAGTATTTGGTGATTGATGTGTAGTTATTGTGAGAGAATGGGGCTGTGACTCCACATTTATTGGAGTCACATCAAACTGAGTTTGAGAAGGCACAGAGACAGATGGATGTATCTGTGCAGTGTGTGCACCCTGTGTAGAAGATTGGGTTCTAGCCTTCTTTCTTCTAATAAAGGCTTTTGTAGGTGAGTGTTTGGCTTTAGTGTCCCTCCCTCTTTTGTTCTGTGTTCCTGGATGGGAACTCTTTTCAATAGTAACATCCTTTTGGGAGGATGCTACTAGGGATGTGCTAGAGACCTTTTCAACCACCACAGCTTTTTGAGAAACTGGGGCTTGGCTAGCTTGGGAAGCACTCAACTCTCCTTCCTTATCCTGGGGGTTTCTTTGATGTTCACCCCTCCCCTCACCACTCACACCCTGATCACTTCCCTCAGGGTTAATGGTTGTTGTTACAACTGTTGTCTTTTGAGAAACAACAGAGGTGGTTTTCTTTGTCTTGGATTTTGAAAGTTTGGATTTGGTGACCTTGGTAGAAATCTGTTGGGGCATTGACACAGATTTCATGGCCACACTAGAAGATAAAGAAATAGAGGGGTTGGAAGAAGTAGGAGTTGTAGAAGCAATTACCTCACCTACCTGGGGTGCATTCATGATTGGTAAATATACCAATTGCACACTGCTGTTAAGATCCATTCTCTTCAAGTCTGCAAGAACTCTTTTCTCTTGTGCCCAGCACTTGAGTTTATTATTCTCATTGATTATGACTAAACCTTCAGCAACATGGTTAGCCAATAACATAAAGAATCTAGCATAATAGATGTTATTAGGTCTATTAGCTTTGTTACCTAATCTAGTACCTAATTCTAGCATCACATAGTTGCTAAAGTTAAAGTACCTATCAGAAACAAGCATATAGAACATGTTAACAAGAGATGAAGTTATTGCATCAAAATTACTAATTTTCCCAGAGAAAACCTTTATGAAGGCATCCCCAAGAAAACTCCATTCTTTCCTAAGGCCTTTTCGTCTAATACCCCCTAAATTAGCAGAGTTAAGAGAGTAACCTATGGAATCTAACATGCTGGATACATCACTATCAGTGTGTGGTGTCATGGCATTGTTCTCAGGTAATTTAAAACATGCTTGTAAGTCATCACAGTTTATACAGTGATTTTTACCTTTGAGAGTGAAGGAGATAGTCATATCCATGGAGTTGAACTCAGCAGTTGTCCAAATCTCCTCAACTACTTCACAGAAAATCGTTGGGGCTTCCAGCATTGCATAGCTAAGTTTACAGTTTTTGATGAAGTCCATCATTTTGTGATAATCTGAGTGGGCTTCATTCTTCTCTACCAGAGCTATGAAATTATTCTTCTCGTAGATGAACCCAGATTGCGACATAATCTTCACGACTGGTGCCATTGTTGTGAGTAGAAATTGCAGAGAATAACTTGAGGGTTTTGCAGAGAGAAAATGGTAAATGCTTGAAATTCTAAGAAAGCGTAAAGTAATAATGAACAATCAGAAGGGCTTATATGCTTTTAGAAAAAAATAAATAAAGGATTAATCAATAAATAGGTGTTGGTGAATTTCAGCCGTTTAAGAATAAACTGTAAGTATTCTAATAACTACCTTTAAAACCAATACATACAGATGTATGTATGGTATCAACGGTTAAGAAAATAGAATCAACGGCTGTGAAACACCTCAAACGTCTGATGTGACATTTCAACGGATAATGTAAATTGTCATCCGTTGAAAGGTACTTCAGCTTTATCCGTTGACGGATAAAAGTTCCAGAGATATACTTGTCTTTCAACGGATAATGAATATCCGTTGATAGAGCAATTTTGACTTTCAACGGATAGGGAACATCCGTTGATGGAATAAACTTTGTTAAAAGTCAAATTTGTTCTAGCAACTAATATATTTCAGGCTCCACATCAAATTGCAAAGAAGACATGAATTTTAAGAGTAATTAAGCATACCTAGCTCACTTACCAATCTTGTGAATGTTGATTCATCAAGTGGCTTGGTAAATATGTCAGCAATTTGTTGTTCACTTGGAACAAAATGTAGTTCTACTGTACCATTCATGACATGCTCCCTGATGAAGTGGTACTTAATATCAATGTGCTTGGTCCTTGAGTGCTGCACAGGATTCTCTGTTATGGCTATGGCACTTGTGTTGTCACAAAAGATAGGTATTCTATCAACATGAAGTCCATAATCAAGGAGTTGATTCCTCATCCATAACATTTGAGAACAGCAACTTCCAGCAGCAATGTATTCAGCCTCAGCTGTAGAAGTAGAGACTGAATTTTGCTTTTTGCTAAACCATGATACAAGCTTGTTTCCCAGGAATTGACAGGAGCCTGTTGTACTTTTCCTGTCTATTTTGCAACCTGCATAGTCTGCATCTGAATAACCAATTAGATCAAAGCCAGATTCTCTAGGATACCAAATTCCTAAATTTGGTGTACCCTTGAGATATCTGAAAATTCTCTTGATAGCAATTAAGTGAGACTCCCTAGGATCAGCTTGAAATCTCGCACACAGACATGTAGCAAACATTATATCTGGTCTGCTAGCAGTTAAATATAAAAGTGAACCAACCATGCCTCTATAACTTGTAATGTCCACAGACCTTTCAGTCTTATTTAATTCAAGTTTGGTGGCAGTGGCCATGGGAGTTTTTGCAGATGAACATTCCATTAAGTCAAACTTCTTTAAAAGATCATGAATATATTTAGTTTGACTAATGAAAATTCCATTACTAACTTGTTTAATTTGTAAACCAAGAAAATAGGTTAGTTCTCCCATTAGGCTCATTTCATAATTACTTTGCATTAGCTTAGCAAACTTCTTACAAAGATTATTATCTTTAGAACCAAATATTATGTCATCTACATAAATTTGAACAAGTATACTAGAGCCATTAACATTTCTAAAGAAGAGAGTTTTATCAACAGTACCTCTAGTGAAGTGATTCTCCAAAAGAAATTTTGATAATGTTTCATACCAGGCTCTAGGTGCTTGCTTCAGTCCATAGAGTGCTTTCAACAGATAATACACATAGTCTGGAAAATTTGGATCTTCAAATCCTGGAGGTTGACTTACATAGACTTCTTCCTCTAATTTCCCATTTAGAAATGCACTCTTGACATCCATTTGATAGACTTTGAAATTGGCATGGGCTGCATAGGCTAGAAAGATTCTGATAGCTTCAAGTCTTGCAACAGGAGCATATGTCTCATCAAAATCTATTCCCTCTTGCTGAGAATAGCCTTTGGCAACCAATCTGGCTTTATTCCTTATGATAATGCCATTTTCATCCATCTTATTTCTGAATACCCATTTTGTATCAATAGGACTCTTGTTCTTTGGTTTGGGTACCAGCTTCCAAACTTGGTTTCTCTCAAATTGGTTTAGCTCTTCCTGCATAGCTAATATCCAATCTGGATCCAATAAGGCTTCTTCCACTTTCTTAGGTTCCTCCTTAGATAGAAAACTACTATATAGACATTCATCTTGAGTAGCTCTTCTTGTTTGCACTTTAGATGATGCATCACCAATGATCAGTTCAAAGGGATGATTCTTGGTCCATTTCCTTTGAGGTGGAAGATGAGCTCTAGATGAGGTGATCTCAGTATTGTCATGATGTGAGATAGAGTTTTGATTAGTTGAAACTCCCCCTGAGTTGTTGGTCCTTTGCAGGGAACTTGGAGTTCCATCAATTAATGATGTAAATTGATTATCAGTTGATGAGCTATGATCAACGGATGTTTCATTAAGTACTTCAACGGATGATGCACAATGTCTTTCAACGGATGCTGAATTTTGTGCATTATCCAGGAGCAAATTTTGTATTCCTTTTGAAGTGTCGTCTCCATCAATCTCTTCTTCACTATCATCACAATATATTTCAATATTGTCAAATTTGAGTCTCTCATAATGTTCCTCATCTGTTAGTCCATCAATCTTTTTATCATCAAACACAACATGCACAGATTCCATAATAATGTTGGTTCTTAGATTGTAGACCCTATAAGATTTTCCAGCTGAATAACCAACAAATATTCCTTCATCAGCCTTTGCATCAAACTTCCCTTTATGGTCAGATTGATTCCTTAGTATAAAACATTTACATCCAAAGACATGAAGAAAGTTTAGAGTTGGTTTTCTTTTCTTGAACAACTGATAAGGAGTCATGCCTTTAGCTTGATTGATCAGAGAAATATTTTGAGTGAAACAGGCACAATTAACAGCTTCAGCCCAAAAATATGTTGGTAACTTTGATTCTTCAAGCATTGTTCTGGCAGCCTCAATTAAAGATCTGTTCTTTCTTTCAACTACCCCATTTTGCTGAGGTGTTCTTGGAGCTGAGAACTCATGCATGATTCCATTTTCTTCACAGAACAGCCTTAATGTCACATTCTTGAACTCAGTTCCATTGTCACTCCTGATGTTTCTTACTTTTAAGTCAGGATGATTATTGACTTGCCTGATGTGATTGATAATGATTTCACTTGCTTCATCCTTTGATCCAAGAAAACAGACCCATGTGATCTTTGAGAAATCATCTACAATCACTAAACAATATCTTTTTCTTGCTATTGACAATACATTGACTGGTCCAAACAAATCCATATGTAACAGCTGTAATGGTTCATCAATTGTTGTTTCAAGCTTCTTCTGAAATGATGCTTTCCTTTGTTTGCCTTTCTGACAAGCATCACACAGACCATCCCTTGAGAATTCAACAAGAGGAATTCCTCTTACTAAGTCCTTTTTGACTAGATCATTCATTGTCTTGAAATTCAAATGGGATAGCTTCTTGTGCCATAGCCAACTCTCAACTGAACTTGCTTTGCTGAAAAGACAAGTAATAGATTCTGCATCTGTAGAGTTGAAGTCAGCTAAGTACACATTTCCTTTTCTAACTCCAGTTAGAACCACTTTGTTGTCTTTCTTACTAGTGACAACACAGGCTTCAGAATTGAAGGAAACTGTATTCCCTCTATCACATAGTTGACTGATACTCAGTAGGTTGTGCTTGAGACCATCAACTAATGCAACTTCTTCAATGATGACATTCCTTGTTGAAATCAAGCCATATCCCATAGTAAACCCTTTGCTGTCATCTCCAAAGGTTATGCTGGGGCCAGCTCTCTCTTTAAACTCTGTGAGCAGGGAGAAATCTCCAGTCATGTGTCTTGAACAGCCACTGTCCAAGTACCATAGATTTCTTCTATTTTCCTGCACACCACAAAATCAATCAATTTGATTTTGGTACCCAAGTTTCCTTGGGTCCATTCTTGTTAGCCTTTCTCCTAGACTTCATTCCTCCTGCATCTTTAGACTTAGGTGAGTTTGAGTCAACCTTGGTCTTAGATGTGGTTGGTTGAGGTGTAGGGTTAGTCACAACATTATCCAGCACATTTATAGTATTATTAGGCATGGATTGTGCATACATGTTATTCCACATTGGCATATTGTATGGCAATTGAGGCATACTGAATGCAGTAAGATAAGAATTGTTAAAATATGGCATGTTTGCAAAATGTGCATAAGGATTTTGTTGAGACATAACAGGCAGAGCATGTAGAGGTGATACAGACATGTTAGGCATGGAAGAGGGTACAGTTATGGGAGATTTCTTAATAGATTTACAGTTAGCAGATAGATGATTAACACTACTACAATGCACACAGCTTTTTCTAGGAGCATACTTGTCAGGTGTGTAATTGTTATGTTTGTTAACTCCTACCTTCCCATTTCTGTTGGATTTCCTTTTGGATTCCTTTTTATCCTCAACCATCTTGAGCCTATTGTTTAACTGTTCTAAGGTCATGTGCCCTACATTCACCTTTCTGACATCTTTGGATGTGCTTGCTCCTTCTTTGACAAAGTTCTTTGAAGTTGAACCAAACTTTTTGTTGAGTTTCTTTAGATTTTCTCTTTTAGAAACATCTGCCTGTTTTAATTGAGGAACCTTCAACGGATGTTCCTTTTCTTCCTTCAACGGATAACTTTCATCATCCGTTGATTCCACATCCGTTGACAGTCCATTAATTAATTCCAGTTTCTTTTTATTTTTATCCCAGGCAGTTTCACAGAATGATTCAATTCCTTGGACTTTGGCAATTTGAGCACTTACATCCCTAGATGTTTTCCAGGCTTTAATCACCTCTTGCTCTTTCTCTAATTGATTGGAAAGTATTTCTACTTTCTTAATAGATTCAGCTAGTTCATTTTCAACAGATACACAATGCAGCTTAGTCTTTTCTAGGTCAATTAACTTATCTTCTAACACAGCATTTCTATTACTTAAAAACAGATTGTTCTCTTTAATCCTACTATTTTCTTTAGCAAGAGATTTAAGAGATACACGCAAATGATACAGTTCAGTAGACATGTCATTAAAAGCATCATTGCACTCTTCTTTAGTAAGCTGTGTTATATCAGTAGTAATTACCTGGTTGCTTGATGAACTAACTTCATTCTCCTCAGAATCAGCCATGAGAGCCAAGTTAACATATTCCATGTCTTCATCCTCTTCTTCTCCATCAGCTGCCCAGTCTCTTTCTTGAGTAATGAAAGCCCTTTCCTTCTGTTTGAGCAGATCAAAATATTTCTTTTTGTAATCTACTTGTTCAAATTTCTTCTTTTCAGAGGTTGGCTTTCTGCACTCACTTGCAAAGTGTCCACTCATACCACAATTAAAACACTTGAACTTGGATTTGTCCACCATGTTCTTATGGGGTTTAGTGGCTCTAGTGTTTTTCCTGAACTTCATCTTTGCAAATCTCCTGGACAGAAATGCAAGATGCTCATCAATACCATCAGAGTCATCTTGACTGGAGTTGTCTTCATTTTCAGCAACTTGCCCTTTACCCTTGTCTGATTCTGGATTTCTTACACCATCTTTGGAGCTTGATGTAGATCTCACAGTTTCTTTTCTGCATTCTTTCTCATTTTCAGCTACCAATGCAACTGAACCTCCTTTCTTTCTCCCCCTCTCCAATACCTCATCCTGTTCCAACTCTAGTTCATAAGTCTTCAAGATTCCATATAATCTTTCAAGAGTAAAGTCCTTATAATCTTGAGAGTTTCTTAAGGAAACAGTCATGGGTTTCCATTCCTTTGGTAAGGATCTCAAAAATTTAAGATTTGAATCCTTCACCTGGTACACTCTACCATACAGCTTCAGTCCATTCAACAGTTTTTGGAATCTATTGAATGTGTCATTTAAAGATTCATTTTCTTCAAAATGAAAGTGCTCATACTGTTGAATGAGAAGCTGCATTTTGTTCTCTCTTACTTGTTCTGTACCTTCACACAGCAGCTGAACTGTGTCCCAAACCTCTTTGGCAGTTGAACAATTTATCACATTATCAAACATATCCTTGTCAAGACCATTAAACAAAATGTTCATAGCCTTCTTATCCTTGTGGACTTCTTCTGTGTCTTCCATTGTCCATTCTGCTCTGGGTTTTGGAATGGATTGACCAACAGCAATTGTGGCCGTAGCAACTGTGGCTACTTTGTGGGGAATGTGAGGACCATTCTCAATGCAGTTTACATAACCTTCATCTTGGGAGAGTAGATGAAGGTGCATTTTCACCTTCCAGTGGTGATAACTGTCTTTGTCAAGAACTGGGATCTTTACTCCAATATCCTTCTTACTCATCTTTGTTAGATTCCAAGATCTTTAAACTCTTTGTGTGTCAAGAGCCTGCTCTGATACCAATTGTTATTCCTAGAAGACTAACAATGAGATTTACAGAAGGGGGGTTGAATGTAAATCTCAAAACTTTTTCAAGTTTTGAGCAGTTTATAAAGTTGTGTGTTCAAGAAGAACAAGTGTGTGAATTGCTTTAAGCTAATACAGACAGATATATATTCAAGCACAAATGTAAAGAACACAACAGACCTTAAAAACTTTTCTGGTGGATTTGTTGTTCCACCAGAGATGGTATATTAGAAAATCTGTGTTCAACAATGTTGATCACAGCTGCATCCTAGTACAAACTAGATGAATTTTCTCTCAAGATATTTCTTGACAGCTCTGGAAAAATTCTATCTAATTACTAGCTTCTTCTTGGTTCATATATATTACCAAGTGTACAAGTGAAAAACAATATAAAATTACAATAGTAAAATAAGTTCTTCACTTGCTTCTTTTCCTGTTCACTCAAGTACTTTGTTGACTATTGCAACTTTGTACAAAAGAAGAACGGCTGCTTTTTCTGTTGATCCTGAAATTCGGCTACCACATCTCAGTTTTCTCTGTCAACCCACGTGCCTCTGTTTGTAGGTACAACTACCACTTATCAACGGCTGATTAGCAGAACATCCGTTGAAGCTTTCATCCGTTGATGACTTCATCCGTTGAAGGATGTTATCCGTTGAAGCTTTCATCCGTTGATGCTCTCATCCGTTGAAGGATGTTATCCGTTGAAGCTTTCATCCGTTGATGCTCTCATCCGTTGAAGGATGTTATCCGTTGAAGCTTTCATCCGTTGATGCTCTCATCCGTTGAAGGATGTTATCCGTTGAAGCTTTAGAGACATCCGTTGAAGCTTAGCTTCTCATCCGTTGAAGGTCTTTTAAGTCATCCGTTGATACCACTTCATTTATACAAAATTACAAGGCATGAAATATTTACAATTGGCCTTCCTATCTGCATATCATCTAGTAGTCAACATGACTCATAGTTTCTCTCAACTTCTAAGAATTACAATTTTAAATACAGAGACTGAAATATGCTACAATACTAGACTTATTTCTAAGTAAAGCTACACCATCAACGGATAGCCAAAGTGGTCTTATCCGTTGAGGCTACAGACACTAAATTTCTACTTAAGTGTTTTGTTAAACATATCATCAAACTAATGCACATATATTCCTAACAGTAGCCCAAACATATATAAATAAATATGTAAAGAAGAATATACCTAACAAAGCAAGCTCCAAAATCCCAAAAAACACAGCAACAAACTCCAAGACCAAAATCCAACTTAATTAGCTCCGAGATTTAAGCTTTAATAAACCCTTAGCTACAAGATTTAGCTCCAAGAAACTCTACTCCTCACCTTAAACTTCAATGAACACACTTAACTCCTTAATCTTCGAATCTGTCACAAAAATTGAAACAAATGAGTTCTAGGTTTAGAAAGTTGAAGAAATTGAGAGGTTTAATTGGAGATTCAAGGTCTAATCGGAAAGGGGGAAAGACAGTAAGCATACATTTGAGAGTTCTAGGTTTAGCAGTCGAGAGAGAAAGGGGGGATGAGTGAATGAGTTTTTGTTTTTATGGAGATTGTAATTTTTTGTTTTTGTTTTGATTTTGATTTATTTTTAATTTTATGTTATAATGTTATTAAAGTGAATGAGTGAATAGGCGGGATGGGGAAATATACTGGGGGGGGGGGAATTTGGCTAAGGGCGGGGAGCAAAAGGGAGAAGCAGCGGGCTCTAATTTTTTAAAATTGAGCTTAGACAGCGGTTATTATGTCAACCGATGTTAAAAAGAAATTGGACATCGGTTTATATGTTAACTGATGTGACGTAGTTTTTAAAAGAACAACTTAGACATCACTTTACTCAAAAGCTGATGTAAACATACCAAAAAGACATCACTTTTTTTTATGTGATGTAAAAAAGGCTTAACATCAGTGACTTTTCTGACTGATGTCTAATGTGCGATGTCTAATGCTGATTTTCTAGTAGTGATTTTTAGCTTCTAACATGTTTAGTTGTTGTCATGAATACTATGTTGATTTTAGTAGTAAAAGTGTTTGACACATGCCTCATATACACGGGAATCTAATTTCAGTGATTATTTTGGTGTTGGAACTTTCTACCTAATATCTAAAAAAACAATTATTGTTTTACTTTGCTCTGAGGAAGAGGAAACCTGAATTTCTGATCCAATTTTTTTTTAATAAAAGGTCTTACTTAATTAACTTTAAAGTTCAGATCAAACTGCATCATGTTCATGCTTGTGCTGTATGCTATCAGTTTATCACATTAGTGTTATGTTATGCTAATTTCCTATGCTGGAATAGAGATGAAGTTCAACGTAAATTTGTGTTCAATTAGGTATGCTTTTACTCAATGTATGATCTTTTTTCCTATATCGCTTGTGTATAATAAATTCGCCAATAATCAGGGTAATGCATTCTTTCGTTTTGTGTTGTTACATGTGTCAATACAGGCTATATATACGTACCCAAAAATGATTGTGGACTTGACTTTAAATATTCATGTTCTTATCCTTTCTCTACAGATGATCACTACAAGAATTAGTTTTTATTGTTTCTTTTTTCTTTATGTTAAATAGTTTCATAGGCCTCAACATATCAATTGTTTCAGTTTTGGTGTGTGCCATGCAGGTTGTTGCCAAGCATCTCAATTTGTTTCCTCAACACAGGCTACTTGCGACCTCATGGTATAGAATCTTACTTAAACATGAATTCAGAGAAATTAAATAGATGTGATTGTTGACATGCTTGATCTACTTGGACTGTCATATTGACTATGAATTTTAATGTTCGAGTTAATTAAGGAACCATGACAAATTACAAAGTATGCGCCAATATAAATCTTAATTCAACATGTGTTTACGTGTTTGAGGTTCATTTAGAATTCTCATTGGTTCTTGATATTTAGTTTACATTGTTTTTATGTACTAGATTTATAAAGGTTTTATTATTTACATTTATTATGATTGTGTTGTATTGAGATAAGGGATATGAACATGTTAGTGTATTGTATTCACAAATATATCAAGGTGCTACGAGGGTTTAGTATGTGTGTTTTTTTTTAAATACGTCAAGGTGTTACGAATAACAAGGGCTTAGAATCAATAGCATGCTTCCTTGTGAATAAATGCTTATTTTGGGACTAAAAAATGGTTAGTTTAACCTTCTTGTAGTCTACACTATTACAATCAAGATAGTCATGTATAGATTTTCTTGTACCTTTTTCCACTCGACCATGTTATCATTCTTGCACCCTTTCAAAGCAGGCATATATTTCACTATAGTGAGATAATTGTGTGTGAGATTTTAAAATGAAAACCAGCATGATAGAACTAGCAGCCTTTTAACTAAATCTTTTACTTCTTTTGAAACCTTGGTGTTCTTAAAATGGGTATACATTGTTTACGATCCTTTTGGTTTTTAGAGCTTGCTTCATATGCAATGAATAAATGCTGAAGTTGACTCAAATTGATAATCTACTATGGTTAAGAAGTATGGATGGAAATGGTGAAGCACTGAATTTTGAGGAGTACATAAGGATAATTACCCCTTGTATTGATAAGACACCTGGTCTGAGAACTGAGGGTACCAGGACCACTGGTTTGTCAACTATTAATATTGTGGCTTTTATAGAGATGATGAGAGTGTGGATTTTATATAGATTATGATGGATGCAGTAAGTTGCTCAATTCAAAACTTTTTTTACTTAGTGTGTTGAAATTACTTTATATTTAGAAGATCTAATTCCGCATACATGTTCAAAGAAGTTATTTGTGCTCCAAGTTATGGCCCAACCACAAAATTTAGCAATGGTTTTAACGAGGAATGTTTTTTCCTATATTCTCTGTAACTGCAGATTTGGAAAACATGTATTTATTACTTATAATTTTCTAGACTCTCTGTTTGTACAGAATCATTGAGTAAAATTATTTCTTGGCATGATTGGAAAGAGGTATGTGTAAAAGTTCAGGCAAAGCCGCGTAAGAAGAGTGTAAAATTAATAAGGCACTGCCATTGCTTGTAAAAATCATTTTTAAAGATGAAATTAACAAATTACACACATACTATTACAAGCAATGGCAGTGCCTTGTTAATTTTACACTCTTCTTACGCGACTTTGCCTGGACTTTTACTCGTAGCTCTTTTCAATCATGCCGGGAAACATTTCTACCCAATGATTCTATACAAACGGAGAGTCAAGAAAATCATAAGTAATAAATACATGTTTTCTAAATCTACAGTTGCAGAAAAATTAGAAAAAAAGATTCCTCGTCAAAACAATTGCTAAATTATCTGGTTGGACCATAGTTTGGAGCACAAATAACTTTTTTGAAAATGTATGTGGAATCAGGTCTTTTAAACATAAGTAATTTCAGTACACTAAGTAAAAAAGTTTTGAGTTGAGCAACTTACTGCATGTATCATCATCTATATAAAAGCCACATTGTCATCATCTTTATAAAAGCCACAGTATTGACAGTTGACAAATTAGTGGCCTTGGTACCCTCAGTTCTAGGACCAGGTGTCTTGTCAATACAACGGGTAATTATCCTTATGTACTTCTCGAAATTCAGTGCTTCACCACTTCCATCCATACTTGTTAACCATAGTAGATTATCAATCTGAGTCAGCTTCAGTATTTATTCATTGTATTTGAAGCAAGCTCAAAAAAGCAAAAGGATCGTAAACAATGTATACCTATTTTAAGAACACTAAGGTTTCAAAAGAAGTAAAAGATTTGGTTAAAAGGCTTCTAGTTCTATCATGTTGGTTTTCATTTTAAAGGCTCACACACAATTGTTTCACTATAGTGAAATATATGCATGCTTTGAAATGGTGTAAGAATGATATAATTTGTAAACCGGAAAAAGGTACAAGAAAATCTATATATATGACTATCTTGATAGTAATAGTGCAATGTATAAGAAGGTTAAGACCAGTTAATTATACTTATAAACTAACCATTTTTTAGTCCCGAAATCACCATTTATTCACAAAGAAGCATGCTATTGATTCTAAGCCCTAGGTATCCGTAACACCTTGACATATTTAAGAAAAAATACGCATACTAAACCCTCGTAGCACCTTGATATATTTGTAAATACAACACACTAACATGCTACTAGAAATCTTCATATCCTTTATCACGATACAACAAAATTATAATAAATATAAATAATAAAACCATCATAAATCTAGTGCATAAAACAATGTTAACTAAATATCAAAAACCAATGAGAATTCTAAAAAAAACCTTAAACACGTAAACACATGTTGAATTAACTTTTATACTAGTGTATACTTTTCAATTTTGTCACCTTAATTAACTCGAACTGTAAAAATCATAGCCTGTAAATCAATATGACAGTCCAAGTAGATCAGGCATGCCAACAATCATATCTATTTTAATTTCTCTAAATTCATGTTTAAGTAAGATTCTTTACCATGTAGAAGCAAGCAGCCTGTGTTGAGAAAACAAATTGAGTGGTTTTGCAACAACCTGCATGGTACACACAAAAACTGAAGCAATTGCTATGTTGTGGCCTAAGAAACAGCTTAACGGAACCAAAAAGAAACAAAAAAAAACAATTCTTGTAGTGATCATGTGTAGAGAAAGGATAAGAACATGAATATTTGAAGTCAAGTCCATAACCATTGTTGGGTACGTATATAGCTTGTATTGACACATATAATAACAGAAAATAGAAGAATGCATTACCCTAATTATTGGTGAATTATTGTACAAAAGGGATATAGGAAAAAAATCATACATTGAGTAAAAACATAGTTGATTGAACCCAAATTTATGTTGAACTCCATCTCTAATTCAACATAGGAAATTAGCCCAAGGTTATTTCATGCGCTATAATAACATACCACTAATGTGATACAGTGATATCATACATCACAATCATGAACAAGATGTAGTTTGATCTGAACTTTAAAGTTAATTAAGTAAGACCCTTTACTTAAAAAAATTTGGAATAGAAATTCAGGTTTCCTCTTCCTTAGAGCAATGAAAAACAACAATTGTTTCTTTATATATTAGGTAGAAAGTTTTAAACACCAAAACAATCATTGAAATTAGATTCACGTGTATCTGAGGCATGTGTCAAACACTTTTACTACTAAAATCAACATAGTATGCCTGACAACAACTAAACATGTTAGAAGCTAAATTTATATCTAGCATTAGCAACTTAACATGTTAGAAGCTAAAAATATATCTAGCATTAGCAATATACCAAATTAACCAATTAAATTAGATAACTAGACTATAAATGAGCAATATAGCGATCAACGAAGTAAATTAGATAAATAGAATAAAAAAATTGATTTACCATATATACCTAAAAATGTTGCTGGTATGCCGTACGAGAAGCGGAGATGGAGAAATATAGAGACTAACGGTATAAAGCATAAATAACCAAAACATCCAGATTAAACAAAGATAAATTGGGGGAAGAAGGTGTCGGCGCTTTTTATAGACACATCTTTGGCCTGCACTAAGGGAGGCAGAGAGTCTAAAAATGAATTAAAATTGATTTTGATTTACTTAGTGGTAATTGTGGTGAATGAAGAATGGTCTATTCATTTTCTTTGCAGTAACCGCCTCGCCGTTACAAAGATACAAAGAGATGATGATGAAAACAGGGAAAAAGAGATAACCTCACCTAAGAGATGTCACGTAAGCTTCTCGAGATTTTATTTTATATAGATATATAGATTGGACTCTAAAGTCCATATTTGAGTAAACTTTATTTGAGTTTATATTGGGCCGAGCACTCATTATCATGTAGATGGGTTGTTTGGCAAAAAAAGAGTAGAACTACATTATCGGCCAATTTTTGTTTATAACTTCAAAGTAGGGTTTCGTTAATATTCACTGTATTCTAGGAAATTTTTTTTGAGAGAAAGGAAAAGAAGTAGGAAGAATTAATTTTTTCGGCTTGTCCTAACTAATTATTTTAAAAGAAGAAAGGAATTTTGAAAATTTGGAAAAAAAATTTCTTTATTTTTATTTTCAAAACGTTCTTCCCAATTTTGGAATGATTGGGAGAGAAAGGTTAATAAGCAATTATTTTTTCCCATTAGAATTGGGAATACATTTTTTCTTTCTTAAATTCGGGAATACTGTTTCATTTCTCCTATTTGGCCAATTTTTTTTCTTCTTGAGGAACCCTGTCGCAACAACAACTTAGCTTATTTTTTTCTTTTTTTTCTGAAACATATATTTTATTTTATTTTCATTTATCAAGACAATTTTGTTCTTTTTTTTCAAAAAATTATAAGCTATAAGTTTTTATTTACCATAACTTTTATTAACTTATAATTAAAATTATTTAAACACCTAAATAACATATATATATCTATACTATTTGTATAATAGATGAAACATTAAAAATTTGGTTGACACGATCCTTCGTTAAATTACTTAATTGCTCTTACTTAATGATTTTTATTTAACCTAATTGCCATTATATTCTATATTTATTTAATTACTCTTATATTTTAAAATCTTCTAAATTTTATTCTAATTCTAATTCATATTATTCTAATTTATTAATTGAAGTCAATTAAGTTGAAAAGAAGACCAGGTAATTATCAAGTCATTCATGAATGCACAATTCTCCCACCACTATATTGTAATAGTCGAAATATTAAAAATATGGTCAGCATAACGATTTCGTTCAACAATATAATATATAAAAATTTGGTCGGTATAAATATTTCAGGCAACAAAATAATATATATTTTTTGCGCAGGCTAAAAAAATTCTAATATTTAACCTGGCGAAAATAAAATTACAATAAAAATATAATATATACTACTTATATCATATAAAATTAAATTATACTATTGATATATTGACATTGAATTCGAACAATAATAATATATAATATTTATTTGGGCTAAACTAATATAATATTTAATCAAGGTAAAATAAAATTAAAAGCAATTAATTTATAAATACACCGTGCATCGCATTATATAATAAATGAAATGTTGAAAGTTTGATTGGTGTGGCCTTCGTTGAATTGCTTAATTACCCTTAATTAATAGTTTTTAATATTTTTCTTAATTAAATATTAGATGAAACTGCTGATATTAGTATTTAGTTATCAGAGTTTGCCATCAGTATTTGATATCAGAGTTTGATAGATGTGACATCATCAGCATTTATCATAAGTATTTATTGATCAGTACTTGTCATCAGTATTTGTTCACATCAGTATTTGTCAAGCTGGAAATCAGGAGATATCACATGAAGATATATATACAGAGATATGTCGGTCTAGGACTTTACTTATTTGTAGCAATCAATAGAATGATATGTATTACGATTTACGATTCCTTATTCAGTTGTAACAAATCTTCTAGATTGATTGTGTAGCTGTGCAGTATATAAGTATGGGTTAGGTTTACATTATAGGTGTTTGAGATTATAATATCATTCATATAACCTAGAAGCTCTCAAGGATATCCGTTCATCCTTTGAGAGAGTATTGTAATCAGTTTTTATCCATCAATATAAAAATTGTTCTTTCTTTTGAGTTTGTTAATTCGATTTGATTGTTTAACCTGTATTCACCCCCTATAGTTGATTTAAGGCCTAAAAATTGGTATAAAAGCTTGCTTTTGATACACAAATAGTTTAAGATCCACAAAACAATCATTAATGGCAGACAAAGAAACTCAACAAAATCCCCCACTACTAGCCACAAACCAAATCAGTAATAACATGAGCATAAATGAGGTTATCAAGGTTCCAATTTTAAAGTATCATGAATATCCAATCTGGAAAGTCAAGATAGTCATGTGTCTGAAAGCAACAGATCCTGAATAACTGAACAGGATTTATAATGGTCCTCACAGGCCCATGAAACTGGCTGTTACAGTTCCTAGTCAAGAAGAAAAGACGGTTGACAAGGAAAAGAAGGACTATACTTCTGAGGATCTTCCATCAATTATAAAAGATGCAAAAGTTAGACATCTCTTGCATAACAGTCTTGACAGTGTAGTGTCCAATAGAGTGAATGTGATTGGATGCAAAACTGCCAAGGAAATTTGGGACACTTTGGAGGTCAAGTGGCAAGGTACCACTGCCCATTAAGAAGAACAAAAGGACAATACTCACCCAGGACTATGAACACTTTGACTCAAAAGTTGACGAGTCCTTGACTGAAATCTATGATAGGTTTCAGAAGTTGCTGAATGACTTGTCACTGGTAGACAAAGAAAATGATCCAGAAGATTCCAACTTGAAGTTTCTTCTTGCACTCCCTAAAAGTGGGATTTGAAAGTCATATCAATAAGGGACAACTATGATCTTGATGAGACATATTTAGATGAGATTTATGGAATGTTAAAAACACATGAACTGGAGATGGAGCAAAGAAGTAAGAGGAAATGACCTAGAGTAAGACAGGTTGCACTCAAGGTTGAAGAGAAAATAAGGGAGAAAGCTGGAAGAAAAATCCATTCTAAAGGAAAGGCTATGATTGCAAAGTTTGATACTGAGTCATCAAACTCTGATGATGACTCAAACTCTGATAATGATTCCGACACTGAAAGTGATCATGGAAATGATGAAGAAATTCTACAGATGGCTGCTTTCCTAGTAAAAAGGTTTAAGAGGATGGCCTACAAAGACTTAAAGAAGGAAAAAAGGTTTTCTAGGAAATGCTCTAGTTCCTTATACTCTGATAGAATGAACTACAAAAGAAACTCTGATGAGAAGAAGTCAAAATCTGGGAAAATTGACAAGTCAAAGATAAAGTGTTATAATTGTGATGGAGTTGGGCACTTTGCAGCCGACTACAGAAAACCAAAAGCTGAAAAGAAACAAACCTTGATCACAAAGAAGAAGAATTGGGATGATACATCAGAATCTGATGAGGGTGTCAACTATGCTCTCATGGCAAATGCTGATAGTGAATCTGAGACTACTGAGATGAAGGTACCTCAAACTACCCTTGTTTTTGATACTGATGATATATGTGAATTAAGGCTATTTCTTAAAAACTGTATGTTAGTTATAGGGATCAAATACTTGAAAATGCTAGGATCATAATTGAAAACTTTGACTTAAAAAAAATGATCACGTTGAAGCTGAGTTAGTTTTCATGTTAGAAACTCAAAAAGAGAGAGATGATGTTTTATATGTTAAAAAAATACTATTAGAAAAGCATGCTTACCTTGAAAAAGAATTAGCTAAAGAAAGAGAGGTTATTAAGCTTTGGACTAATTTAGGAAAAATAACTCAGGGTTTAATAGAAAATGGCAGTTGAGGATCAGGATTAGGTTATGATAATAAACCTAATTCTGATGATTTAAATGAAAAAGACACTGAGAAGATTAAACCAGTAAATTTGATAGAAAGGTAAAACTGAACAAGTCTCAGTTAAAACCTGTTAAGTTTAATTTAAGTGCTGATGTTGTTAAGTCAGTAACTTAAATAGGGTAAACATCAGCACCTAAATCAAACTTAAAAACTGATAAATGTGAACAAGCTCACACCAAGTCAGTAAATGTTGGTTTAATGACTCAGGAAACAGCATAAGCAAAAGCTGAAGGAAGTTAAAATGGAAAACAAGGAAAAATAGCCTAGAAAGAACAAAAATGGAAAAGTAGGTGTTAATAAGGAAAATAAATATAAACCTATTCCTAATGTACCTATAAAGGCTTGTTTAAACCGTGGTAGTACTAATCATCTTGCTTTTGCTTGCAGGAAGAATAAAGGAATAAACTCCGTTCCTCCTAAATCAGAGTTTAGGAATAAAACAACTAGATATAAACCACATAATCCATGTTTTCATTGTGGTAGTGTTTGACATTCAGTTTACACATGTAAAGAATATCACAATTTGTGTTATGATTATTATGAACTGAAACCCTCTTTAAATAAGACAAAAGTTATTTATGCATGTGTAAACACTGATAATAAGAATGTTAGCATATACTCTGATGTAAACTCTTCTGCTGCAAATGTTAAAAAACTTAAAAAGGCCAACGGATCCAAGCAAGTTTGGGTCTTTAAAAATATTAATTAATTGTTTATATGATTGCAGGGTAACGGGAAAAATTCTCTAGTTTTGGACAATGGATGTTCAGGACACATGAATGGAAATAAATCCCTGTTATTAGAGTTTAAGGAGAAGGCTGTCCCAAGTGTTTCTTATGGAGATGACAACTTAGGAAAAACTTTGGGATATGGTAAAATTAAACTTGGAAATATCATCATTGAAGATGTAGCTCTAGTTGCAGGACTCGAGCATAATCTGATCAGTGTGAGTCAAATCTGTGACAGAGGTTACCATGTGACTTTTTATGAAGAACATTATGAAATTGTCAGTAAATCAGATGGCAAGGTTGCAATGACTGGTTACAGACATGGTAACTTGTATGAAGCCAGGGTCTCCACAAATACTGATAGTTCGACAATATGTCTATTAAGTAGAGCAAATGTGGAAGACAGCTGGAACTGGCATAAAAGACTTTCTCATCTCAACTTCAATAATATCAATGAACTTGTGAAGAAAGATCTTGTTAGAGGATTTCCAAATGCAGTGTTTACTTTTGATGGTCTATGTGACTCTTGCCAAGAGGCCAAATTAAGGAAATCATTTTTGAAGAGTAAGATTGAATCCTCAATTCTTGAACCATATCACTTACTTCATATTGATCTTTTTGGTCCAGTTAATGTGATGTCTATTGCAAAAAAGAGGTATGTACTTGTGACGCCCTCCAAACCTGGGGTCTAGATTTGGGGGTCACTAGCCAATAAACCATAATAAAATAATCACAGCGGAATAATATAATAAAGATGACCCCTTGCATGCAACTAGATCGATCACAGGTTATAGTATGAAACAGACACTAATACAAACCAACTGTTATTACAAACCATAAGTCTAATTAGTTTTACAACTTATTCAAATTTTATTACAAGCCTCTAGACTATTCAAGCGTCCCAAAATGGTCTACCTGGAAAACACACCAAACTATCTACAAGCACTGGACTTCTGATCAAGCCTGGAACTCAAGCCTGCTCTGGCTTAGCTAAAAGATTAGAATAATAAACAAGTATTAGCGAAAGAAATGCTCAGCAAGCAGTATAAAGTTTGTAAGTGAACAACAATAACAATATCTGAGTAAAATCAGAAGCTGATATAAACTTTAAAGTTTAAGCGACATTTTATCAAAACACAGTTAAGCACTATGTTGTTCTTGATGATCAATCATGAAACAGCACCGGTATTCTGCAGCTTCAAGCTTCAAGCTTTTTTCTGTCGGCCAAGGCATCCTGTAATGAGTCAAACACACTCTCCAAACTTCAAGCTTTTGAAGCTTTAAATAAGTCGATAAGAAGGGTTCTTTTTGGTGAGAAAGTATTGATGGAAACAAGGCATTCAACCATTTTACGGTTAGAATATCCTATTCGAGGTCCTTCAATGGATTAACTGCCTTCACATGTGTTAGGAGAGAGTGCTGTAATCGCTGTCAAATCTAGCACAACACTTAGCTCTCTAGGACTGATAATCCTGGATGCATCCGCGGATAATGGATCCGACATAGGCGCGGATTGGCAACCCATTGACAATGAATTAGATTTAACTAGTGAGCCTAAGGGGAATGTATCTTCACAAATATAAGGGGAAGCTGGGGATCAGATGCCAAATATGACGGCCCCAGTGCTCTTCCCAAAGATTCTAACTCTGGATGAGTCATCTAATGATGACAGGCAACTTGTCTCAGACAAGGATCGGGAATTACGAACTCCCATTGCACCACTGCTAACTTCCTTAAGGATGGCTCCAGTGTATTCTGCAAGTACATTTGGAACTCGGAGCTCTGAGCGGAGTGAACATGTGAGAACGAGTGACACACATCACCCCAAACCGAGTTCTAGAGTGATGAGTGACATACTGCGAGAAGCCTGTGAGACACCCACCATCCAAAATACACCCATAGATCTATCAAACTATGTCACTAATAATCCTATCTTGAAGAGCAGCTGGCTTTCAAAGACAGTTTTCTCAAAGAACAACTGGCTCTTAAAGACCAACATTTCCAGGAAGAATTATCTATTAGGGATCATCAAATCGCCAGTCTTTCCGATCAACTTGAACATCAGCAAGCAGCATTCGCACGTGTACGGGAATTCGTTGAGCGATCTCTATCTCACACAGGAAAAGGAAAGGCAATTGCCAATACTGAGCTAAAGCTCTCAGTTAGCAAGCAAGCGCCGATCCCGGTCTCTTCTGAAGCAGCTTTTGCCAGTACTGGGCCAATGACCTCAGTTAGTAAGCAACTGCCTATTTTTCTTGAGATCCCTGTCTCGACATTACTTGCTCAATCAACACTAGCTCTGAAGGATAACCCAACTGAGGGGGAGAAAAGGGTAGAAGAACAAGAAAAAGTAGCCATTGATGTTGATCTACTTCAAGATGCCTTTCAGACTACTGGAGTTTCCTAAGATGAATTTGGAGATGAGATAAGGGAAGAGCAAGAAGAGAGAATTGATGAAAGGGTGCTCCTCAAAGAAAGATTCACTAAGGAAAGTGCAACATCTCAGGGGTAGCAATCAGGACATCTGAGCCAAATAATTATAACTCAAAAAAATCTGTTGTCTCAGATATATGCTCCAAGACCCTTATTCTCTGAAGAGGAACTGGAGGAAGGTGAAATAGATGAAAGTGATATTTCAATGGGGTGTGAGCAAAGATTTGAAGAAGTGGCTACGGAAGAGAGAAAAATCATTACTGAGGATGAAGAGTTTGAAGATGAAGATGTTTTCTCAAACGACTGTTTATTCTATGGATTGCCAGAGAAAATCAATCGCTCTTATACACAGATTCAAGAGGAAATAGAAAGATCAAGAGCAAGAATTTAGAGAGCCATTCAAATAACCATTCAAATAAGGGAGAACAGAGAAGCGAGAGAAGCATATCTTCGAGCTAACAGGAAAGGGAGCAAGTGGGAAGAAATAAAGAAGAAAATGGATAAACCAGAAACATATCACTATTCAGACCCTGGTAACTCTAATGTGCTGAGAACTGTGGAACATTATAGAAAGGAGTATGAGAACATCCATGAGTTCTATGATCAGTTCAGGAAAATGATTACTGGAACTACTGTGAACATTCTGATGAATGGATGGAAGATAACTATCAATCACATAGATGGTCTACAGATGAAGGTGTCTACCAGTGTGCTGAAGAAGTTGAACATTGTTGAACTATTTATCTTAGCCTCAAAAATCCCATGGTTGAAATCAAATGAGAATGAATATTTTAGAGACAAACTTTGGAGAATGATGATGGATGCATCCCCTCAAGCCTTTATGTATCCATTCGTGATCAAAGTAATTGCGGATGGCAGGATGCAAAATATCACTATGTCTGACCAACATCTGAGATCCATTCGATATCTACAACTCACTTTTCTTGAAAGTCAACTCAGGAGCAAAAGAGCAAAACTGGAGGCACCAGGAGTTAAAAGATCGGAAGCAGACCTTAAAGCTGCTGAAGTTCTATATGCTTACAGGCTCAATGACAAAATGATCAGGGATACATAGAAAGATATGAAGAAAGTTGGAAGAGCTTATCACGAGATAGTGTTAATTAATGGAGAGCAAGAAATGAATCTTTTAAAAGATAGTGAACCTATCATCAACACTAACAGTGAAGGGGAACTAGTCTTTCAGATTAATCAAGCGAAGATTAAGATCAATGATTTCAGAACAAGCGCGTCAGAATTAATTTATCAAGCCTTAATGGATGTCAAACTCTCCACATGTAAGGAGGATAAAATTGTCCTGATCCCAATCATAAGGATACTTGATGAGGTTCTGGAAGAAGAATCAATCAATGACACCAAGCGAGTACGAGGACATCCTAAAATGATACAGTCTTCGTAATGTCCAGAAAGTCATCACTATTGTTTGATCTTGTTCCTAAATGCACTAAAGTCAAATATCTTGAGATAATGCTTCATGAGCTGAACAATCCACCTCTAGTCAATGCACTTGAAATAGAAGCTCGTGATTGTGTGCAAGCTAGATTGAATGAGCTGAAAGAATCCCCTCTAAAACGTTCAGGTCCTAACAAGAAAATCACTAAGAGAAAATCTGATCAAACTCAAGAAGGAGAAGGAAGCAGGAAGCAGAAAAGAACAAAGACAAAGAAGACATAGAATATATGTTCAGACTAGAGGAATACTTCTTTGTATTTTGTAACTTAAGAAATATAGAATTGAATATGTAATCCAGAATGTAGTTAATATCTTTATTTGTTTTGAGGTTGTACTTTTTCTTATTTTTATCAGTTGAGTTATCCTTAGGGATTTGCTTGTCGAACTCTAACAATAAAATAGGGGGAGATTGTAAAGCATAATGTAATGTAACATGTAATCGAGGAACTATAATTCAACATGAAAACAGAAACAGATAAACAATATTAAACTGTGAATCACAGGAACCCTACAGATGAAGACAGGATAAACACAAAGAACCAAAAGATGCAATTGACTCTTTAAGTCCTCAAAAAAAGATCATGGGAAGAAGTTCATTAACATGTTCAAGCAGCCATGAAGAATAAGACATCAAAGGACTTTAAGCATCAGTTACATGAATTAGTTTCAAGTGTTACAGATCAAGGATTTAGTGAAAGAAGCAATGGATATTCACAAATTTGTATCAGCTCGGAAACTCAAGTCAAACTGAACTAGGTTCTCTCAATGCTAGTTGTTTGTGAACTAGACCAGTGCACCAAATATCAGTATTCAATAAAGAATTATGATTCAGTTACAGAAGAAAATGTTGATACAGTGAAGAATGGCTAAACAGAAGCAAGAACATTTAAGGCATAATGTTCTTCACCCTGGTCTCCATAGAAATGTATTCTACTACAAGTACTCTATGGTCGCCACAGAACTGGTCGCCATAGAGTATCTCTAAGGCACCATTGGTCGCTATAGAAGAGGACACGACAGTTACCTGATCGCTATAGGACTTCAAGTCCATAGGGATTCACCTGGTCGCCATAGGACTTCAAGTCCATAGGGATTCCCTGGTCGCAATAGGGCTTCAACAGTCGCCATAGAGCAATACAAGGTCACTAGTCGCCATAGAAGAGTATGCACATGATGTTCAAGTCGCCATAGAAGAGTTGTGATATTCAGTGAATCAACTGTAGCAAAAATAAAGGATTGTGTGGACACAACACTGCCACATGTCCAATGAATTTGAAAGACTACAATAGAAGCTGAATGAAGTGAATTCTTTTTCAGTCATCTTCTTCAGCAATATAATTTAGTTTACGAGAGCTCCATTAAAGCCCCTCATTTATTAAGCTAGTAAACATATTGTTATGCTGCTGAATTTATTGTAGCTAATCAATTTATTGATTAGATTGTAGCAACCTCAAGAATTATATTAATAAAACAATATATTCCTCAAATTGTTTTGTATCTAATTTGATTCCGTAATTTTAATGAAGAACTTATAAACGAATCGAAAAGATTGTAGGTATCGTATTCAACCCCCTTCTACAATACTTTGGGACTAACAATACCATTTCTTAAGGGAACAGGTGATGGAAGGTATAGTAGAATTGCACTTTGTGCCTACAGATCAGCAATTAGAAGATATCTTTATCAAACCAATTTGTGAAGCCATATTAAAAAAATTGGTGAATAAATTGGGAATGATCTTAGGACAGTTCTCAAATACTGATGAATAAAGTTGTGTTCTGTAACAGGAAAATGAGTTCAGAGTTTGGTATCTTTTTATATATATATGAGTATTTCTTAAATTCTGATAACTGCATTAAACTCTGATGCCATGTATCATGCTAGTTATGACTTAAAATACAAATACAGTATTAATACTTGATATTTAAACTCTGACAGTAATTGCATGATAAACTCTGATGGTATAGTTAAGTACTGATATCAGTCAAACATATGTATTGACCGATAAACTCTGACAGTAGTTGATTAAATACTGATAATGGGCAAACCCTGATTGACTATTAAATACTGATGATTTTTGAATTTATTCAGAATAAATTTAAATCAATATTTTAATTAAATTACAAAGATGTATTTTCATGGGTAATTTTATGCAAATGATTAGAAATGCATAGTTGGTGGCGTGTGGTTAGGAAAAATGATTGAGTAACTACAACACATTACTTTGTATAACTGTGCAAATATTTACCGCTCCTTTTTATCTGTTCTATGATTGTTTTTCTATGCAATGATATCTTCCCACGTGTCCCACTAATTTGAACCGTTTGTGAGTAATAGAGTACAGAGTTATACAAAATCAATTTTTGATTTTAAATTATCACTTTATCTCTAATCAAACTCTTTTCACTCTCTTACTTCTTATTTTCTCTCAATTAAACTCTGATAAACTCATTTTTAAACTTTTTTAGACAGTTCATCATGTCTTCACCAGCAACATCCACAGTTTTCACCTACAATGGTTCTAAGTTTATAACAAACAACTATGCAACGATTCTGGATCACATCAGTATCAATCCTGATTGTCATATCTTTCAGAATTTACTAAGTGCAAGTGAAGTAGGATATGCTCTCACAAATCCTACAGTTGTGCCTGGGGATCAAGTTTTCGCTTTATGGAGGACTAGGCTTTTATGATGATGGTGGTGAAAATGGTACTCCAAGTATCACTTTTGAATTTGGTGCGGAGACCAAGGTTGTGACACCACAGACAGTTAAAGAAGCTCTTCATCTCCCTGCTCATACATCTTACACCATTGTCATTGGTGATACTGCGATGAGGAGATTCTTTACTGAAATTGGCTATGGCAAGGATCTGAAGAACATGTGGCAGTTGAAAAGGCCCGGGCTTAGAAAGTAATGGAATTTTTACTTCGATTGCATTATCAGGGCCTTCAACAACATGTGTACAAATTTTGATGCAATCCCATAATGACACAACGGATTGGGTACTCTCTAATCCATGATTGTAATTATGATTTTGGTAGAGTTATTTTATATATTATTGGAGATAGATTAAAAGCTGATTCTAATGTAGTATATTATGCTAGATTCCGTCAGCTAATCTTTAATCATTGTTTCTCCAATACCCCAATCCCAGCTAATCAATCAATGTTTAAGCTTACCAAAAGGTCTTTCTCTGATTAAATCTCAAAAGATAAGGAGAGGGCTGCTCTTGCACCTCTCAGGTTGCCAATTTATTCTAGGGACTTGCTAATTGCAATGCTTCCTGAGACTTATGCACAACATAATGTGGAATAAGCTAAGGTACACATAAGAGAGTTGGCTTTTGCCGGAGTAGACTGAATGGATTTGACCATTAAAGCTGAAGCCTTGAGATGGGTGAGTATATCAGGATTTGAGATTTGTTCCAACATTAATGTGACACTAGACCCTAATGTACTCACCCATCTCAAGGCTTCAGCTTTAATGGTCAAATACATTCAGTCTACTCAGGAAAAAGCCAACTCCCAAATGGACCAACTCAAGGATGCATTCGATGAAGTTAAATTCAAATCTGATCTTGATTTGCAAAAGCAACCGAAGCGTATCCTTGCAAGACAATAAAAACTTGAAGCCAATCAGGCTAAGTTGGAAGCCACTCAAAAAAAATGTCTGTGCAATTGGATGAGGTCCAACAATAAATAAGCTGATTGTTTCCCTCCTGCTTGGTGATGATGCCAAAAAAGGGGAGAAAATTTTAAAATCTAAATGCAAACAGCTCCAGCTAAAAGCTGATGACAAAGATGATGCTCCAGATGGTGGGAGTAAAGGTGGAAAGTCGGTTGTGAGGAACAAGGGTGGAGATATTGTTGACTCTAGTGGCACTTCTAAGTCCACTATCCAAAGAAGGAGTGAAGGTGGAAGGAGTAGTGGAGCTCGAAGGAAGAAATATGCAATTCTTATAAAAGAACTGACTATTGTGACTAGTACTGAAAGAGAAACTCTGACAGTCACAAATGCTGATGAAGACCAAGGTATTCTGGAGATAGAAGCTGGTGCCGAAACAAGTCAGTTTTTACAGACTCTGAAGTATAAAGAAAATAAGACAACTTTATTCTATAAGGATCCTAAAATTGCAGCTAATGACTCTGAGGTGAGTAGAAGGATTTTTGAGAAAGAAAATTCTGGAGTTGATCTTGAACATCTAAGGTTGATGGAGGAAGAATTCAAGTCTCCGAGATCAGCAAATACTGATGCTATCTCATCATATGAGGATATTCCTGGACAAAGGCCAATCAAAGAAGTAGTAATCAAAGAAATTAGTCAAACTGAAGCTGAAAGTCATGTTATAAGGTCTCAAGCCATTTTAAATGTTGATAGGAGTTATAAGGGGAAATAGAAGGTTGGTGAAAAGTCAAAAGCAAATTCCAAGGCTAAATCAGCATCTACTAAAACTCAAACACTAATAGATCCATTCTATTTAATAAGTCAAGCTCATGATGGTGCTGATGAAGGAAGAGTACTTGAAGAAGAAGCCAATCAGGTTCACAAGAAGATAAAGGTGATTCCTGGATCTGATTGGGCTTAGAAGCTACAAATCATTCCAACCACTGACATTGCTCAAGTTGGAGAAATAAATGCTGAAGTTCAACCAGTCACAACATCTGATACTACTCATGTTGTTGACAATACAGCTCAAGAAAATAAAGCTGATCATCATATTCCTGAAAGAGACTCAAACTCTTATTCTGAAGTAGGGTTGAGCATTCGGTCGGTTCGATCAGAAACCGAACCGCCGAATTGACCAAAAAGCGAATTGATAAATTTTTTGTAACTGAACCGAACCGATTTGACGCATAAACCGAACCGAAAACCGAACCGAATTATTTCAGTTTATTCGGTTCGGTTTATGAAAACTGAAATATTTAAAAAAATTATTTCTACAACAAAAATAAATTTGCACATTAGTTCTTACAGTCACTTCAAAATTGTTTTTTTAAAAGCAAGATAAATTAAAGATAATTTACACGGCTTAATAAAAAAGAAATTAAAATAAGAGATTTTAAAATTAAAAAGATGCAAATTGAATTCATAGGTCACGACCATTAAGTTTTAGTTTACAAATTAAAACATGCAGTGACGAATTAATGTGTTCAATAGTTCAGTTATTCACCAATACAAACCCAAAAGTTAATTTTCTGCACTCTTATTCAAATAATATATTACTATTATATATATAATTTAATTGAAAAATATATGTATGGATAATTCGGTTAATTTAGTTAAAACGAAATGTTTTTCTGACAAACTGAACCGAACCGAACCGATATTATTTCGGTTTAAACCGAAAAATCGAATTAACCAATTTTTTTGAAAAAACTCAAACCAAACCTAACCGAAATTATACGGTTCAGTTCGGTTTTTCGGTTTTGGTTCGGTTTTGCTCAACCCTATTTCGAAGGCTTAAACTCTGATAAACCACAATTGACCCTTGAAGAGAAGAAAAAATTGTTATGGGGAAGCAAGACACCTGTACCAAAGAGAGATTCTTCTGAGAGCATTAATAAAATTTACAGTGATAATTCACAAGCTAGAATGGTTGGCAGAAGAGGTGGCTTGGGACTTTCAAATGCTGATACTTTCACTGGAAATACTTTAATTTTAAGGGAGCTTGGGAATCTGACATGGATAGGAGAAAATATGAAGCTTGAAGACCTACAAAAAATTCTTTCAGTTCAGATAATGCTTGATTTGTATGATACAATTAAGCCAAAAGAAAATATATTGGAGTTTCTCGAGTCTGGAAAGAGGTTGAAGGTTTCTCAAGAACAAATGAGAGACAAACCATGACGAGATTTGGAATATGTCACAATATTACTAAAGGTAATCAACTCTACAACTACCACGTGGTCTGCTTATTTGAAAGACCTGGTATTCAGAAAGCAGAGAAGAATGACTTACAAATCCAAGTACATTCCAAAGTACATTGATGAAAAATGAAAATATTGTTGATATGCCTAAAGGAGGAGCCAGGGTGACTACATCAATTGGTATAAAAGTTCTTACTTTCAATCCAAATGGAAAAAAAAGGTTGGATTCTTAGAGCTGGATGATTTGTCACTTGGAAGATCAAATATTCATGACCTCAGAGCTGCTATCTCAGAATGATGAATATACAGAAGAGCTCAAGGATATCAAATAGAGAATGAAAATGTAGTTAAATGTTCTTGAAGAAAATATGCTCAATAAATTCTTTGATGATGCTACTGGATTTGCCAAGGTTGAAAATTAAAGAATGATACATTAACAGTAAGATTATACATATGTTTTTATTTCTGCATTTAGATAGTTTTGACATCATCAATTAGAAACTTGTACATATTTTTATAATGCACAAGTTGGGGGAGATCGTTAGATGAAATTGATGATATCGGTGTTTAGCTATTAGAGTTTGCCATCAATATTTGATATCAGAGTTTGACAAAGGTGACGTCATCAGTACTTAATATTTATCATCTGTATTTGTTGATCAGTACTTGTCATCAGTATTTGTTCACATCAGTATTTTTCAAGCTGGAAATCAGGAGATACCACAGGAAAATATATATGCAAAGATATGTCGGTGTAGGAATTTACTTATTTATAGCAATCAATAGATGGATTTGTATTAAGACTCCTTGTTCAGTTATAACATATCTTCTAGATTGATTGTGTACATGTATAGTATATAAGCACATGTTAGGTTTACACTATAGGTGTTCGAGATTGTAATATCATTCATATAACCTAACATCTCTCAAGGATATCTGTGCATCCTTTGAGAGAGTATTGTAATTAGTTTTTATCCATCAATATAAAAACTGTTCTTTCTGGTTGAGTTTTTAATCCAGTTTGATTGTTTAAACTGTATTCACCCCTCTACAGTTGATTTAAGGCCTAAATTACCCTTATCTAATTAGTGTATAAATCAATTACCTTTTGAGTAAAACACGTTACTTTTTCTGTTTCAATAATATTACGGACAAAGTATTATAATATGTATGGATTTCTTATAGCACCCTAAAGTTTAACTAGAATGTAATCAAATTCGTGTTATAACCCAACACATTATTAAATATATAGCTCACATGTTACGAAATCAAGAAGTGCATGAACTAGCGAAATAAGTGCTTCAAAAAGACACAACGATGCGAACTTAAGAAATTTTGTACTTTAAATCTTATAGACTTCAAATATATAAGCTATTCATATTTACATGAGCCTTTTTATTTATATAAAATACATATTTTTTTTTGGTTTTGGGTCATGTTATTTTATTCAATAATATTTTAATTGATAATTACTAACCGATTACCTTTTAGATTAAAACATGTTATCATTCTATTTTTTCAACTAAACACCTCATTCTCCGAGAATATCACGATCAATTACCATTTCAATTAAAACACATTTTTCTTTTACAATTATAACGCACACAATTTTCTTAAAAACGAAACATTGGAAGCATTTTTGATAGTCGTCTGTATTTTTTGTTATTCTCCAAATTTATAATTATATTTAATATAAAACGCTCTCATTAATATATCAATATTCACAATATAAGTATATAAATGTAAATAAAATCATAATATATACACACTATTAATCATCACTTAAACAAAATTATATTATTAATTCAGGATAAAATAAAAAACTAAAATAAACTAAATATAGTTATTAGTCATACTAAGGATGAAACATCCAAAGTTTTATTGGCAATATAGCCAGATCATCTATATTCTGGTCATACGCTAAATTTAATAATTATATTTAACATACTCTCGTTTGGACGAAATAACATACAATACGATCATTAATAGATTAATATTTACAATATAATTACATAGATACAAAAAGAATTAAATTTGTATAATAGCCTCGGGCCAAAACAATATAATATATACTATTCAGCTGGCCAAAAAAATGTGATATCGAAATGGGTTGAAACAAAATATAAATCCAATGATAATATATCGGTGTGTATATTGGCCACGAGATAAAATAAAAATAATATGCATTGTTCATCGAGGCCTAAATAAAATTATATTACTGATCCGGATAAAATAAAAAATAAATATAAAAAATAGTAAATTGGATTTGCTGCATCGGGTTAAAAAAATATTATATAATATTGACGTGGTTAAAAAAATTATATTATTAAATGAGTTAAAACAAATTAAAATTAAAAGATAATTCGTGGGTCGATATAAAATCATCGAGTTAAAATATTAATATACTTTTATTATTATCCCGACTCGCATTGTCCGTTCTGAAACTGTCACCAAACTCGAAGTTTCTGAGTATATATATTATATCAACATTTGGACTAACACGCTAATATCTCTCATGTCATACCACTAATAATAAAAAATAAAAAAAGAAAATCAAACTCCAGTAAATTGAGTTTTAATTTGGTGCATAAATTCTAATTGTTAACTTTATTAAATCAATTATATATAAAAATAATATTATATAAATTAGTCCAATATTTGAAGATTTGAAATGTATCAACAACCTAAGTAATTCTACATTAAAATGAGTGAAAAATCAAAATACCTACTATTTGGGAAGATTTGCCCAAAATGCCGATTGGCGGGATGTTCCGTCCAAAATACCAACTGAATACACTTTCCTCACATGCAGATTCCCTTTTTAAAGAATTTGTAATGAACACGCATGTTGTTTCTTTTTTGACATTTAGCGAAGATGCGTATTCTTACTATATTTAAAAAGAAACACGCATACTTAACATGCGTGTTCTTTATAAATTTTAAAAAAGAATGAATACGCATGCTATAAATGCGTAATCCGGAGGTATTAGGGCGGAACCTTGTGTATATAGGTATTTTGGGCACTATAAGTTGAAAATTGGTGTATTTTGCACATTCTTTCAATTAAAATATTGTAAGTGAAAACACATGTCCTATTTAATTCCGCCGGATATATATTTTTTAGAACCTGGATCAATTTTATTTATTTCTAAATCTAATTATTATAAATAGCTATTATAAGATAATGAAAGATGTATTCGATTTAATTATTCACACATACTTACTCTTTAACAAATATAAATAATAACATATTAAAATAAAAATAATAAATAAATATCATTTTAAATAACAATGTATCACACATGTTTTAAGCTAATAATAATTTATTTATCACTTATTATTCATTTTTCATTTTAAGTGATAACTTAATTTTTTTAAGATATCTCAAACGAGACATCCGGGAAGACAAAGGCGGGAAGGACGAATTAGATGAGTGGTTTTTCTGTGGTCAATTTTAAAGAAATAGGTCAACCCATTATCTATTGGGCTGGACTTTAGAATAAAGCCTGGGCCAACCATTAGAAAATATTTTCACCATATTGTATCGAGTATCCTTCCCACAATATTGATTACCTCAGTTTCAAATTCCATGGCCAGATATTCGGAATTTTGGATTTTCTATAATGGTCTTCAACTTATGGGTTAGAGATGGCAATATACATAATTCCAAGTTTATCCGATAGATATTCAATCCGAAATTTTGGGTTTATCAAATTTGAAGTTTTGAATTTAAATTTGGATTTCAACGATATCCAACAGATACTCTTTCCGAAATCTAAAACTCAATCCAACCCCGACCCGTATCCGAAATCTGATTAAAATTCGACACATAAATAATATATTATATACAATATTCTAGATGTAAAATATAATTTACATATTTTTATTATATTATTTGAGTATGAATAGATTAATGTCAAAATTGTCGACACTTATATTTAGTAAATTATAACTCTTTATTTCAATCTCAACTTTTATTACTTAAGATGTACCATTTTTGTATTTACAAAAAAATCTTTTTTGATGGTATACTAAATATTACTCCCTCAGTCCCTTCCAATTGTTTACATTTCTGAGAAAGTGTCCGGCACGTATTTTAAGATGCATAAAAAGTATAGTTATGTAACTTATTTTTATAATTTTTTTTTTCTGAATAAAAGTTGAATGTTTTAATTTTTATTCAGAAAAACAAAATTGTAAAAAAATTTACAGAACTATACTTTATATGCACCTTAAAATACGTGTCGGAGACTCTCTAAAAAATGTAAACAATTGAAAGGGACGGACGGAGTATGTTATTATCTTTTATATTTCACTTATCAGCCAACTTATGCAATATAATATGTTAGATTAGTTATTAATTAATGTATTTTAATTTTGGATATTATATAAATATAATTAATAGTGTTTGCATGTACACATAATATTAAATTTGACTACATAATTTATAATCTTAAATACCCGAAAAATTTCTCGGTATATCCGAAACCCGACGGATTTGGATTTGGATAACCAGAAAATATTTGAATTTGAGTTTGAATCTTACAATACTCGATTCGAATCCGATTTGTTGTCCTCCAAAAATTGGATCGGTTTAGTACCTCCACTAAATTGATTTTTCTTTACCGAAATTTTAAGAAAATGGTTAAATCTGAAAGAAAATTAGTTGTTAGAAGTATTAAATCATCCATCAAAAAATATTTCGAAATGACTTGTGATGTCGTGACCTCTGTCAAATTTTTTATAATGTGTAAATGACCAAATTAGGCCCATCTCATTTTTAATAAAATAAAATATAGTAGCAATAAGAATGTCGCATATAGAATTTGAGAATTATTGCGGATTTCAATTTTAGAGCCTTTAAATTTTTTTTACCAAATAATTTTTTTTTGCAGGGGGTTAACATGAAAGCCGTGCTTTTCATATAATATTTCTTATTTTTAATTCTTTTTTTATAAGATAAAAATAAAATCTAATTTTATTATTAAAAGAAAAAGAAACATAGAATTAAGATGGTATAAAAAAGCGTATTCGAGAATTCTACAAAGTATAATTTTATAATATTTTTAATTTTTTTCTGAATAAAAGTTTTATGAAGTTTACGTACACAATTTGCAAGTATTTCGAGATTTTTATAGAGTGTAGTTTCATAATATTTTTAAATTTTTTTTTCTGAATCAAAAATTTTATGTTAAAATTTTTATTCTGAAAAAAAAAATTAAAAAAAATTATAAAATTACTCAAAAGTAAGTAGCATACATGGCCTAACCTAACTAACGAACTTTCGCACAAACCCTAGAAGAGTACGAGAGGTTCCTAAGAACTAATAACACTCGGCCACTATTGCTATAGTGATAATTAATTAAGCTTCCATGTCACAATTAAAAAAAAGATTAAGAATCAGTGACATCAAGCTGCACTTAATTAGCAATGACAATTGATTTAGAAAAGTCATTAGCCATGCTACAAGAAGAAGAGAATGACTGGTCATCGGATTCAGAAGATAATTTGGATTATCTGGACTCTAAAGATGATGATGAAGATGATGATGCTATTGATGGAGCCTCTACTGCTTACACCGGACGTCCGAATGCTCACGGAGGCCTTCGTTCTCGCAGAGCCTCACCATTAGAGGTATATGCATGCATGCATGGGATGATGCATTCACACATTGTATTCCAAATCTATATTTATGGATGTTGGAATGGTTTATATAATCTTTTTGAGTTTAAAATCTGATTAATTTATTTTCCATCTTACTTGAAAGTTATATGCCTGGTTGTTAATACTTATAAGTTACTTATAAGTCAGAAATTCATACTTTTTTAAGATTATAAGTTGTTTATAAATTGAGCACGGTTAGCTCAGTGGTTAAGAGCTTATCCTCTGTCGTTCTTTATCCTCTGTCGTACTAGATCTTGGTTTCGACCCTGACTCATCCTGAGATTTATAACAGATACTCACTTTGTAAGGCTATAAGCCATATTTGTCAAAAAAAAGTTGTTTATAAATTACTTAGGGTCTGTTTGTCGAACAAAAAAGTTGTTTATAAATTACTTAGGGTCTGTTTGTCGAACGCTTATAAGTTATTTATAAATCAGAAATACAGTACACACATTTTGTAACTTATGTATAAGTTATTTATATGATATCACAAATGAGCCAATGTCTACACTTTTTATGCATACTGGGATTATGTCTAGCACTATTGATAGCATTGCTAGCTAATTTGAAATTTATGCGCGCAAAAAATATATTCTCTTTTGTATATATGTCAGTCAATTCACCTGGCCTACATTGTTTTTCTGATTTTGGCTTCAACTATTGTGCTGAATTAATGTTAGTGCAGGAATGGGAGGGAAAGTTTAGTGTAGGCATGTCAAACTCTGTGACTACTGCCATTCGCGGAAGTGTTAGAGACATGGCTATTGTAAAAACTAAAACTACTGAGAAAGCGGATCGTGCAACTGTTGAGCAAGTATGCACCATCTTGCTGGCTTGATACTTTTATCGGTTTGCTTTAATTAAGTAGTTTCTCTCTGTTTTCTAATATGAAAGGAAAGAAATTTATCAGTATCAGACGCAGTTATATAAAAAACTGAAATCTGATAGCTCACTGAAAATATTTAAACAGAAATTTATATTATTCTACTCTAAACAAGCACATGAATACAGATGTCTTTGTGTTCCTTTTTTTTTGTTAAGTCAGATGTCGAGCTAGTTAGTGTTTTCAACTATGTATCACTTATCAGTTATGCTTCTAGCCTACTCTTGCTCAGATGGGCTTGTTTGGATAAAATACAGCTCATCATAGGTCCTATCTACAAAACTTGGCTTGTTCTATTGTCCATAATTCACATCAATCCAACTACCCGAGTGCAAATTTACCAGGATTATGTTCGATTTGAGTCATAGTCACATGAATCACATGACTTTATGTGTAATATCACTTTTTCCGAGCACGTTTTTTCCTAATTGATGCATGAAATGAGTTGAGTGGAAGCTCAGAGCTTCAGAGTAACTCTGAAAAAGCTTAAATTTGCGCGCTCTACTAGTTCAGTTTCTGCATGAAGCAGTTCTACTGATTTTGTGGGTTCATTTATAAATTAGTGTAACATTGTATCTTCTAACTTTCTTCTCACAAATTTTAGATGCAAGTATTGATATAAGTTGCTCTTCTTTTAATATGAGGTCCTGCTGGGCAATGTCTTGTCTAATAGAGCGATTTATATTAAAAAAAGCATCATAAGTATACCTGAATACCAATCCAACTCCTGAAGTAAAACTTTAACAGAGTTTTGTCTGAAGTGACTGGAGCATGTAATGGCACTCCCCTACTTGCCAGATAAATTAGTCAAGTGCAACTTTTATTTAGGACTGAACATGAAAAATGAGTTAAATAGAAGTTGCTGGATCTGCTCAAGAAAGTTCGAGTATGACAGTATTCATGATTATTGCTTTTGCAGCCTAGTTCTAGTATTAGGTCCCTATCTAAAATCAGTTTCACTGATTTGGTAATGTTAGTACTGAATTAAACTCACTTAAGTATGTCTCTTATTATTTTTTCAGGCAATTGACCCCAGAACTCGCATGGTTTTATTCAAAATGCTGAATCGTGGTGTCTTTCATGAGATGAATGGTTGTATCTCAACTGGTAAAGAAGTGTGTTTGCGATATTACTGCATCTAAACCTGCTTTTCTTGTTGTTTTGAATAACAATGACAATTCTCTTTTTCTTCCATGTTTTTATCCTTGACTCTCATTTTTCGTTTTTCTATAAATTTTTATTTTAACAGGCAAATGTTTATCATGCTACAAGATCTGATGGTCAGGAATTAGCGATCAAAGTGTACAAAACTTCAGTACTTGTGTTTAAGTATGTGTGACAATCCTCTGTCTTGTAATCATTACTTTCATAATACAATTTCTTTCATTATTGCCACGATACGTTCAATTGTCTCACAGCTTGCTTCTGAGAAAAGTGATACATGCGAGAAATATCTCTGTGCATATGTAGAGATGCATACTCAATGAAGCACTTTACGTGTTTTTCATATTGTATTTTTCTGTCCAAGCTAGCATCCGAATTAAACAATCAGATTCGCCTTATCAATGCCAGTGTTACTAGTCTTCTGATTCTTGAACATTTCAGGGATAGAGATAGATATGTACAGGGGGATTACCGTTTCAGATATGGATATTGCCAGCACAATCCAAGAAAAATGGTTAAGACATGGGCTGAAAAAGAAATGAGAAATCTAATGAGGTGTGGTGGTAAACTATTTTCTTCAGTTTCTACTATGTCTGCTTAGTGCTACCTGCTGCTACATCGTATTTGGAACTGGTCGCGCTGAGGAATCAACTAGTTTTTTGCTAATTCGTAGAAATTATAACAAAGGATTTTGTTGATTAAAACTATTCAAAACCTTCATTGGTTAAAATATATTGGTTGATAAATTTTGGTTTAAAGGGTCTTACTGTACCTGTAGAGATTTCGGCCTAAATTCGAGGAACAATAGGAATTAGATTGTAATTAGTTTGTAGCATTCAATCTAAATTCATATACCCGTTAATTTCGAATTGCAGATATTACAGTTTTATCTACGCAGCTGTTTCTTTTCTAAAGGGGTTACCTATTTGTGTGTTCGTAAATGTTTCTGTCCTTCCCACGATCATACAAAACGTTTCTTTCTTTTGTCTTGTATATTATTTCCAAAAGTGAAAGAGGCTTTGTAAAAACGATAAACAGACACACACACAACAGAGTATATTACATATTTGTATTAGGATCTATATGACATATATTTTAGGAAGTATGTGGTTTTAAAAAATTGGGTGGACGTGGGAATGTATCATGAGCGAGGATCATCTTTTTTTACTTTGTGAGATTCTAGAGAATACTTAGTTAGTTAGTTCTTAGTTGTCTCATTTTCAAGCTTGCCGAGCTTTATTTTGTAAACAAGTAATGCACTTTCCACATTTTGGATCAGTATGTGTAATTGTATCGACTATTGAGAATCTTACTTTAGTTATTGGCTCTGATCCATATGTTTTTCTTTCTTATGTGGTAGTGAAATTTCATCAGTTATGCTGACTATAGGGAGTAAAAATATATTTTGTTTTTTTTAATAAACTATCTGGTATATAGGGCAAGATGAGAAAACAAACTATTGTATCTTGCAGCAGTGTAGTCTCGTGATGCTTTGTAAAGGGTATGATTTATCGACTATCACTTGTCTTAAAAATAGCTATTGTATTTCATTACAGGCTGAAGACAGCTGGAATCAGGTGCCCAACTCCACTTCATCTGAAGCTTCATGTTCTTGTTATGGAGTTTATAGGTAGTTTCTTTGTTTATATTGTCCATTCTGGATATTTTAACAAGTTACTAACTGAGAAATAAGTTATCGATCACTTTTATTTTGTTTCACCACTAATCCCTTATATTTGTACTAATAAAATACTATGTGCTTTGGATTGATTAAATTTGCAGAGATGCCCTAATTAAATAGAAGTGCCTATTGTTTTCTAATGTCAGATAAGATTGTTTATACGGTTCTGGTCATGGATTTTTGTGTGGGCAGTAACTCATACCCTGAGAAATCACGCTGATGTTAAAAATCAGAGGATACTGTTCTCATTATGAGAATTTTTCTTTGCTCTAAAGTTTAGGGACAAAAACTCTTACTCTACTTTCAGTATTCTTCAATATGGTTAATCACAATGTCTCTGCTGGCTGGATATTCATGTAAGGTTTTTCTTGCAGGCAAATCCGGTTGGGCTGCACCTCGACTTAAGGATGCTGCTTTATCTCTTGACAGTTTACACGAAGCTTATATGGAGGTGTGTTTACTGGACTTGTGATTTTTGGCTAGTTGGAAAATTGCTATTATCTAGCAAAAGTGTTCAGTTTTAAATTTGTGTACTTGGACAACTCATACAATGGGATTGAATGGTAAATTTATTAAAAAAAATACAAGACCTATGTCCTTCCAATGTTTTTTTTCCTTATTTGATAAAGAGCAAGGTTGTAAAACTCGGAAATCGGATCTACTCGGTCACGTCTCCAAAAACTGAGTAATCGGCCGATTTTCCCGGTACTCGTTTTCAGCATCCGAGTACTCGCTAAAATCCGAATTGGTTCACCTCCGATTTCCGAGTACTCGTAAAAAAGTAAAAAACACAACTTACGTTGAACTCAGACTGAAACAAGCTCAGGAGTATCAGACTTAAAATTGCATGAACCTTGTTGTGTTGTTTCCAGCTGTTTATGATTTAGTTAATTAAAGATAGAAGTAATCATTACTAATAAAAACTCGCAACTACCTTCATGGAAAACAAGTACTTATTGACGGAAACAATCTAATATACCATCAAAAGGTTGCTTGATGTTTAGCCTTTTAGACGGATGCTGGACTTGTTATTTACAGCAGTTTATATGTTCCCCTGAAACAGATGGAAGATTTTAGAAAGGGACTCCCTAAAGGTTAAGCAAAAATAGGGGATGACTTCTTATCTTGACGAAACTAAATTATAGTTAAATGCACCCGCGTAACATTAAAATATTGAATGCGTGATGCGCGACTTTCTGCATGCTACTAGGGTAGTAAAAATAATCCGGAATTGTGAGTTCTGCATATTGTTGTAAGCTGTAATATTACCACAACCTTTATCATCTATTTCCCAGATAATTATGGCAATGCGCACATTATATCAGAAGTGCAAGCTGGTGCATGGAGATCTCAGTGAATACAACATACTTTTTTACCAAGTGAGCCTCTAATACCTTTTACAGTATACTTTTAATTATTTTACTTTTTATCTTGAAGATTGTTGGTAAAATTTTCCTCCATGTACCAGGGTCATTTGTATATTATTGATGTATCACAATCAGTTGATCTTGACCACCCGCATTCCCTTGAGTTTCTAGAAGAGGACTGCATTCATGTTTCTGTGAGTTGTTTCTAATTTTTTTTGTTTTTGTTTTTATTCTAATATTTAAGATCAAGAGAAGTAAAAAAACCTTGATTTTAGATGAAGAGATAATATAGCCTTGATTTCACAGTAACAATAGTAGCTAAATGAAGGGAGTTGTAAATTGCAGGACTTCTTTAAGAAACACGGTGTAGCTGTCATGACGAATCATGAATTGTTTGATTTCATAGTTGATCCATCTATCACCGATGATTCTGTGGACAGTTATTTGGAAAAGGTGAGTAAGACCTATGCATGTAGATATGTAATAAGTTCACTTTCAACTCCCCGAGTTATGCATTTTTTCTGAATTTTCTGAAGTAAACTTTTTCCGCATGTTCAGGCTCAACAAAAAGTGTTGGCAAGAGGCGTGCTTTCTGCAGAGGATGAAATTGCAGACTCTGTTATAATCCAGGTTATATTTAAGCCACACTGTCTTATCATATTACGTGCAATTTCTTGCTGCATATTTCCCCATTGTACCTGTTAGATATTGGCTCTAAAATGTTGTTGGTAATTCTCAATCGATTCATTTGCAATATGTGTTAACCCGAATCAGTTCTGTAGTCAGAAAATTAATAATTTGTTTCAGTGAAAAGAATTTCCTGTATTGCCGAACTTCTTGATAGATCTTTGTCTAATATTATGATTTAATTTATTAGCAGTGCTATATTCCTAGAAGGCTGGATGACCTGATTCATCCCGAAGAGGATGTCAGGCAAATCACAAAGGACACTGGAGATATGTATTACCCGAATATCACAGGGCTCAGAGAGGTTCACTCTAGGGATCAACCTTCTCTTTCAGAAGTGGAAGATCAACAACAGGCAGGAGACGTCATCTTGGAACTACCTACAGATCTAGTTGATAATATTAACTCACAGGAAACTGAATCAGATAACGAAACAGACGAAATTGAAGATAATGTAACCGACTCTGATGAAAAAAGGTCTCTCCCTGAAAATAAGAACCCTGAGGATACAAAAGCAGCTAGAAAAGAGAACAAGAAGAAAGTTAAAGAAGAGAAAAGAGAGGCTAGGAAGACTAAAATACCAAAAGCTGTGAAGAAGAAAAGGAAGAAGTTGGCAAAAGCCAAAAAAACCAGGTAGAGGCTAAACTGGTAAAGATCATGCGTCTTCCCGGAATTTAAATCCTGGATCCGCCCCTGGCTCTGAGTACCGAGATCAGACAACTTTAGAAACCTGTTACAATGAAACTTGCATATAAAATGGTCTTGATGTAAGGTTCTAAAACAAATCAGTTTAACATGTTTTCCGCGCTATTAAAAAATTTAGAAAAAGTGTGATTATTTCTTTTTTACCAACTAAAGTGTGATTGTTTAAACCATAAACTTTTCATTCATTAGAATATGTAGGATTTTAGCAAATGTTCTCTTTTCAGCTAAGTTTGAATGTTTGATTTTGTTTATTTGCATTTCTTTTCTTAGAGAAATAGTAACTCTAAAATCAAAATTATGTGAAGAAAGTTTTAAGACACACAAAGCTTTACTGCAACTCTGAAGAGACAATTATTTGAAATAAATGATAAACATTTTTGTATTTTTTTAATGGTGGGTGATGCAAACGATTTCGGTAACAGATCACATACATGTGTGTTGTGAGTCCTGACATAGAACATAATCATAATATAATATGATATAACATACGTTTCTCGTAATATGGTAAATATAATATAATATGATGTAAGATACGTTTCTCGTAGTTTCGTGGTCCGGTCTCTTTTATATTAACAAAAAAATATTAAAACTTATAATCAGTCCTCCAAATACAGTGTTCTGAAATGTGGAACTCAATGAACCCCCAAAACGAAACCCTAACAAACCCCTTTACTAACAATTTCGACAATAATCAACTTCAAATTCAAATTAACGAATCGCAGTCGCAGCAATGGGAAGAAACAGCTCGAGCCTGGCTCTCCACGCTTCCCGAGGGGAAAATCATAAGTTCTGATGAAATCGAAGCTTGGATTCAATCGAACGAAGCGTATTTACCTGATCATATCAAAAATATGCCTCGTCCTGATCTGCACCAACTGCTTGCTTCTATCTATTCTACTATTACTCGATCTCCTGAGGTACTTCAGGTACTGAGCTGTTATATTTGTTTTGTCTCTGTGTGTGTTTATTTACTGATGTTGTGGTTTTATAACTGTTGTTAGAGAAAGAGAGAGAGAGAGACTGTAGTTACGTTTGTATTTTTCTGATGTTGTGCTTTTATAAGGAAGTGTTGTTGTTAGAGAGAGGGAGAGAGAGAGAGAGTCTATAAAATGCAAATGAGAAACAGTGATTTAAGTTGTGAGTGCAAATGAGAAAAAGGAGTTAAGTTGTGAGTTGACTTAGAAGCTGTAGCTCAAGTTCTATACTAATATTGTGCTTTTATAAGAAAGTGTTTTGTTAGAGAGATATAGATAGAGAGAGACAGAGAGAAAGAGAGAGAGAGAGAGAGAGAGAGAGAGAGAGAGAGAGAGCAAACTGAGAAGCAGTGAGTCAAGTTGCGAGTTGACTTGAAATCTGTAGCTCAAGCTTTAGATTATGAATGCTTATAGTGGAGTGCCTGTTCAAACTTAAGAAGATTAAACAAAATAGAGAGAGAGAGAGAGAGAGAGAGAGAGAGAGAGAGAGAGTCATATAAAATGTGAGAAACATTGAGTTAAGTCGCGAGTTGACTCGGAAGCTGTAGCTCAAGCTCTAGACTAGTCTATGGATGCTTATAGCGGAGTGCCTGTTCAAACTAAGAAGATTAGACTAGAGACTAGAGAGAGGGATGTTACCTATGAAATTCGTGTTTTGATTGCGTAGCTGTTAATTAGTTTTCTTTAGTATACTTCGATAGAAGATATCAAATTCCACATGTAATCTGGACATTAACAAGGTATGTCTAGGAATGTTTAAGTGAGGAAGACGGAAGTAATTTGTTGATATGGATGAAAATGAGTGACTACTTGATTTGAAGGGTGATATTACAAAGAAGAGTTAAATGTAATTGTAATGGTTTAGTTCTTCCTTTGCTTAGACTTGCTTTTGTTCTGAGTTAGAAACTCGTGGTTCTTTGATTTATGGACGGTTTTACATTTGAGAAATTATGAAATACACCTGAAATAAGAATGTATTCTGTGGTATGTTTTCATGGGTCATGTTTAGTCTAAGTTTAATATATTTACCATATGCAGAATTGCAGATACAAACATTTATAATCACTGTTATGCCGTTTTATTACTATTCTTTCTTCATCATCTGTTTTAATAGTGTTTTATGGGAGGCCGGAACCCGGAATTAATTAGACTGTGTCAAGGCATGCATGACTTGCATCCTTTTGCTGTTTGTTTTATAACAATTGTGGTTGCTTATAGTATCTGTTATCTTATGTTAGGAAAATGATGTTAACCAGGATGACCATTCACAGGGCGACCATTCGCAAGCTCGATTTCAGCGCACTGATCAGTGGAAACCAGTTTATACTTGGTTAGAGACTTTAGAAGATAAAGAGCTAGTGAAGTCAAATGACATTGCAGACTGGCTATCTGCAAATCCGGATGTCAGAGATGATTTATACTCGAGACACTCTCGCTATCATTTGATGCACTACATTAAAAAGCTTCATGTTAAAATTCTAAAGAGAAAGGAGAGGAAGAAGGTAAGTGTCGATTTTACATATACAATATTGTGTCTCTAGTTTTAAGAGCATCTTTTTGCATATTCATGCCTTGATTTCTACTGGTATGCAGTTGTTCTTCTACACTTTGGAGTTCATTTTTGTGTTGTGATGGTTTTCATTGATATATCTTTTTATGGAACTGATCTGTGTTCTACTTCGGACAGGGATTTCCTATCACCAAAAAAGCAAACACCAAAATAATGTCAAAAAGTGAAGGAAAAAGATTTCCAGTCCCCCTTCCATGTATGTTGCTAACTATATCAATTTTTTGACATGTACATTATCCAGTTTACTTGCGGCCATTCTTATCAGTAGTCTACAAAGTCATATTACTGGACTACAAGTTAATGTTACATGTCTAAGTTTTATGGTATGATGCATACATGTATGTCATATGTGGTAATCTTTATTTGAACGATCTTTAATTTTTTTTTTATATCTAATAACAAAAGATTCCTATAGCATCTGAAATATGTAAATTATCTGACATTTGGACGGAATAGCTAGCAGAGAGTTATAGATTAATTGCTACCATGTAGTGATGCAGGACAACTTTAGAAACAATGGATAAATGAACTAAAAACGATAACAATGATAAAAATTGGTCTCCCCTTAATCCTTATTTTGTAAAATGATTTAAGCTTTTGTGTTGATTCCTTTTAAAGGGCATATCAAAGAGAGGTACATATTGGTAAAATAATAGAATAGTATTGTTCTTATCATATGTATGTTCTCACTATGTTTTTGGAATCAAAATTTGAGAACATATGTAAACTTGAGGTCTTTTAAGATTCTGCTTGCTCCTCAAGGATCCTAAAACTTTGAGAGGTGATACTAATTATAATATCAGTGTTTAGATGGAGATCTAAAATAAAAAGCAAAAGACCATTATAGGTAATTAAACTTATGGCTATATTAGTTTAGAAGATGATAGATTTGGAAGGTTAAAGGTGGGTATCTATTAGCAAATTTACCAGTTAGTTGGTGAAAATCTTTGACTTAAGGTCCATCCCCATTGTTGCAGTTCATAAATTTTGGAGACACAACTTTTGTGCATAAAATTAATCAAGAATTCCACAATCCATTACACACACACACGCGCGCGTATAAAAAACAACAAATTTTTTAGGAGTATCTTAGAACAACTTGTAAGAGTATCTTAAAACTCAAGTTGTTTAGTAGCTTAACATGAGTTACAAGATCATCAACATTTATATCTTATGACAACAGATTTAAATTTAGCTGTAATAGAAATTATATATTAAACGAATATATCAAACTTACATGATGGTTGAAGAATGCAGCTCAAAATATTATAGCCACGAGTACCACGATCACTCTGTCGATCCTCCTGTGTCCTGGTATCGTTCCATTTTCTTGTGTGGACCTACAGAGTTAGGAATATTTGTTCAGTGAATTTAAAATATCTTGTATTATAAATCTATCTAAATTTAATATCATTGTAGGCAAAATTTTCCTATAGGCTTTTTATTCCCGTTAGTCATTTTCTTTTGAGGAACTGTATATCCAGTGAAAAGAGTAATCCCTGATTTGATGGAAATTAGGTCCATCTTCAATCAACCGAGCTTTAACTGAGTTTAAGATTGTGCATCCATTTAAAAATTTCTCTGCATCATCTCAAACTAGCTTGCATACAACACGTTAGAGGATAGAAAATCCAGAACAGTTACCATTCAACACACTTTACATGAAATCTTTCATATGTGGGAACATAGCACGGCGACATGTAAGTTCGAGACTCTGAGCAAGGCATGACACAGTGATGTCTTCTTATTAATGAATGAATTAATGTCAAATGTGCTGAAAGATGAAAGCTCTGGATTTTCTATCCCTCAACTCAGTATCCAAATATGTTTGATTGATGAAAAGAATTTCAGAATGGGTCCTCATTGGTGGAAAAATTTAGTTGAAGCTCGGTGGAGTAGAGATAAATCTGGCCCTCATATCAGGGGAAAAGGAAACAGGAAAAGAATGAAGAACCTCTCCGCAGGTTTGTCTGCCATGAAGTTTGTATATTTTTAAGAAGGCAAAAAATAAAATAGATTGAATATATATTTATAACTGTCTAGGTTTAAAAAAAAGTTGAATGCTAACAGGAAGAATCGACACATAGTTGTGGCCCTTGTACATGTAGTGTTTCGGGTAGCATCCTTGCACCTTCATGTAAGGTTCTTATATCCAATTAACCAATTTTGTTCCAAATATGTTATGGGTGGATATAAGATATGTTGATGATATGTTTTTATATTAATCATTCTACAATCCGTCCTGCACCAACATCAATTAGGGATGAACAGTCACCAATTTTTTCAAGTAATAACTAAGAGGTAGTAATATTAAAGAATATGTACACCATAACTTCAATAGCTTTATTGCGTCGGTCTAAATGTAGGGTTCTTGAGCTTTTGATTGGTGAGGTGCGCAGTGGTGGACTAGCTGGTCATTTTATAGAACTTGATTTCTGATGCGCAAGGTGTAATGAGCGATGTGCTACATGTAGAAAATTCAAAAATAATTCTATAAACGGTTGTATACTTTCTTCCTGTACCAGTTGTTCCCTGGATTTGTGTTAGTTCAGAATTTATTGTGGATTGCCATGTAGTGGTAGGGTTAGAATTCTTTTTAGGTCTTCCTACACGAGTTCTGGAAGATGGCTCATTCCATATGGTATGGTTGTCATGTTACTCATCTGTAAAGTTGTTTAACGTGATTATATTTCCAGGAGGATTGTGTCTGATAGGGGTACTTATTTTTGGGAAATGATAAATAAGCTCCATTTTTTACTATATAAGCTTCAATTGACATGTGAATTACACAATTACCCATAACAGATACAAATTCAATTAAGTTCATTATTGAGAAATCATGGATAGTTATGTAATTAAAATGTCTAAAATATGAAGTTGGAGCGTAAAGAGTAAACCAAGTTGCTTATTTATCAATTCCCTTTATTTTTTTTAGGAAAACTTTATGTGGATTTGTGGGGGCGAAATTGTATTCAGTAGTTCAAAATTTCACATCATCCACAGACAGACACACAAACTGAGGTAATTAATTGAACTTGGGTACATTGCTGCAAATAAATTTTTCGGTGAGCAAGACTGCAAAGTACTGATATAAGTCAGACTTGCTCATGTTGATTAACACTTATAATGAAAAACCTTCTATTGAGACTTGTCCATTCAAGGTGGTTTATGGTGTGAACCCATCCGTCATTCTGTCTATTTAAGTAATACATCACCTCTGCCTACTGAACTAATACATCACCTCTTTCTAAGAAAGAATTTCTGAACTGTGAAGCAAATCTAAGCAAGTGGCTGTTATTAAGACTTGTGAAGAAACAATTGGAGGAGATGAACAAGAAGTACAATCAAAGGCCTTGTAGAAATAGGCGGCAACAGAGTTTCAACTTGGCGTTTTTGTTTGGCTTAATAACTTAATTTACAGAAGAGTGTTTTCCTATCAAGCATGGAAGCAAGCATTTTTTAAGAGCATAAGGTCCTATAAGGCACTAGAACCAATTCTGCTTACAAAATTGACCTCCCTCGTGAGTAGTGACTTTGGTGGAGCGAGTGCTACCTTTAATGTGGGTGACTTGGCTCCTTATCCAAATAATGGGAATTTTAGGACAAGTTCTTTATTAAAAAGGGAAGAGTGAACAGGATGTCGATGTTTTAGAATCTAGAGTTGCATGTTGCGGACATTCATCTCTTATGCTTAGTAATTTGAATACGAAGTCATATGAACCTATAGTTATACATTGATTAAAACTTTTCTTGGGTGTTAGTGTCTGGTTGAACCAATTATGTTGTGATTGGAAGGCAGTTGATGGCATTCTTTTCACTAGTCATCATTCATTGTTACTTCCCCTTGGTATGTTTGGATTTGAACCACGTCTGTAATCTGTTTATAAGGCTGACCTCCACTTTACATAAGAAATCTGATATGGAACAATAATTCTTACTTACCTATGTTGTCACTTGTTTTTATAATCGAAATATGGGAACATGTACTTAGTGGACCATTTGGAACTCATTTTGGTGGAAATTATTGTCAAAACTGCGAGTTATGACACAATATTTAATTGCATCAAGGTTTACTGTTTGTATATGTATGGGTAGGGAAGAGTTTTATTAATTTAATGTCTTTTAGTTGGCTGCCTATTGTTTTATATCTGTAAAAAATTGCAGGCAGTACCACGGTGATCAATTTACCACCCGATAGTGACCTGTACAAGGCAAAGCGTAGCGAAGCTTTACACAAATATGAGATGTATGTGAACATGAATCTCACTTTCTTTCTGCTACATTTGGCACACATTCACTTCTTGTTTTCTCACAACTTTCTTTAATGTGTTCTCAGTTTGTTAGATTTGGAGAAGCAACTTTCAGCCCTTTACCCTAAGCCACAACTTTTAAACAAGTGAATTCACAAATTTTGGTAGACATGTGGCGCGGACAGTGCCAGTGTGCCTATGTTATTTTTATGTTACCAGCCGGGCTTCTTGGGCTTCTTAGTCTCTCCGTTTCTGCGTAGATGGAACACATGAATGTAGATCTTTGTATATGTATATCCAGTTCTTTGTAGGGGCGGTGGTACTTAGTTGTAGGTTTAGTCGAGTTCATGCTTGTCCTATCTATATTTAAATCTCAAAGAAACTTCTCTCAATTAAGATTTCGTATTTTCCATCATCAAATAAATTTAAGGTATGAATGACAGGTTTGAGATGATTACTTCTTCCCATGTAGTTATCATCAGTTAAAATTCTTAAAACAGTATGTTAAAGTACTGTGGTCTGTGGATTAAGAATATTTCTGGACAGGTTGGAAGATCTGTTTTCTTGGAAGTATATTATGCAATTCATTTGTTTATATGTAGTACAAGATAAGCAACTAATGGGGGATTTGTTTCATATGAATTTATAATTTGGGTGTTGTGGACGGCCGCGTATGGCACAAAAGTAATTGTATAGGCCAGGCCGGGGCCAGCTTTTAACAAGTCAACTATATATCTATCCGCCCCATGGTCATTTTGGGGACCTTGGTTACAAACTTAAGTGCCAGTAATGATTTGAAAATAATTGATAATCAACAGTTTTAAATAAGATAAAAATCGGTTCCCAAAACCGTTTCAAAATATTAGTTTTAATTAGTCAGCACACAATCAGCATTTACGTCAGTTTTGCTAGTTAAAATAATCCAAAATGACATATCATCAATGTCACATCATTTTGAAACTATATTTTGAATTGAATTTTGAATTTGTAGTACTATTCTTTAAATAAATAAGAGCAATAAATATTTTTTGGATTTGTAGCACTACTTTTTAAATAAATAAAAGTAATAAGCATTTTTATACGTGAGATTTGTATTAACGCACACAATATATGAGTTAATTAAGAATTAACTAATTATAGTCACTCTTAGGGGTATAAACGAGTCAAACTGTTCGTGAGCTACTCGAGTTCGGTTCGTAAAAAATTCGAATTCGGTTTGAAAATAATCAAGCCGAGCTCGAGCTCGAGCTCGAGCTTTTCGAATTTTTAACCGAACCGAGCTCGAGCTTCAAATTATTCGGCTTGTAAGGTTAGCGAGCCTTATCGAGCCTTTATTATTTTTAATTTTTTTTATTATAAATATATTTTTATATAAATATTTAATATATATTATTTATTTTTATCGAGCCGAACTCGAGTCGAACAGATTATATTTCGATTTTTTTAGTATTTAGTGAATTAATTCAAGTTTTCGAGCCGAACTCGAGCCTACCGAACCTTTTACGAGCCGAGTTTCGAATTTGCAATTAAAGGCTCGATCTAGCTCGAGTTCGAACCCGAACTATTTTAATCGAGTTCGAGCTGAGTCTGACAGTATTCGGCTCGGCTCGATTAATCAATAATCTTAAAATATATTTTTAATGTCCCTGACAATAAAAAATCTAAAATAATGGTAATCCCTTTTACCCCTCAACTTGAAAAAACATTATTTTTGTAATTTTCGTAAAAAAAACTATATTTTTTTTGATAAATTTACCCAGCTGGAACTAGAGGCATTATTATTCCGGTTAGTTAGCAACTAGTTGTACACTTCTAGTCAAAAACAAGAATATCTGACAGAATCTTCTTCCCCAAGCCCAAATCCAATACACACAATATAAACACACATGTCATCAATCATCATAGCTTAACAAGAAAAAAAAAAACCCACCGTAATATCATCGGAGATTCCAATGATGATGAAGATGTTGGGGTTTATATCAACAATAATAGTTTTCATGTTACTGAGAAACAGCGACTCACATGTAATTCAAGGCGAACAACCACTTTCGAAGATAGCAATACACAAGGCTGTTCATGCTCTCAGTGACTCCTCTTCTATTAAAGCCTTCCCTTCTTTTCTTGGTTTAAAGGTAATAATAATAGCACTCTCCCGTCCCGAATTGAACGAGCCACTTCTTTTTTCACGTATTTCAATGCGCTTTGTAAATAATAATGTAGTTTTTTTTCGATTTTTTTTTTGTTTTGAATAAAAATTTAAAATACGGGGAAAAAGAAGTGGCTCGTTCATTTTGGGACGGGACTAATTATTCACACATTCATCTGTTTATTTCCTATTTAAGCTGGTATTTTTTTTGTTTGACTTTACTACTTGTGTAGTTGTGTTACGACTTGTTTAAACTAGAAGCACTTGTTGTTTGTTGTATTTTTACATTACAGACGCTCTCACTGGGAAACTTTTCGAGTTTTGTTTTTTAGGAATTAGTGAGTTAGATTTCTAGGAGCCTATCTTATCCGGAGTTATGTTACTAATTACTAATTCGGTTTTCGTACACAATAAGCACAAATTCTCATAAATTTGGATTATTATCATTGGTGGAATTAGTTTTAATGTTAATGGACCCCATACATTCGCACCAATTTCATCAATAAAAAATAAGCCAAACTCAAACTAGGAGTAATTAATTACACATTCTCGAAATGGTGCGATTGAGCTCTAGTTCATATGTGTATTGATGGAATGGAGAATTGAATTAAAATTAAAATTATTTGTTAGAGACGAGTTCAAGTTTTATTATGTTCCTCCATAATTGCATTTGTTACAACTATTGAACTAACGGAGCATCAAGTTCTTGGGGCAAGGGAATGTATGTATGGTATGTGGTGAAAATGCTTAATATGTTTATATGCCTCTTAATCGAAAACCTTTTTTTTTATTTGGGATTACCGAGAGCTCATCTTATACGGCGTTAAATTACCAACTCACTTGATACAAGGCAGGAATGGATTTAAAACTTGTGACAAAAGTTGTCGGAAGAGAAGAAGTAATTGAGAGAGTATCAAGTTAGTTATGATAAATTGAATAACGAGAATGAGTAGGAAGTAGGATTAGGTACTCATCTCCAAAAATCATAATGGCGGGATTGATCTCTAATTCAAATTCGTATTAATGGAAGGAGTGAACGAAAATGATAATGACTTACAACTTAATACCATAAATTGCTTTCTATTCCTCATTCACTAAACCACCGGAGCATTAAGGTCTCTAGGCAAGGGAGTACACCACTACACCAGCTTATGTGCCGATAAAAGCTTCCTCTTGAATTCAGTTTTGTAGTAATTAGCTAAAACTCTAATCTAATTTGCTTTTAAATGGATGATGACAGGGTGAGGATACTCAATGGGTTAATGTGGAACTTGATCACGCAAAACCATCTGAAGATGATTGGGTCGGAGTTTTTTCTCCTGCGAAGTTTAAGTAAAATTTTTATATCCCTCACACCACTATGGTTTCTGTAGATTTTCATATTAATAATGAATTCTAAATCAAATACTTGAGTGTGGCAGCGGATCAGATTGTTATTACGAGAACGATCCCAAGGAACAGAGTCCATACATATGTTCAGCCCCAATAAAGGTATGTATACTTTTTAGTCTTGCTATAATGTTGGAGATATTTTGGTGAACCATGTTTTAGTGTCTTCTATTAATTCACATAGAAAATTGAAGATAAAAGTGTCCTTATTGCAGTATGCATATGCAAATCACTCCACTTCCAATTACACGAAGACAGGCAGGGCTTCGATTAAGTTCCAGTTAATCAATCAACGAGCAGATTTCTCATTTGCGTTATTTTCAGGTGGCTTGTCCAATGTAAGCTTGTCATATACAATTCTATGTCTTGACTTAATATGATTTAGATTTAGTTCCATTGTTCTGGATGTACTATATTGGTGGATCTAGCCTTTAGGTGCATTTTAGGCATATCACAAAATTTCAGTAGTTCTTCTGTTGGCATGACATTATCTAATTACATTATTCACTATTGCAGCCAAAAGTGGTGGCCGTGTCAGATTCAATAAGGTTTGTTAACCCAAAAGCTCCTGTATATCCTCGCCTTGCTCAGGGGAAATACTGGAATGAAGTAAGTTTACATTGTTCATCAATCCTCCATATTTTGTTTTAAGGGACATCCTGAGTGCCAATCGAATTGCTTGCGACTTGACACATTATGATCTTCTGTTTCTCAATGTTATTATAATATCTAAACTTGAGGCTGCTTGACTGCTGTGGAAGTTTCTCTATATATTATGTCATAAATTACCCCAAAGAGGAACCAATTCTATCGACAATTTGTCCTACACCTATTTCTTAGACCATCTTTTATTGATCTTTAGATGACAGTCACATGGACAAGTGGATATAACACAGATGAAGCCATTGCTTTTGTTGAGTGGGGTATGAAAGGACAGTCACAAAGACGCTCACCAGCAGGAACACTGACTTTTACGCGCAACAGCATGTGTGGTAAAAATCTAATTGACGTAAATTAGAATAATGTAACTTACGACCTCATTAGTTAAGAAAATATATCTCATATAGATCAACCTCCATGGGCTTGCTTCGCACTTAATCCATTTGTAGCTATTTACCCTGGCATCTGAAAACTGCAATCAGATGCATGAAAATAAGATAATAGGCTAATGCTTTGTACATTGATGGAAATCTAGTTGGATTGAAGCTTGGGAATTCAGATAAGATCTGGTATTATGTTTGTGTTTGAAAAAGAATTGGAACAGAGTTGGAAAGCTACGAATATTTTTTTTACAATATATCACAAAATAGGGTCAATTTTGTCAATTTGTTATCACTTCAAATATATATGTATCACTTGCATAGTACAGTAGATTCATTAGACTTGTATGAATACACTGATTGATTGGCTGGATTCTTGTTAGATGACGTGTCTATAATATTTGTAGGATCGCCTGCACGGACAGTTGGTTGGCGTGATCCTGGATTCATACATACAAGTTTCTTGAAGGATTTGTGGCCAAATATTAAGTAATCAATCTGAGAATTCATTAGGATTTGCAAAAACAGCTTTTAAACTTCGTATGATGTCTGTGATTTATCGTCTTGACAACTTTTTCCAGGTACACCTACAGAATGGGGCACATGTTACCTGATGGTTCATATATATGGAGCAAGACTTATTCATTTAAATCATCACCATATCCTGGTCAGGATTCCTTACAGAAGATTATTATATTTGGAGACATGGGAAAGGTAGTCAGCTTAAATTGAAAACCGATTCTTATATAATGCTAACAGATAAAGATTAATCAACAGTTCAATCCAACCTTTTTTAGTAGGTCTATGAAAAATCATTGATTCCTCATTTATCTAGCTCATGCGTCAAATTGATCTAAAAGATATAGCTAAACTACTATGATCATAATTCTATGATTTTATAGTTATATATCCAAACAAAGCGTTTGATTTTACATAATATCCAATCCTTTGATGCATGTATGAAAGTTTAACCAATAATATAGGTCGTCTGGCTCTCACAGAAATTTGACTATCTTTTGTGTATTTCAGGCAGAGCGTGATGGTTCAAATGAGTATAGTAATTATCAACCCGGATCACTGAATACCACCGACCAATTGATCAAGGACCTGAAGAACATTGACATAGTTTTTCATATTGGAGATTTGTCATATGCAAATGGATACATTTCACAATGGGACCAATTCACATCACAGGTGGAACCTATTGCATCCACTGTGCCATATATGGTTGCTAGGTTTGTTCTATATAACTAAATGGAGACTTTTTTTATTATTTATTGACCTTACTTCAAACCTAATATTGCCTCTGCTCCACAAAAGATTCCATCTGCAGAATTTCAATATAACTGCAGTATACCACATTTACCGGTGAATATGAGAGTTTTTAGGGTGAATTGGCGGCATAACAATAAATTACAATATTGAATTTGATGAAATAGTTTTATGTCATCATGATTGAAAGGTGGATCGTTTTTGGGGAGAGAAACACATAGTACTCCTTTTCTGGAATGAGCATGTAATAATTTCTGTCTTTTTTTGCAGTGGAAATCACGAGCGTGACTGGCCTGGATCAGGATCCTTCTACGATACTGTGGATTCAGGTGGAGAATGTGGCGTGTTAGCTGAGACCATGTTCTACGTTCCTGCAGAAAACAGAGCCAAATTCTGGTATGGATTATTGCTTCTCGAATAAATTTCTCACTTGGTTGTAGAAGAGGAAACAATAATAAGCTTTCTTCTTCTTGTAGTTAATCAATGCCTGAAGTGTTTCCTGTTATATTTACAATGCTTCAGCACATGGACACAATCACTTGTGTGACTATCGTTACACTATGGTACCTCTGACTCAAGTAAAACCTAGACTTATCGTGTTGCGGCATTACAGATAAAATATTGTATTTAAGCATCTAAGTTTCAGGCCTGTGTTTTACTGTACTTGTTAGTATGTTCCATTTAAAAGTTTGTATAAGCTGTCCCTCACTAGTATCTATGTTCGAGAATTTGTTTTTGGACAAGTGAAAGGTAGCCAGCACCAATCAAGTTCAGTACATTGTAAATTGGTGTTATGCTTAGGCTGTAGTCATAACATTTTCTTTTGCATCTATAAAAAGGTCTGACACATATGCGGCTGTGTGTTACTTGCAAGGTACTCGACTGATTATGGGATGTTTCATTTCTGCATAGCTGATACAGAACATGACTGGAGGGAGGGTTCTGAGCAGTACAGGTTCATTGAAAAATGTCTTGCATCAGTGGACAGACAAAAGCAGCCCTGGCTGATCTTTGCTGCTCATCGGGTCCTCGGGTACTCTTCCGACAAATATTACGGCCTGGAAGGTTCATTTGAAGAACCAATGGGTAGGGAAAGCTTGCAGAGGCTCTGGCAGAAATATAAGGTGGACATAGCATTTTATGGGCATGTACATAACTACGAAAGAACTTGTCCTATGTACCAGGTACATATATTTTGTACTTTGTTTTCATTTGGATCATTCAGAAACTTCGTTAATCTAGCTTATCCTTAATTGTCCATATCTTTGCTTGTGGAGCAGAACCGATGTGTGAACTCGGAAAAATCCAACTATTCTGGCACAATGAACGGAACAATCCACGTTGTTGCTGGTGGAGCAGGGAGCCATCTATCTGAATTTAGTGAACTTAAAACCAGTTGGAGTCTTTACAAAGATTATGACTTTGGATTTGTTAAACTAACAGCATTTAATCACTCGTCCTTGTTGTTCGAGTATAAGAAGAGCAGCGATGGACTGGTATACGATTCATTCACCATATCAAGAGATTATAAAGATGTCTTGGCCTGTGTACATGATAGCTGTGAGGCCACCACTGCAGCTTCATGAAGCTATTCCATGAATCCAGAGACTGTTTGATAGAAGTCTGTCCGAAATTGGTATTGAGCAGATATCATTCTATTAGATTTGATAACGATATTTGAGGGTGATGTGCAACTTTACATTTTGTAATGTGCATTTTTACAAAGTGAATATTTCATTTGTACTACATATTCTTCATTTAAATGCTCTCTAAAAAAGGAAAATGAGAGTATCTCATCATTTTTTTGTGAGAATATCTTCACTGAGCAATGCTACTTACCCAAAAATTTCCCAAAAACGTTCTCAAAATAATACGTGTCATCTTTTAATTCGTGAGATTCAGATTAATACATAATGAAGGACCTATTTTATGTTGACAACTCATCATTCGGGAACGATATTGGGACCCGTTTTTGAGACTCTAGCATTTCTCCTCTTTAGAGCCGAAAACTGTACAACAAAAACAAGCAATTCATAGCTCGAAAGAAAAAGATTTCAGTGTATCATCTGCGGAAATCTCAATGATAAACTATGATTCAGGTGAACAACCACTTTTAAAGAGCCCCTCCTTTACTTGGATTGAAGGTAATAACATAGCCTACTACTCATTCTTCTGTTTATTTCCCATTAAGCTACCTTCTTTCTTGATTTGTCTCAATGTTTACCAAAACCAACTGACACATCACTTATATTGAGAAGAGCCATTCTGCATCTGTACAAAATGTCACCAACTTCAAACTGATAATGGACCTTCTTAGCCAATGCATTCACGGTTTGAAGCGAGTCGCTCTCAATACTCACAGGCTGGTGGGACTCCTGCATGATCCAAGACAAAACTTCACAAACTCCGACTGACTCAGCTTCAAAAACTGAAACTGTTCCCGTTACATTTATGCACCTGCCTCGCAAGAACCTCCCTCTATCGTCTCCATTCAAAAATTGCTCCGAACTCCACTCTCCTGCAATAACTGGTGTTATCATTTGATTTTCCCATAGATAAACCATATTCCCCAGAGCAGCCGCAAAAGCTGAGGTTTAATATTCCCTCCGTCCCTATTTACATGTCTGTTTTGACTTTTGGCCGTCAACTTATCAAATTTTGACCGAAATTTACACTTGTTATATAATTGACAAAAATAATAAAAAAAATATATTATTAAAAAGTACATTTAGTCTATTTTAAAACATAATTTTCAGATTTGAAACAATTAGTTAGAGATATGTGTTTACTCTTCTGTACACGAAACACGACACAAAAATATATGAAACGATACGAATTATGAAATAACTTGCACAACTACCTTAAAAAAAAACTTCACGGCGAGATTGAGTTATGAAATGATGTGTAAAACAAAGATATTGGTCGTAAAATTAAGTATACTCCATTGATGACGAAGAGAACAAGCTAATATACAAATACAATGATAAGTAACTTGCACAACTACCTTAAAAAAAAACTTCACGGCGAGATTGAGTTATGAAATGATTTGTAAAACAAAGATATTGGTCGTAAAATTAAGTATACTCCATTGATGACGAAGAGAACAAGCTAATATACAAATACAATGATAAGTAACTCTACGGGTCAGAGAGTACACAAAGAACGTGACTAAAAGTGCGTGAAATCAAAACTATTGTTACTATCTGATCTCAACTATCTGATCTAACTGTTAGAAAATGGAAAGTTTGAGTCATATTTTAGACATATTTTTGGCGTAATTTTCTAAAATTAATTATAGGAGATTGTTTCTTATAACGAAGATTTAAAATTTCGTGTTTGGATTTAAGTTATTTTTTTAGTATAATTCATATAAAAATTGATGTGAAGTTGTCAGTTTTTTTATCCCATATTAGCAAGGCTCAAAATATAACTCAAAAATTTGCTAGGTATGAAATTGATCATCATGTCCAGCTCTTACTAGTTTCTTTCTAGCAAGTCCATTTGCATCATCATCGCTAGCTCTCGAGTTTGACCTTCTTTCCAATTTCTTCTCAAACTTTCTGATTTTTGTTCTGAAATTATATTCGTCGAATGCTGTCATTATTTTATTTCTAGCGTAAGTTTCATATATTGATTGCATTTACCAAACTAAATTTTGTAGATTCTTATAACTATGACGCAACAAATTTTATATCAAAATTTTGATGTATTAAACTAATTTAATATATATAATTTACAAATTTGTATATTATTATATGTTTGCTGAACCAACCACATCAATTGATTAAAATAAAGTTTGATAAGTTGGTCACTAACATCTGTACAAGGTCCTGTGCTGTCATTATGATTAGGTCGCAATGTAATCACTGTACACTACCAACTTCAGAGTTCCAGATCCAGTAGCATCAATCCCGTATCATTTTATAACCGGAAGAGATGTATGTTGAAGTTAATATTGAAAGTTAAGTGTTACAAACTGTGTTTTACAAAGTAGATATACTATTTTGATTTTAAATGAAAGGTGGGGATTGTAAAGTACAATTAAGTCCATTTGCAATTAACATGTCACAGGCATGCCGATCGGAACAAAGGACTGTGCAAACTTTAAAGCAGAAACACTATCCCGTATTGATGTGTGTTTCCTGATTAAAGATCTTGTGCAGATGTAATTACGAAACATCGTATTCATCTCGATATTTAAATAGAAAATACGGACGACTACTGAATGCAACAAGAAAAACTTATTGCTAGGATTCGGATAATATGACACATCTCAAAATAAATGACAATCTAGCAGTTTAGTGGCCGGTAGTATCATTTCTTTATGAGCAACTGCCTTCGGTGTGAAATCAAAAATTAGTATACACATACGCTAAAGTATATGTGTTTGTACGCATACTGAAGTTCTGTATATTTCTCTAGTGAAGTGACAACCGATAGCAATGTAAAGTTATTAGCTGTATATATGGCAGAAAGGTTACCATAATGTAGTGTAGTGGGTTGAGGAACAGAAACCTCCGGTCTTGTAATAGTTGAACTAACCAAGTAATTTCAAATGCTGCTGTTGCTCGAGCCTCAGAGGAAGGCCTAGATATGGTAGACTATTTGTTAGATTTTCAGCTAAAGGGAAGTTGCCGAATAACATCAAATAACCAGAAGCATAATGCTAGTGTCTGATCTTACACTTCTTTGAACTAAAGTCTAAAACATGTACAATAGATTTCTGGATTAGCTGAGGAAGTTGAATGTTTTGTAGCTTGGATGTCTGCATATAATAAGTACAATGATTTCGATGGATTTATAACTTAACATTGTTTTAAGCTGAATCTATTTTTTCCTAAATTATTATTTAAATATCATCAGATAGGGGGTGGGAAATTCGATCATTAAAATGTGATCTACTGCAATCTGTTTAAGTTTGTTCCAGAATAATGATGTCACTACAGATGATTGGATTATCCTGAGACTACTCGTATATTTAATATTTGGTCATAGAGGCCAACATCTTTGTGCAATCTTGTTATAGATATAGAGAAAAGTCTTGCACCAATATGTACCCAGCAAAGTTCTCCAGAGGAGACTGTGTTATAATAACAAGGAGCAAAGCTGCCGATATTGTAATAATGGAAGAACAACCAAAATTAGAGTCAAACTCGATGAAGATAGAATTTCTGAGCACGTTGCCAAGGAGTAAGAACAGCTGCTAGAGAACAAAATCCCGAAGATATTGTTATCTCTAAAAGAAGGAATAACACAGTTAGATCCTAAAGCTGGAGAAGACAATAGGACTGCACGCATTGCAGAAGAGTGGGAACATCTGATTGTCCTGAAGTGACAGATGATTGCTTGTATGGCTGTAGCTTTAGATATACCCAACTGCCTTCTCCAAATGATCTCTCAGATCTTCTGTTGGCTAGTTGCTGCATCCTGTTCTGGGCCTTACATAAATTATGCTCGAGTTTGTTATCGTTTGCTCCCTTTGCTGTAGACTCCTATCCAAAGCCTCCACTGCAGTAGATCCTTGAAGATATGGTCTATGAACAGGTGGCATGAACCCATAGACAATTTCAAATGGTGTCTTCTTAGTGGCAGTATAGTAGTTAGAGTTGTACCAGAATTCGGCTAAGGGCAACCAGTTTGCCCATTCTCTAGGTTTTTCATGGCACATACATCGCAAGTACCCCTCTACACATCTGTTTAGCACCTCAGATTGACCATCTGTCTGAGGATGGTATGTAGTTGACATCTTGTGGTTAACCCCTTGTAGCTTCATCAGTTCTGACCAAAAGTGGCTTATGAAGATCTTATCTCGATCTGAGATGATGGATTTGGGTGAACCATGTAATTTATACACCTGATCCAGATAAGCTTGAGCTACCTTTACTGCATTAAAAGGGTGTGAGAGAGCTATGAAGTGTGCATATTTGCTCAACATGTCTATGACGACCAATACTACTTCTTTTCCATGTGATTTAGGCAAACCTTCTATGAAGTCCATAGTGATTTCTTCCCAGATGTTGTTAGGCATAGGCAGAGGCTAAAGCAGACCTCGGTAAGCACTCAAATCTGCCTTACATTTTTGGCAGGTGTTACAATACTTAATGAAATTTATGACCTCCACCTTCATGTGTTTTCAATGAAATAAGGTCTGAACCTTTCTTAACGTGACTTCAATGCCAGAGTGTCCCCCTCGAGGAGAAGAGTGCATCCAAGAGAGAATAGCTTGATTTGGATTCTAATCATTGCCTACCACCATTTTCTTTTTCTAGTAAGAACCCCTTGATGCCATTTGTAGGAAGGATGTGATGTAGGATCTAACTGTAGCTCCTGGACAACCTGCTTCCAGTGTGAATCTTCACTCCAGTGTTTTCTCAAACTGTTCATCAAATCAAATTGCACTGATGAGACACTCATAGTGTATAACTGGGCATGAGTTATTCTGGAGAGTGCATCTGATACACTGTTTTATGATCCCTTTTTGTACTCTTACCACAAAATCGAACCCCGCTAACTTTGATAGCCATTTTTGCTGAAAAGGGGTGGCAAGTTTGTGATCCAGAATATACTTGATACTTTGCTGGTCAGTCCTAATTGTGAACTGCTGCAGCATTAGGTAGTGCTGCCATTTTTGCATAGTAAAAACTACTGCTAAGCTCCCTTTCATAAGCTGAAAGCATAGCATTCTTTGGTGAAAATGCCTTGCTTATAAAAGCAATGGGATGCCCCTCTTGCAACAATACTGCACCCATGCCCTGTCCTGAGGCATCTGTCTCAATTACGAAAGGTTTAGAAAGATTTGGTAGTGCAAGTACTAGAGGTTGGACCATGCCATGTTTCAATTCTTGAAATGCTTTTTCTGTTGTTGCATCCCACTTGAATGCTTCCTTCTTTAATAAGTTAGTGAGGGGCTTTGTATAAACCTCCTGTAGTATCCCGTGAGGCCCAAAAAACCTCTGAGTTGTTTCAAAATCTGTGGAGTAGGCCACTGTATAACATCTTGCAGCTTTGCCGGTTCAGTACTCACTTCTCTTGCAGAGATTATATGCCCCATATACTGTATTTCAGTAGCTCCAAATGAACATTTTTTAAGATTGGCATGAAGTAAATTATCTTGCATCAATTGCAAAACCTTTTACAAATGTGCCAAGTGCTCAGGCCAGGACTTATTGTATACTAGAATGTCGTCAAAGAAAACTAAAACTCCCTATTTTAACAGTGGTTGGAAAACAAAGTTCATAAGTGCTTGAAAAGTGGATGGGGCATTGGTTAGCCCGAAGGGCATTACTAAGTACTCGAAGTGTCCAAAGTGAGTTTTAAAAGCAGTCTTATATATATCACGAGCATGCATTCTCACTTGGTGGTATCCAGATTTAAGATCTATCTTAGAGAAATATTGTGTACCTTGTAGTTCATCAAGAAGCTCTTCGATAATGGGAATAGGGAATTTTTCTTTAAGAGTAGCTTTGTTTAGGTCCTATAATCCACCCACATTCGCCCTTGAGATTCCTGGAACACAACAGAGTAGTTTTGCAGCAATTCGTCTAGATGTGAGTATGTTACTTGATGTGCAGCTGTCATAACAGATAACTGGGGAGTGTGTAACATGGTACAAGGAATAACTTGCAACATGGACAGTTTTCCTGCATTCTTAACCAATTTATCCAGCTTCTTTGAGTGAATCCCAAACGCTTCTTATGCCGAACTTCTCTCAGTTTCACTTTCTTTCCCTTGTAAGTGAACTGCATAGTAAGATTAAGAAAATCCCAACCAGTATATACCCAACACCATATCACTGCCACTGAGTGGTAACAACAGAACATCAACTTCAAATTCCACTCCATGGATCCTCCACGTGAACCCCTTAGTCATGTGATTACATTTCAACTGGTTCTTATCTGCTACCTTTACCCATATAGAGGCTATGGTTTCTATTTTGCAGTCAAGCCCTAATGCTTTTTGCGCATCAATAAAATTGTGAGTACTGCCACTATCGAGTGGTATCTGCAGCTCTTTCTTGCCATGATAGCCAGTTACACTCATAGTTTGAAAAGATGTTATACCATCCATTGCTTGTACAGAAATCTTAGCACATTCAGTGTCGATGGCTGTTTCTTCTTCAACAGTGTCTTCTTGTACTTCTGTTTCTTCATCATCTTCTATTTCAATATGGTATAGCTGTGGTTTCTTGCCCTTGCATTTATGACCAGGTACATATCTCTCATCACACCAGAAACATATGTTCTTTGCTAATTTCTCATTAAATTCCTCAAGGGTCAAAGTTTTCCGGTTGGCATCGGGTGGTAATGCAGGGTTCCTGAAGGTGTTTGGTTTAAAAGGGCTGGTTGTGACTGGTTTGGTTTGGTGGAGGGTGTTGGCAACATAGATGGTTTCCCAGACTTATTTTTCTTGGCCCTTTGTGTGGCTTCTTGTAATTTTGCTAGGCATAATGCCTTTTGTGGAAAAACATACGCAATGCTAATTGAATCTCCTCCTCCAAACCTCCTAGATAGCAGCTCAAGAGATACTCCTCAGAAAGTTGTAGCCTCATAATAAGAGCATCAAACATGTCATGGTATTCTTGTACAAAACCAGATTGTTTGAGTGCTTTTAATTCGGCCATGGGGTCATCATACAATTCACCAAATCTCATACTTATCTCCTCTGTATACTTGGCCCACGTAGGCATTATATTTTGACACCTCTTCCTAAAATTTTGATGCCATAATAAGGCCCTTCCCTCTAAGTGAATAGCAGCAAGTCTTACTCTCTGAGAATCTTCAATGTCATCTAATTGAAAAAACTGATTACATTTGCAAAGCCAAGATCTAAGATCTGTTCCCTCCAACCTAGGAAACTCTACTTTAGTCATACGAGAAGCAAAACTATGGTGCTTATATTGAGACCCATCTGTAGATCTAGTATTGGGGTCATCAGATGAACTAGAAGCCTTACCATCACTTGACAATAGCTTATTTATTTGTACCGATAGACCCACTATGAGATCATTCATCGTAGATATGGATTTGGCATTTGGATTGATATTTTGAGCATTATCAGAATATGCTTTATTTAAACGTTGTTGTTGTTCTTCGAGAAGAGTTCGAACGGTTACCTCCAAACGTTGTAGATCTGCTGAACCACCTTCGTCAACGGATGAAGCTTTTGTATGTTTTCCTTGAGCCATGATCCAAGGAGTGTTTGGCTCTGATACCAGTGATACAATGCAAATATTTATACCAAGATATGAATTCAACTCACTATAACAGTAAGGTGAGAACTAATGTTATATCCAGAAAGCTAGCACAGATGAAAGGCAGCTTTGAAGGAAAATAACAAACTAGTTCGAGAACATTGAAATAACAGAAAGAGGAGAGAAAGTCTGGTTTACAATCAAGATAATAAACCCCTTTGACAAGATAGGGTATATAAATCTCTTTAGGAAAATGCAAATGAAATGACAGCTAATGTAAAATGAAATGCTAATGATGAGAAGAGCCACTGCTGGAATAATTCCAAAATGTGGTCCCTGATTGTAACCAACCACCAGCTCTCTCATTGCTGTGCACATGAGGTCCACTCTAGCCACTTTTATCCTTATCATCAGCCACGTCAACATTCTCTTGTCCCCTATCTGAGGTGTCTGCCAGCTCAGCCGTACACATTGTATCACAGAAATTGGTTACGACATCCAGATGAAAAAACTCCAGATGAAAAAACTCCAGATGACTGTTGATAGATAAACCATTCATTCCATTTGGATCAGCTCCTACTGCAGATCAGCCACAGTAGAAAGCCAGTCCAGCCAGCCAAAGAAACCCTATTTGCAGAGGCTGAAGCGAAACTACGATAAGTAATGGATGCCGCGATTGTTTCCTTCAGACCAAAGTTATTTTAAAAAAAAAATGGCCCAATAGGTATATATTTTCCTTTTGTGCCTCTTCTGCCGCTTGCACATTTTTGTGTGGCACAATTTGTGCATTCACCTCCTTGAATCGTACCATTTATGTGCTGCGAGTTCTACCTTTCATAAACTTGACTTTTGAGTGGCACGAAGCCAGCACCATGTTCGCATTCTTAGCAGTCAGAAAATTGAGAGACATGTTTATACCCAATTAATGAGGGCAAAAACAACCGTTCAATCAGTTATCTACTATGTATGTCTTATTAACTTTCTAATATCTATACAAGACAGACTATATTTATGGACCACTATCTATATTACTGTTATATCTCTTATGCTGAATCCATTCCACAAATAAGTATAATAATAAATAACTTCTTCACCATGTATCTTTGAAGTTCATTCATCAATGTGAATACAAGGCAGGCATATATTAGGAACACATATAATAAAGGACATATATTCTTAACTAGATAGATAAGATCAACTGAATTAGGGATAAATATTAGTAAATGATATATATAGTAGCATCGAATCATCTGCAATTCTGCAAATATGCATACTAGCAATTGCAAAAATCTGTTTCGGGAAGTTTCTTTACTGATTTTATAAAACTGCAAGTCAAACATAATGCACAACTGAACTGTAGGATTTCAACAGTCGATTTATAGTAGAACATAAAATTAAGGACCGCTGAAACAGCAACAATCATGAAAAAACATGTTACAGGGGTTATACAACCTATGGATATATTAACCCAGCAGTTTCAAGGTTGAACAGCTTCCAGAAGTTTCTCATATACTTGTCTAGCAGTCATATCTTCTACCTGATCAAATCATATGTAAATTCAGATCAGTATAAATACAGGCAGAGTAATAATCAGTCATTACACTTTTTAAATACCAACAGCAATTATGCTAAACAGAATTAGTGTAGGTAAATAATCAGTGATATATTGTAGATATCCACTTTTCAAATTCAATAGTAATTCTGGGTGAGATTTCATTGCTGAGTTCTGGCATTTTAACAATTTGTTATCCATTCCACTACATTTGAGTGCTAACAAGTTAAGAGTTCCTTAGCACAAAACCACAAACCCTAGCATGACTTTTAAGTGATGGTATGTCTCCACATGGGTGATGTAGTGATAAAGAACAGGCAACCATATCCAACTTTCTAAAGTAGTGGTTGGACGGAGATTGATGTATGTTTTCCGCAAATTGCTAAAATAACACCAATCACAAATTGATTCGAATTCATAGAAGCATGACAATAATTGATGATTGATAATAGCGAACACAATGAAACACTAGAACTGAAACTTTGGCACTCACTACAAGGAGCTTTGATTTGCTGTTCCACCCTCTTTGAAGTGTCATCTGAGTTAGTCTCAAACCAAACACCTGATTCAAAAAAGAAGTACTAAGCCAAACAGTAAAAAAATGAAACCAATTGAACATGAATAGAGGCATTACCTTTCCCATGAATTCTAGAAGTTCATTGTTAGCTTCACCACGAGCTGCAGGCGCTGCTATAGTTACTCGAACATCATCAGCATTTACTCCTACAAAAGTATCAGGAGCAAAGAGGTTATGAGTAGAAAAGAACACCTAATATTTTTACTTAAAAAGTTTTATACAAGAACAACAGATGCAGGACACATCCATTAATAAGAATCCTGCACTCTGCAATAAACTACAATATGCTAAACATCAATGTGAAGGATAACTGCTTGAATGTCTTGCAACACTGGACTAGTTAGCTAATAGTTGCATGATCTCATCAGAGGTGCATTTATTTTTTTAAGATCCATTCACACATGCTATTCAACTGATACATATCAGATAAAAAGTACTGGAAAATCAGTTTACTTGTAACTGCAGACCGTTGTGCTCGGTCTTCTACTTCAATAGCCACTTGAACCAATCCTCCTTCTAGCTGTGATATGCATGGTGGAACAGGAGCATCCTATAGCAATAAATGGTGAAGAAATCAAGAAACTTGAATAGATTGCACCCACAAATATTTATGTTATTTCAAATCCTACATTCCATTGATAATAAATAATAAATATCTACATTTCACATCATTAGATGAACAATGTAGTGCTGAAGATAATTACTTGAGGGTTGGTTTCAGCAGCAACTGAACTAAGTGCGCCATCAACAACATACATGAAAGAGGCGGATTCCAGGTCTTCTTCCGGGCGATAGCATACAAAAAGGCCACAACCTGTACAGTTCATACGAAACTGTTTTTCCAATTTCCCTTCACCACTGTACAAAGCAGACCTCAGGGAGTTGATAATGAACAATTTTATATTTTGCTAAAATAGAGACTCACATTCATAATTTCATCTAGCAGTATGAATAGACATCTAGTCTTACAATATATATAGATCCACCATGTGAAACAAATTCTAGTAGGATATAAAAAATAATTGTAAAACTGGATATCCCGCATTCCTGTTTAACACTTGCACATATTTTCTTATGTATGAATTAATCAAGTGTTTGCAATTTTGTGGGAGTAAATATAGCATGAAGTCTTTGTAGTAAAAAGCATGAAATCTCGTTAATTTCTCTGCTAGGAAGTAAAATAGACTTGGACCTATTAGTCGAAAAGCTACACTAACAGAGTGGGGTTTCGAGGAGTGCTTAATTTTCTTGTAAGAAAATGAAAAGTAGGTACTATCTTCCTCTAATTAAAGGAAGAACCCAATCTAACAGTTCACAATCTTCCTCCGACAGAAATATGTTCTTTAAATTACAGTACTACTTCAAAGGAAAGTGTTTACGATTTTTAGTTTTTCTTTCTTTCCTATAACACCACACTTATAAATGGTGAAACAAAATACACGAAGCACACTGCACAGTAGTTGGACAATACATAAGTGTGTGTATTAACATGGTGATGGTCCACATGGAGATAATCATAATTTTAGTTTCATCCAATAATTGACCAAAAAACCAAAAAATTCTCACCGTTTTAAGAGAACTTTCCCAGCCTCGTTTATATTCAGCCTCGTAAGATGCTTCTTCTTATCCAGCACATATGCCTTGTCAGTTTTCCTTTTAGGCATTTTCTGCAATTGAGTATCTACAAACAAATTTCAGTATGCAGCAATAACACTACTTCAAAAGCACAATTTACACACAACATATGAAGCTAAATTAACTGAATTAAAGTACCAATAGACAGTCTTAATTTAGTTGCCACACGCAAACAATAAAAACTCGATTTACACACAACATACAAAGCTAACTGTGTCAAGTTATCAATAGATATTCTCCAATCAGCAAGGTGCAATTCTCGGTGTACAATCACTTTAATCCCGACAGAGTAATGTAAACACGAGTAAATATCACAAACACACACAAATGTAATGGAATCTCATGTAGCTATAATGTAAGCAAGTGTAGTGAATTGTAACGGCAAATGAGGTAGAAGGCAAATCAAAACAGAATATCAATCTAAAATCTAATTAGCACATATCGGCTTCATAGCTTCATAATAGCAAATTTATAAGGAGAGAGAGAGAGAGAGAGAGAGAGAGAGAGAGAGAGAGAGAAAGGGAGGAGAGAGATCGAACCAGTGATGAGAACGTGAGAGCCGCAGTGTTTGCAGTAATAAACGAAGAGATCGGAGTCTGGACCGTCCTGCAAAGCATCTTCGCTCGAATAAGTGTGCGTCGTTCGCTTCGGCATCTCTCTCTCTCTCTCTCTCTCAGCTGACCTTGAAACGCACTGAATTCAATTTACTACTTCCTGACAGTTAAATGTGGATACGGGGCGAGGCATTGCGTTATAATTTAAATTTTTTGTTCTAAAAAGCGGAAATCAACATTATTCAGTAAATATTTAGTGATTAATCGGATAATCGGTGATTAATTAGATTGATTAAATATATAAATATATAAATATTTGAGAAATGTTTATTTTTAAAAATTATTTTCGAAATTAATGACTTTCTCAAAAAAATATATTCTATGTTTAAATAATATCTTCCTTTATCGGAAAGAAACAAACATGACGCAATAAAAAAATTACTTTTTCAAAATTTCAAACAAACAAAAAAAATATTAAAATCCAAACAAATGTTCAAAATTTTATGAGATATCTTCGGAAAATAAAAAAAATAAATAACAAAAACTTTAATCTAGCATCATAAAAGGAAAAATAACTCTAGTTTAAAATATATGTTAAAGTAAAGACCAAGCATACAACATAAATAACACTCCAACCATAAGTCAACATAATAAAATGTCAAGCACAAAATGTTAAAGTTATCCTGCAGGAATTTTCAATATTTGAGAATATTACAAGTCTCAGAACTTAAAAACATAACGGTTTCTTCAAATAAAAACGGGTTAATTATTAAATAGTTCACTTACTACTTTCAAATATATTAAGTAAGTCACGGATTACAAAAATGATTCAAATGGCATAGGTACCATAACGACCAGATGGAGGTCGGTATGGGATGATCACCGGTATTATATTTAATAGATGGATACTCCAATCAAGGTTTCCTTTAAGTTTTATGAAAGAGGAAATGAATATAATCTTTAAAGCAGTTTGCTTCTTTTATATGGAATGAAATGATCTGTATCTTCATTAAAGATGTGAAACTTGTGAACCCTATCATTTTAATTAGTTGTTGAATTTCAAAGCTTGAATAATTGCTTCTTTCAATTGAGAAACTCTTTCAGAGTCCTGCTAACGATTTTTGATGAATGCCGGCTTTCTCCCAACCTTGAGCCTTGAATCCTGAAAGCCCGAAACCTTCTTCATGACCTTTACTTAGCCAATAAACTGCCACCTAGAGAATGAAAGTAGAATGCCTCAGATATTGATATTTATGTTGCATTGTAGAACTGTCTATATAGTTACTTGCTGAGCTTCTTTGCTCATTGATTTGTTTTGATCTAACCATGACAGTTAAGCAAGGAAGATTGCCAGATTTAGGCGCACCGCTCGCAAGAGCGTTCCTGGTGGTCCTTACCGAGTTGTAGGTTTCCAGATGTCAGAGCAGGTAGTTGCTGTATATGTGAGCAAACGTGTAGTTGGAGGACTTGTATAAGCTGGTTCAGATACTTTGGATTATCTATCGATTCCATGTCGGAATCGAATAAATTTGAATTTAAGTATATTTTGGGTTGTAATATATATTTTGGTTGTATCATACTTAATCCTGTGTAGATCCTGTTATAATTTGGGGGTTTATTATATCTGCTGTTATTATATTAGTTTAATGGTGTGTGGGTCCTCATTTCTCAACCCTGAGATTGAGGGCATCACAGGTTGGTATCGGAGCTACATGATCTAGTCTCTGAGATAAGTTAGGATAAAAGGGTATTTGGGTATATATATATATATTGCGAGAGTGTTTGATCACATAGAGTTGAGTTAGACTATTAGGTATAGTCTAAGTAAGGTAAATAGGTCAATATAGCTATTAAAGCTAGGGTATCGAGTTATTTAACCCTAATGTTGTTTCTTGGTTGTTGTTTGTATTTTATCTCAGGACCGTAGTAGTGGTAATAATTCAGATTCTGAGCATAGTTTGCCTGGTTCCCCAGTGGACTCTATTCCACCCCCTTCAGTGGAGCCCCTGTATGTAAGTTCAGACCCCGAGGAGGATCCATCTGAGAGCAGTGAGGCCCCTATGTGGGTACCTCCCTTGAGACCAGTTCCAGAGACCTCAGCCCCTGAGCGAGAGCCTGCTGTATCTGTGCCTACCCATGTTGGTGGCAAGCTATCCCAGGACCGAGACTTTGTGTATTCCTGTATCCCTGAGTTGGGAGCATTGGTAGATAGGTTGGCTCATGAGTCTAGGCAGAAGACGTCAGTGATGGAGACTGAGTGGAGAGTTCGTATTCAGATGGTGGAGCAGGTTCCCCGTAGACGGTTGGACGAGGGACCATCTTCCAGTGATGCTGAGGCCGAGGCCCGGAGGGTTCATAAGATTATTCGTTGGATGCTGTCACTGTTGAGGGAGATTCTTGATTTCGATGGATAGTGAGTGTTAGGTCCCAAAGTATCGTAGAAGGGGGGAGGGTTGAATACGATACTCACTAAATTAAAAAATTATTTTGAATCTTTTGCGGATATAAAATTTAGTGTTCGGTTAGTGGTTCCGTAGTCTTGAGGTGAATAGTGTTTGGAACAATAAAATAAGGAACACAAGATATTTGGGGAAGTATATATTCATATATAAATATGCGAGGGGTGTTACTAAGCTCCGGTATATAAATTAAGCGGCTACAATCTAAGAATAACAAAGTTCCTAGCTACTACAAAGATCAACAAATTAAATCCTATACAATGATCTAGCTTTTATTTGTCTAAAAATTTAATTAATGAGTAATATTTATAATGCCCCTATGAATATACAAGAGTTAAACCGAGTATTATAGCGTTACCCTGGTGAGAAGTTAAACAAATATACAATTTTCTTGAGCTTCTCTGTATTTTCTTTGTTGCTGGTTTCATCAGCTCTCGTGGAGAGAAGATGATGAACTGAACAATTCAATCTGAATTGCTGAATGCTTCTGCTTCTTTGTGTAGACTTTATATTCAATTGAAATATATGGTCAAATATTAACCACACAAATTAATTGAATAAACCAATAAAATTGTGGCTGAGGAGCTTGGATTTGCTAATCTACGACCAGAGGGAGATAGCTTTTGCACTTAGAATTATTCTTACAAAACCCCAACCTGCGACCACAGAGTAGTGCAAGTGTGGTACTTAGTTTATTTCCTACAATCCTAACCTGCGACCAGGAGGGGGAGTAGTGTTATTTTGCCTTAAAATCTTTTGCTAAGCTAAAGCCAACCCGCGACTACTAGGTAGTACAGGTGACCTTGAACTTAACTTCTTTTGAAAGAAGTTGAAACCTGCGACCTTAGTATAAGGCTTATACTTAAAAAAAAACAACCACCCCTTTTCTTTGTTTTCCTTTTATTGTTTCCTTTTTCTTTTTTTTTTCTTTTTTTTCTTTTTTTAAGTTTAAATTGCAACTAAATTAATTTATAAAATAAACTTAAATATAACTTATATAAATAAACTAATTTAGATTTATAAAATAAACTTATTTAAAATTTATAAAATAAAACATTTCAATCCCTCTAGCTGTTTTAGTTGTAACCCCTACGCACCTCTTCTCGTACTTTAACAGATAAACATTCAATCCAAGTACGTTACTCAACTTAAAAATTCTTCTAAAAATAATACCCAGATTCCTTTCACAAGTTTTTGCGCCTAGTGCAACTGGTTTGATTCACAGACGACTAACTCCGATTCAGGTCTTCGTATTATAGCCTTAATTACATTATTAAGCTTGCAACAACTTTATCGCTTCGAACACTGACTGTCAATAAATAAATGTACTTTCAATGGAATCCTTTATGGTACTTTAGACAACGTCTTCATTGCTACTACAATCTTGAATACTTCATTCATTGTTCTTCACTGACGCTTGAACATATAAATGAACTCCTATATCAGTGAGTATAACTTCAAGACTACAACTGTCTTCTTTTACCTCTGTCTATACAATGTCTTCAATTTTTCAGATTCCTATGCTTCGAATACTATCTATCTTCAATCAATGCTAATACAGTGAAATCTTCTAGTAGCACTTATACACTGAATCTTCATCATTTCCGAAACCTTGAAAGTCTTTAACCTTTATTCTTCACTGAGGCATGAACATATTAATGAACTTCTTTCAGTGACTTGTAAACAAACTTCAAGCTTTTTTCTAATCTTTTGATTCTTTGTATTTGACTTGTCTTCATTTCTTCTGATTTCTTGTGTAGTCGTAGTATTATTAACCTGTCCTGTTCTAGTGTTGTTCTCGTGTTGAGTTATCACGTAACCGTTCATACAGCTACACAGTCTCACCAACAATCTCCCCCTATTTGATTGTTAAACCTAACAAATAAATTAAATAGAGAGGATGACTCAACTAACAACTTGAAAAAAGTAAAAAACCAGGACTTATAAATGCTACTGGTTTTCTGGATCAATACTGCATTTCCAGATTTCTTGAGTAACTGAAATGAAAGATGCTTGTTTCTCTAGCACTGAACTGATCTTCAAGCAGTTTCATCTTCATTTTCTCGGTTCTTCAAATCTCTTCCAGATAATACTTCTCAGTCTTGAAGTAATCATCAACAGCTTCTTTCGTACAACCACATTTCCTGTTGAGAAGCACATATCTCTCTTGCTTCTCCCCTTATGAAAGAACAGTGATGAACCAAATCCACTTCTTCCGATCACTAGGAAATCGCCTTCGTGTTTATCACATCCCCCGTACAATAGGATCCGTAGTTACAAAAACAACAATGGTGTGTTGTAGTGTACATGCGCTTTACCTTTTTCCTCCTCCCTGCTATTTCTCCATCTTAATTGAGGAATCCTCGAAACTATTATATAAGCTTTAATCTCCCCCTTAGAGAAGGAATGCATGCTCTTTTCTGAAGGAGTTCTCATATTTTACTTGGTTGGAAAAAAAATAACAAGTCATAGTCTGATCAACCATGTCCCTTTAAATGCTGCAGAAATGGCTTCACTATTGATCATCCTGTTAACCAATATTCCCAACTCCTTATACCTTCCAACTGTGAGATCACCAATTGTTACCAATTGTTAGCTATTGTTAGGTCTCGAACTTGTTAGGTCCCGAAGTGTTCTAATCCAATCTATAAATGTTAGGTCCCAAGAGTTAGGTTCCAATCATAAACAAATTCGAGACCCGAAGTATCAAGAACCATGTTTATGGATATGGAATGGAATATGGTGTTTTTCTTTCTTCCTCATTGTGAGTGTGTGGTTCTGTTTCGTGTACCTCATAAGTATTTCACTCTTCACTCCACTCGTGTTTACACTCATTCTCACAAGTGTATCACTCCTCTCATAGCTTCAAAATCCAGCTATACCTGCAAGGAAAATCACCTTAGCCATCCTTAAGGAGGTCACATGTGGTGCAATGGGAGTTCGCAAATCCCCATCTCTGTGACTTGTCAGATGAATCTGAATCATAATCTACAAGTTGCTAGTTTCCCTTTTAGGGTTTCAGATTTGAACTCTGGGAAGGTAAACAATGATCCAAAGAATTTAGCATAAAGATCAAAGTTTCCTTTTAATGTCTATGAAGACATTTCCTTGTGACTCATCAGGTAATTCTAAATCATTGTCAACAAGTTGTCGATCTGTACCTATGTCAGATCCACTATCCGCAGATGCATCCAGGGGATTTAAGCCTGGGGAGGTAGACACCGACCACTGACATATGGCTATTGGATCAGTATCCTCTCCTAACACCTGTAAAGGCAATTGGTCCATTAAAGAAGCTTGAACAATTGAATCTGATCGTAATATGGTCGAAACTCTTATTTCCGTCAACTCATCCTTTGTGTGTGTAACCTTTCCTTGTGCATCAATAATTGTTTATATTTGAGGTGGTGACACTACATCGGATATCCTGGCCGACAAATGAATTTCAATAGACACACCCTGTTGAGAGGATGAATCTAGTAACTGTTTTGTGCCTTTTCAGCCATTACATCTTTTTGAGAAGATGTATGGGAGCTAGCAGTTGTCTCAGTTTTGATATATCTCAACTTTGTAGGAGACAGAGCTGCTGGGTTGACTTCAGAACCTTCCTTATGTGGGGGCACTAAGGCACTTTCTCCCTCACGCTCATTCATACTTCATTTTAGTGGTAAGGGAGTATTGGTTGGTTCTGTTTCCGTGTTTGTCTTTATAGTCTGGGATAGAAGTTGTGGATTTTCAACCTCATGACTATCAAATAAAAGAAGGCCATTGGAGTCTAAACCTGTATCACAGAACATATGGAAATATAAGATAAATTACACTTAAGATCTATAATAAATGAAAATTATGCATTTAATCTTTTGAGAGAAATGATGTACAATAATGATTTCAAATTTTTTTAATGAAATAAACAATCACCACTATATAAAGAAGTTTGATTTTTCTCTTAAAACTATTTGAGTGCACAAGACTATTTTTATGCATAAAAAGATAAATAATCATGTCTTTTAATATGAAAAAGACACAGACTTATGACCTAGCAATAGTAAGAAGAGAAAGAAAGATTTTGTCTTTTAATATGAATGCGTTTTTAGAAAATCGTTGATCACTTAGGGTAAAGTCTAAGAAATTCTCATTCATATCAAAAGCTCCATAATCTGTCTTTATAAAATTATAATCAACAACATTATTTGTTGATAAATAATCATAATAAGAATGACTATGCTTCTAATGTTAAATTATAGTGAATCTTTCAGGTATAGAAACTTATATAAATTCACTAGAACTTAAAATCTCACAATTATCTGCAATAAAATATTAACAATATATCATTTTCTAATACTTGTCAAGTACTTTAGATACCTATAATTATGTTGCATCCTACTTTAATATAAATTAAATCATGAAACTGATTTGACATGGAATTGTCTAACATCATAATTCAATTATATTATAATAAGATATATATAAATTAAATACCAACTATCTATTAAATAGACATTAGCATTCAATTTCATATATTATACAATTGTTAACTCCTAACAACTGTAATATCTCAAACAATGTTGGTTCGATAAATAAAGCAATATTTACCAACATTGTCTTGTTTGCAATCTTAGAAAGATATTCTAAGTTCCATATCCTTTGATCCACTGAGTATTGCATCTAATATCAAAGTGTTTAGGAATTTTATATTAGTATAAGTGATTGAGGATACGTATTGATTACTTAAAGGAGTTCTAAGTAATGTCACAAATCCTAAAACTTCACAATTAGTTCATAGTTGAACTCTTGACTAAATATCATTAACTGATATAAGTCAAAAATTATCATACAATTAATCATACTATAATTATGATTTCAGTGAATTCTAAAGATATAAGTTGATAAATTCACTAAATCAAAGTCTCACAATTAACCTATAACATTTTAGTTGCAATTAATATACTAGATATCAATCGTTAACATGATTATTATGATCAATCATGTTGCTTTTTTTAAGTTAGTTTAAATTATGGAGCAAATAAAATCATTGAATTGCTTCAATTTCCATAATCCAAACTTCCTAAAATAAATGATAAATAAATAAATACTAAATATCTATGAATTAGATACTAGCACTTAAATATTTATAATTATCCTTGAATAATCACCAAAGGATATATGATTTGTATAAATGACAACCACTCTCTGGATAATTAGTAATTTTTGAAATACTTTCTAAGCATATAAAATATTGAGAGTTTTATACACATAACTTATAAAATACATCAACTTTCAATATTAGTGATTTTAGAAATAAGCATTGATTACTTAGAATAAAATTCTAAATAATATCACTAATAGTAAAAGTACCATAATTATTCATACAAGGTACAAATAACTATGCTGCATATTATTTTAATATAATTTAAATTATGAGACTGATATGAAATGGAATTGTCTACCATCATAATTTAAATAAATTAAAATAATATTCAAACTTAATGCTATAATACTTAATTACCACAAATGTGTATGACATTGTCATCATGATAATCAAGATAGTAAAAATAAGTACAAGGTACTGGATTACTGATAAATTCACAAGTCCTTTTAATATTGAAGATTTAATACTTGTAAATTTATATTAAGAATTCCTTACAGATGGGATTTCCAACTAATGTGCAATGAATGATATCCCATACTTACAAAACAGTCTTGAAAGATTAACTTTAACAAGTGATTTAATAAGTGTTTATGCAAGTGACTCTTTGACTAAAAGACATGCTCTCGAGACAAGTGATACCTGGTGTCAAGGTGCCTTGTCATATAGTGTTGTACAAAGTTGTTGGATTTGAAGTTGTTTCTCATCATAAAAAGAAATCAATCTTCTTCCACGAAGTTGACAGCTTCCTGAGATGCTTCTTCTGTCACTTAAGTTGATAGCTCCAGATATGCTTCTCCTGTCTTTCTTACAACATGCATAATCTATATCTATATAGCCAAACATGTTAAGCACAATATATTTAAGGTACTATACACCAAGAGTTGGTAATCCCGTTAGATATCTAAAAATCTTATTAATAACTATACAATTAGATTCTCTAGGATCCACTTGGAACCTTGCACATTGGTATCTTAAGAACATTACATGTTGTCTATTATCATTTGAGTAAAAGAGTGAGCTTGTCATACCTCTATAGCTTGTCATTGTTACCTGAGTTTTACTGATCAAGCTTAAGTGGTTCCTGTTGGTAAGTAGTCTTGACATGTTCAGAATCTTCGAAATTTTGTATCTTCAAAAGATCCTTAACTTACTTGTATTGCCATCATTCTTTTAATTTACTTATGCTCCTAAAAGAATTGTTCTTTTGGCTTGCTTGAGCTCCTAAAAGAATTATTCTAATGGCTTGCTTGAAGTAATCCCAAAAGGAATTGCAACTTTTCCAACATGCTCCTCCATACCTACTCTGTAATTACTTAGCAAATAATCTTGCACAAGTCTTTGTTACTAGACCAACATATAACATTATCATTATATCATAGCACATATAACTCAATACACTTGTGCCTAGTGATAAAGAGAGTTATGAATATGACGACTCTACTAGTTCATATTTAACTATAACTTCAGTTAGAGTGTCATACCGTGTCCTTGACGATTTCTTGAGTAGTATACTAGTTCATACCAACCTGAAGTGAGCTTGTGAAGAAGAGATATACATAGTCCAATAGATCTGCAACTGCAAAGTCTATGAACTATTGTGCATTGACTTCCTATTTTGACTCACCAACCAGGAGTGCACTTGTACACATCTACTAGAGTCCAATTCCAAGTTTGAATGTGCATCAGGTGTCTGATATGTCGTAATATCCTCAAGTCTCGTCACTGGTGCTTTTTGTTAGATACTGCTTTCTATTAATAACCTATCATCCAGTTTGGCCTTGTCCCTCGTAACAATGCCATTGTCATCTAGTTTTGACTTCTGGTTATCCTTGTACCAATTATAAAATTGTCATTTGGTTTGGATACCAGCTTCCCTACAATCTCCTTGCTGACTGATTGAATTCATCATGCTTTATAATCACCCAATCAATCCGAATCTATCAGAGCTTCTGTAACTTTCTTAGTTTCCTCTTCAGATAGAGAACAAAGAATACTCATTCGTACTTAGTAGCCCTGCTAATCATTACTCCACCATCTGAATCAATTAAGAACCAGACTTTGGGAATAATACTGACATCAAACCCTTTTTCTCAGCAGATATGTTCTTATAGTCTCCTATTGATTTTCAATGTGGTGTTGTGTCTAACTAGTTGATCCTTCTTTTGCTCCCCCTAAGCTGTTGCTGGGATTTCCTGAAAATCCTTACCCTTGCTGACTAGCTTCATTGAAATAATAGGTTGTGTATTACACTGCCATTCCACTGCTTGGATATAAATCATCAGTACCATTAATTTCTCCTTTAACAGTTTGAAGCGTGGAGTTGTTGAACTCTGCACTAAGACTATCTATCACCTTCTATTGACCAACCACAAATACCCTATAGGTTGTAGACTCCAATGAGTAGCCTTGGAAAATATCCTAACTAGTCATAGCTGCAAATGCCATTATATTCAAACAACTGAAAACATTTTATTATTTGCTTCTGTAGAACATTCTCTCCAAACACTTTCAGGTTATCCAGTGTTTGCTTCTGTTGGCCATTAACTCATTAGTGGTCTTCATGTATACATCCTGATCAAGGATTGATCTTACTTGTTACAAATTGTATTGACTACTTCAGCCCTTTGGTATTTAGAAAGTCTTGATTAGCTTGACATTGTCCTTGTTGCTTTAATCAAGTTACGATTCTTCCTTTGTACCATTCCATTATGACACGGAGCTCCTAGCGCTGAATATGTCTCGAAATATTGTTGATGTTATAGATATTAATCAGAACTGCTTTTTGAATTCAGTCCCATTATCTGACCACAAGATCATTTCTTTTATAGTTGCTTCCAACTTGATCTTCTGATATGATCAATCACCATATGTGATATCTTGTCTTGAGAAGGCACAAACACCAGCTTTATGTTAACAGTAGTCATCACTCATCACTAAGGTATATCTTTACTTTTTATGTGATGTTGTCCTTGACTCCTCTTTCGGACATGCCTCACATTTTTCATCCTTCTAAATTCCGGATGAGGCAGTCCTCTCACTAATCCTTTTTTACAAAAGAGTTCCTTGAGTTGAAGTTCAAGGGTGAGAGCTTCTAATGCCATAGCTAAACCTTTTTTCAGATGAAGCTTTCCAGTGGAAACCATTAACTTCACCTTTCTTCAGATTCCAGTCTAGCCACGAGCATATCCTTTCCTTACTCTTACGAGACCAAGCTTCTCAACCTTCCTGCTTCAGATGAGACACTAATCATTCGTTGAATTACATGTAAGATTGACCTGAATAAGCCAACTCAACTATGTGTTATTGTGTGTATTTTCCCTTTTTTTTATGCACACGAGAGGAACTGCTCGTGATAGGATTAAACATCAAGGAATTCATTGTATGCTAACAGATTACTTATATATATATCTGCACAATGCACATATGAATTTTCCAGAAAAATTGTTAATGATTAGTGTTAACTTAAATATTTGGGTTACTAACAAACCATTTTACCCTTAAAATGAATTTTTTGTATTTTTTAACTACATTCAAATTAAAATTTGAGAAATATTTGTTTAATAAAATTAGTTAACCATTAACAACCACAAATTGTGAACTTTAATATTTTTGCATGAAAATTGCTAAATCTTTACTTGTGTCAAATTGATATCTAATTGTTGAATTTTTCAACAGTGCATTAGTTCTGCGTTCCTTTCCGTTTTTTTAATGGCTGTTTTTATTATAAATTTATGCCTAAAAAATGTAAGCATAAGTTTAACTCAAACTTGAAAATTAGGATTCATGCGTGAAATTGGGTATCTTTGAGTTTATAATGGAATGATAAAATTAAAGAGAGCATTGGTTGAATATAGATTGAGTACGTGATGACGATTATGTTGGTTTATATATTGTGAACATAATTTGGTGGGAAGGGGCGGTAATATCTCGATCCGTGGTCGCAAATGAGGGTACCCGACCGAATTCTGCAGATTTTTACAAAATAAAATGAGAGGGGAAAGATGAATGGAGAAAGTAGAAGCGGGAGAGATGTGTGTTCGCTGTATTTGTAGGCCTGTGTATGCAGTTGTTGATGTATGTGCGAGTTAGTTATGTGTGTTGTGCGAATAATGGGAGAGACGAGACAAAGACATGTATTTGATGAGTATATGTCTGCGCCAACGTGATAAGTAAGTGAGTATCTGTATGTGCATTGATGAGTATATGTATGCGCCTACGTGATAAGTAAATGAGTATATGTATGCGCGTCTACGTGATGTACGTGGGTGTATTTATGTGGTATATATCCTTTATGTGTGTATTTGGGTGGAGGAAGAGGGAAGTGAGAGAGATAAAGAATCTTTATTATGGCATTACTACGATCCTTAATATTCAAAGTGAAATTTGACGGAAAGGACGCGCCATTAAAGTGTCAGCCATCGCTTTGAAAATAACGTAAGAAGGTAACTGAATTAAATTACTAACAAATTAATAACCTTTATTAATAAGCGAAACCTCTTTGTAAGTGGTACCTTGATTTCACTCATATTTTGGTACCACCACCTTTTGGTTTCACTTTTCATGATTTATGTTATAGCTCTAAGTGTATTACTTTTATCCTTTTTAATTTCTATATGACTTATAATTCTATATATATTATTTTTATCCATTTTTTTATTAATAAACTTTTTATGTGATACTTTGTTTCACTTATTTTTTGGTTCTATCACCTTTTATTTTCAGTTTTTATGATTCATGTTATAACTCTAAGTATATTTTTTTATACTTTTGATTCTTATATGACTTATAATTCTATATGTATTATTTTTACCCATTTTTCTTTATTAATAAACGAAACCAATTTTTAAGTGCTACTTTAGTTTCACTTATTTTTTAGTTCCATCACCTTTTGGTTTCACCCTTTATGATTCATGTTATAACTCTAAGTGTATTATTTTTATCGCTTTTTTATTACTAGATGACTTATAATTCTATATGTATTATTTTTACTCATTTTTTTAAAATTTTTATAAGCCATGCTTTTTTATTATATTTAGAGGTTTGAATCATATTTTTAATTATATTTTATAATAAACAAGTTCGTAAATTGACTCAACTAAATAAGTTCCCAGAAATATAAACCATGACCAAGTAAATAGGTCATGTGTTTAAATTATAATTTTTTAATTTGTTGTTGGAATTCCATTTTAGTAAAATGGTATGAATATAATAAAACTGTATTTTGGTTTCACCACTGGAAAATAATAAAATTGTTCAAACCGTAATATGACTAAAATTCTATTTTCGTAGAACTCTAAATTATTTATGAATAGAGAACTTGGTTTCATCTTAGTACGGTTACCTCTTATTTTGGTTTGAGCGCTATATTTCTCTTTCATGTAGAGTTCTATGTTATTTTTTAACAAAATATAGATTGGAATCATATTATAATTACGATTTCTATTTTTTCTAGAATTCTTTTTTATTTTTATTAAAATAATAAAATGAAAACCTTTAAACAATGTTATTAATAAATAATAAGGAAACCATTTTTAAGGGATACTTTGGTTTCACCCCTTTTCGGTTTTTGAACTTTTGGTTTCACCCTTTTTAATATTACTATGGCTCTAAATATACCATTTTAATTCTTTTTTTTATTCAGATATGACTTAAAATTTTATATGTAATATTTTACCCATTTTTTGATTCTAATATATAATATATATAAATTATTTTTATATAAACGGAATCGTATATACATTGTAATTTATAGATTCATACCTACAGAATTCTATTTTAGCACAAAATGCAAATTTATACATACATAATGAATATTTTATTAGAAAAAATTATTCAATCACAAATTATATAAAAACATAAATTCAGCTAACAATAATAAATTAAATATGCAATTACTTAGTAATGTTGATTTAGTTTTTTGTTAAATTATCCATCAATCGTGTTGCGACTAAAGTTTCGATGTAAAATATTAGTTATGTCTTTTTGACCAACATATACATAACGTTGAGTTTGTTGTTCTAATAAGATTTGAGTTAATAAAAACTACATATAATTTAAAAAGAAAAATTGTAATAATCGTACAATTTTATTTATTATAAATTTTAATAAAAAATTAAAATAAAATTTTATATTCATTATTTAATATTGATATTTTGATCTTGCTTCGCACGGATATCTTAACCGTCTCATTGTCATTCTTCGATTAATCGATGTGCATGTAAGATCGATCTGAATAAGCCAACTCAACTATGTGTTATTCTGTGTATTTTTCCCTTTTTTATGCACACTAGAGGAACTGCATGTGATAGGATTAAACAACAACCAATTCATTGTATGCTAACAGATTGTTTCTATATTTTTCTGCACTTATGAATTTATGGAAATAGTGTTAACTTAAATATTTGGTTTACTAACAAAGCATTTTACCCTTAAAATGAATTTTTTGTATTTTTGGTAACTACATTCAAATTAATATTTGAGAAATGTCCGTTTAATAAAATTAGTTAACAACCACAAATTATGAACTTTAATATTTTTGCATGAAAATTGCTAAATCTTTACTTGTGTCAAATTGATATCTAATTGTTGTCCCTTCCTGTTTTTTAAAGGCTCTTTATATTATAAATTTTTGCCTAAAAAATGTAAGTATAAATTTAACCCAAACTTGAAAATTAGGATTCATGTATAAAATTAGGTATTTTTGAGTTTGTAATGAAATAATGATATTAAAGGGAGTATTCGTTGAATATAGATTGAGTGACGACTATGTTGGTATATATATTGTGAACAGAATTCGGGGGAAGGGGCGTATATCTAGATCCCTGGTCACAATGATGTACCCGACGGAATTCTGCAGATTTTACAAAATAAAACGACTTGGGAGAGATGAAGAGAAAGTAGAAGCTGGAGAGATGTGTGTTTGTTGTATTTGTAGGGAGGTTGTTGATGTATGTGCGAGTTAATTATGTGTGTCTGAGGTTGTTGATGTATGTGGGACTTAATTATGTGTGTGTTGTGCTAATAATGGGAGAGGGACTGCGCCTACGTGATGTAAGTGAGTATATGTATGGGCGCCTACATGATGTATGTGGGTGTATTTATGAGGTATATATAGTTTGTGTGTGTGTTTGGGTAGAGAAAGAGGGACAGTAGAGAGATAAAAAATCTTTATTATGACATTACTATGATTACTAATATTTAACATGAAATTTGACGGAAAGGATGAGCCACTATAGTGTTAAGAAATTCACACATGGCTTTGATTCAAATAAATATTTATTCATTTACTGTCAAGATAATATAGCCATCTCCTTGCAAAATATTTAAAGTTCAAGCAAATAAAGTGCAATTAAGTCATATAAATATTACAATTAATATAAGTAATCGGTTTTAAAATTTGTTTTATAATAGATTCAGATTCTGATTTAATTTTTTTTCAGAATTTTGTATAACTTATCTATCGATATTAATATAGTGTTGTAGAATTTTTCTTATAAAATAAGATATAAACAAAAAAAAAGAAAGGTTAAATCATATTTATAATTTTTTTCTTACTTTTTAGAGTTTTTGTTATCAAAATAATATAACTAATTGTTTTAATCTCATGTATACCCCCTGATAGCCTCATATTTACACTACACAAATTTGAAACTTCCTTCAAACTGAAAGTACACAACCTTTCATAAATGGCCTTCTGATCATAAACTAAGCACTGAAGATTGTCATAGACACATACTTCATCATAATTCTTTGAAATCAAGATATCCAGAAACTAGTTGAAAATCAAGATAAACCAGAGTAGCCATAAACAGCTTTAATTTAAAGCTTTCAGGATACTTTGAGCTTCTAGCGCAGACAGAGCAGCGAGAGCACTTATAGTATATGTTATTCCCTTGGACTTCTGAGAACACAATATTTCCATCCAAAATACGTAGCTTGGCGTAGAATTCTTTCACTAACTCGGGATAAATAATCTCCGGGGGTGACAACAATGACGAACAACCAACTGAATCAAACAAGCCCACAATACCGATTTTCTTCAGAAGATCCAGATCACACAGGCGTTCCTTCAGAATCAACTTTGACATCACTTTCGTCGAAGTAGTCTCCTTTGCATGTCGCTCAAAAGAACTATCAGACATTCCGCTTGATACTTCCGGTTCAAAATTACCGACCCGTTGACGCTTGGAACCTGAAGCCGCATCAGTTGGGGTACGTTGAGCGGTAGATCGAGAACGGGTGAAAGGGGTAGATTTACGTGCCATGGATAGAGGTGAGAAAGTAGAAAAGAAATTGAGAAAGGTTTTTGATTGTGTTTAAGAGAGAGAAGGTGAATAGGAAACTGAAAGGGTTAAGAAGATGAGTTTAAATAAAAAGTGAGAATTGAAGAAATAGAGATTGAAAAGAAGTCGAAGAGATGCAAGACAGAAGTTATGTACTGAAAGAGTAATACATGCACGAGTTTCAAGGATATGAAAAGTCTAATCAAAAGATTTACAAAATCTAATGCTATATACACGCATAAACACACGGACAAATAAAATAAAAAACACAAATTCATAAACCGGAACCTAATTACTCAAATAATAAATACACAACATATATTTAAGTATTATGACATAATTCATATTTAAACACATAAATTACATAAAATCACGTAATAAATTACAGAGAACACATACCTAATTCACGACGCATTTTACAAAATCTATCTTCAGCTAAAGGCTTAGTGAAGATATCTGCACGCTGTTTCTCAGTAGAAATATAAATAAGCTCAATATTACCTTTAGAAACATTATCTCGTAGAAAATGGTGACGAACATCAATATGCTTAGTACGAGAATGCATAACAGGATTTTTAGAGATATTAATTGCAGAGGTATTATCACAATAAATAGGAATATTTGAGTAAGAAATACCAAAATCCTGCAATGTTTGTTGCATCCACAAAATTTGAGCACAGCAACTTCCAGCTGCAATGTACTCTCCTTCAGCGGTAGAAAGAGCTACTGAAGTTTGCTTTTTACTATGCCATGCAACTAAACAATCTCCTAAAAATTCACAAGCACCACTTGTGCTTTTTCTATCAACCTGTGACCCTGCATAGTCAGCATCTGAAAAACCGATTAAGTCAAAAGAAGAAGAGCTTGGATAAAATAATCCCAAGTCACTCGTACCTTTCAAATATTTAAAAATACGTTTAACGGCATTCAAATGAGATTCTTTAGGTTGAGATTGAAAACGAGCACACAAGCATACACTATACATAATGTCAGGTCGTGAGGCAGTTAAATATAACAATGAACCAATCATACCTCGAAATTTAGTGACATCTACAGGTGTACCTTGTTCATCCTTTGTAAGCTTAACTGAAGTACTCATCGGAGTTGATTTAGGTGTGACATGATCAAGTGCAAATCTTTTGAGTAGATCCTTTATGTACTTGCCTTGGTGAATAAATATTCCTGCATTAGACTGATTAATTTGCAAACCTAGAAAGTACTGCAATTCACCCATCAAACTCATATCGAATTCCTTATGCATGCAATCAGAAAACCATTTACACAGAGATTCGTTAGAAGATCCAAATACTATATCATCAACATAAACTTGTACTAAAAGAAAGTTATCACGTTTATGAAAAATAAAGAGAGTTGGATCGAGTGTACCACGAATGAAACCATTGTTCACAAGAAATTGACTGAGACGTTCGTACCAACAACGAGGGGACTGTCTCAATCCATAGACAGATTTCTTGAGCTTGTAAACATAGTTAGGGTACTTCTCGTGAATGAAACCTGGAGGTTGCTTCACGTAGACTTCTTCCTTGAGATAGCCATTTAGAAATGCGCTTTTGACGTCCATCTGATAGAGCTTGAACTTCTTGTGAGCTGCAAAAGCCATTAAGATTCGAATAGCTTCTAAACGAGCTACTGGAGCATATGTCTCGTCGTAATCGATTCCTTCTTGTTGGTTGTATCCCTGAGCAACCAAACGAGCTTTATTTCGAATAATGTTGCCATCTTCATCCTTCTTATTCTTGAAAACCCAGCGAGTACCAATGATCTTGGCATCCTGAGGAAGTGGGACGAGTTCCCAAACATCACAACGCTCGAACTGGTTCAGTTCCTCCTGCATTGCAACAGACCAGTGTTCGTCTGCAACTGCTTCTTGAGCATTCTTTGGTTCGAATTCAGCAACAAAAGCACAGAATGCACATAGATTATGAAGTCTGCTTCGAGTAGAAATCCCTTGATCTAAATCAGTGAGAAGATTATCTGGTGGATGATTCTTCACAGTCCTAGAAGACTTAGGAAGTTGAATATTACTCATTTCTTCCTCATTAGAATTATCTGCCTGGAAATGAATAGGAGTTGTCTCATTCAAAAGAGACTGCCTCATTTCCGCTTGTGAAGATTTATCCAGAGGAGTAACAGAATTCACATTTGAAACACTATCGGGAGTCTTTGGAGAGCCAGAAGATTCATCTGAAGCTTGAGTAGATCCTGAAGAATTATCAGAAGACTGAGATGGACCTGGAGAGTCTTGACTGTTTGATTTGTCAGAATGAGACTGACTCTTTTCGGAATGAGACTGTCTCATTTGGGAATGAGACGATAGATCCGCAGTGTCTTCATCAATTTGAGATATATTCCTTGAGGATTCATTGAATGTAATATTGATGGATTCTTCTACTTTGTTCTTGACAGAATTATAAACACGATAAGCTTTGCTTGTTGAAGAATATCCCAAGAAGATTCCTTCCGTGGATTTCGCATCGAACTTGCCTCGATTATTTTGAGTATCTAAAATAAAACACTTGGAACCAAATACTCGAAAATAACTAATGTTAGGAGTCCTTTTCTTAAGCAATTCATACGGAGTTTTAAGCAAAATAGGACGGATAAGTACTCTATTTAAAACATAACAGGAAGTGTGTACCGCTTCAGCCCAAAATTTTCTTGGAAGCTTACTCTCATGCAGTAGAGTTCTGGCAGTTTCCTGTAGAGTCCTGTTCTTGCGTTCTACTACTCCGTTCTGCTGAGGAGTTCGAGGAGCTGAGAATTCATGAGTGATTCCTCTTGATTTACAGAAGGTTATGAAATCCTTCTCGAATTCACCTCCATGATCACTACGAATAGTCTTGAGCTTAAATGAATACTTAGTCTCAAGGTTAGTAATAAGATCCTTAAACTCAACAAAAGCTTCATCCTTAGTTCGTAAAAATAATACCCAAGTGAAACGAGAATAATCATCAACTATAACAAAAGCATAATTCTTACCTCCTAGGCTTACATACCTTTCTGGACCAAAAAGATCTAGATGAAGGAGCTGCAAAGGAACAGAAGTTGATACTTTATTCTTAGCAGTAAAGGAAGTTTTCACCTGTTTTCCAAGTTGGCAAGCTGAACAAGGTTCTATTTTCTTGTACTTCAGCTTTGGTAGACCTCGAACCAGATCATGAGAAGATATCTTCCGAAGAAGATCCATGTGAACATGGCCAAGACGTCGATGCCAAAGATACTGTTGATCTTGAACAGTAGCAAGACAAATTTCCTCCTGCTGTTCATCAAAATCTAATACGAAAATATTTCCTTTTCTTTTGGCCACTAAAGCAAACTCGTTAGTATGAGTACCAATATAGCATACATCTTTATCGAACTTAACCTTATGACCAGCATCAGTAAGTTGACTTACACTAATAAGATTATATTTCAAACCATCAACTAAACGAACATTAGAAATGGCAAACCTGTCATTACCAATAGTGCCTTTTCCAATAATTCTGACGGTGTTTGAATCTCCAAGAGTAACTAAGCCACCTTCCTTGGCAACTAGAGATAAAAACTTGGATTTATCACCCGTCATGTGACGTGAACAGCCACTGTCGATGATCCATTTATTTCGCGGAACATGGACCTTCAAACAAACCTGCAAGAATTGCTTTATGTCTTAGGTACCCACTTAACCTTGGGTCCTGGTTGGTTAGTATCACAAATCTTATATAAATGTCTATCTGATTTCTTAATCCACATCTGAACGATATTAACAGAAGTATTAGCAGATTTATATCTAGCAGACGATTTATAAGATGAGTTAGAAGAGTGGCCCTTGATACCACATAATCTAGATTCAGATGTAGGGTGGCCAGCTTTCCCACAATCTCGACATTTCTCATAAGGCATCTTATACTTCATAGGAGTTCGCTTGTAACCGCCTTGAAATGCACGTTTCTTGATTGACTCACATCCTAAACCTCCTTTATCAAGAGAAGATTTTTGTTCACCAAGAAGAGCATTCAAAGTTCCTTCTCCATGAAAACATTTAGCTAAATCCTTTTCAAGCTGTTCGACTTTCTGCTTTAATTCAGGAACCAGGGGATCAGGAACACTGTCTTCTTTAACGGTTTCTGAATCAACAGATATTGACTCTTTCTTCAAGGCTTCAAGACATACATCTTTCATCTCAATCTCATTTTTGAGATATAGATTTTCTTCAGTAAGTTTTGAAACCCTTTCAAGCAATGATTTGTTCTCAGCAACTAAAGCTTCTTCCTTCATGGGGTCATCCATTTCACTAAGAACTTCACTTAATGCTTGTTTTAAATAAGCATTCTTTTCTTTTAACTTTTTAACCTGGACCTGCAAATTCAACATAGATGAAGATATATTTGAATTATACTTAATATTCTGTACCTCATCATTGTCACTGGAGTTGTCCTCTAGTCCAGCAAAGCAAAGTTGAGCAACTTCATCGTCTGAATCGATCTCCACGTCAGATTCATCATCACTCCAAGTAATTAATGCCTTCTTTTTGTTCTTCAGCTTGTAACAGTCCTTTTTGAAGTGCCCTTTCTTTCCACACTCAAAGCAAGTATCTTTGCTTTGATTCACTTTAACCTCCTTGCTCGGATTAGATTTGAAGTCCTTCTTCATAAACTGCGATTTCACAGGTCATTTGGAGGCATTCCGTTTGGCAAGAAATTTATGAAACTTCTTTGTTAGAAGAGCAATATCTTCATCAGAATCGTCAGGAGACTCATCTGCATCTGCATTAAGTGCAAGAGTTTTCTTACGAGGAGCTTCATCTTCTTCATCATATCTACGTAGCTGATTTTCGAATTCCTCCAATTCACTGAACAGTGTTAGAGTATCCATAGTCGAAAGCAGTGTTGAATCCTGCAGAATGGTAACCTTTGGAGCAAACTTCTTTGGCATTGCTCTGAGGATTTTCCTATTTATCTCAGATTGAGGAATGATCCTTTCCAGAAGTGAGATGGAATTCATCAATGTCAGAAACCTCCCTTGAGCATCTCGCACGCTTTCATCTCTTTCCAACCTGAAACCTTCATAGTCACTCATTAGCATACTTAATTTTACTTCACGTACCTTAGACGTGCCTTCGTGGCTGACTTTGATCGTATCCCAAATCTGCTTGGCAGTAGTACATGCTGAAACTTTTCTTAATTCTGTAGCTACCATGCCATTGAGAAGTGAGTTCATAGCTTTAGCATTGGAATTCATTGCGTTCACTTCTTCGGGAGAGAGATCCTTGAGAGATTTTGGCTTTCCTTCTTTCATAGGAATTGTGAAACCATTTTCTACAGCATCCCATTCAAATGCATCACGCTGGAGAAAGATTTTCATTCGAAACTTCCAGTCATTGTAGTTTTCAGCACCATGAAGCAGTGGTGGATAATTGTTTGAATACCTATCTGGTTGAGCCATGGATCGCTAGCAAAATAAACACTAAAAAGAGAATTAAATGCACCTGCTCTGATACCAAATGAAATTCGATGGCTCGATAGATAAAATAATATTCTAACTGTCAAGGCAAATGAGACAGTCTCTTATGCAAATGGGACAGTCCCTTTACAAATGAGACAGGGTATGGGACAGTCTCAATTACACTGCAGAAAATAAATAACGGAAATAAAATGCAGAATGCTGAGAACTGAAAAGAAAAAACACCAGAAGTTTTCACTTGGTTCGGCCCCTACACCTAGTCTATGGCCTACATCCAAGTCCCCATGCCAACTAGCATAGAGAATGTATTATATCAACTTTAATAAAAGAACTTACAATCTTTTCCTTGATTACCAATATAGCACCTGAAAGAAACCCTTTCCCAAGCTACCTTGCTACCTAGCCCACTGCTATTCCTTAGCCTTCTAGCTACCTTGCTATACTTTGAAATCAAGCTTGCCACAACCCGGCACAAAGTTGATATGAATACACTATTCAGTTACAAGAATAAACAAATTGATTACAACTCAAACTAAGTTTCTTGTTTTTCTGGATATGAATATCTCGGGTATGAAACAAGAAAATGATTTCAGATGATGAAGGATTCTCGTGAAAGTGTTAGCTACAAATCTGAAATGAAGATTTGTATTTATAAGCAAAGTTCTAACAGATTTATTTTCAAACACAAGATAAGATTGGAAGATAAGTTTGTTTGAAAATATTTGAATGAAGCTTTTAAACAGATCTGTTAGTACGTTGAAAAAGATAAATCAAGTAAAGATAAGGCTTGAGAGATTTTAAACTTGATTTATAAGATAAAGTGGTGAGTTTGTTTGAGATAAGGTTTATCCAGATAAACAAGATATACATAAAACCCTAACAAACCTAATCCTGAGAAATAGCCACCTGGAAAATCTGAAACACTGCAATCTCTGGACTCTAAACTGCTGTTATGTTGCAATCTGAATATCATCATAAACTCGTAGATTAACAATCAGACACAGTTTTAAGGTTTAATTAAACTGGTTTTTGTGATTTTCTTTCACTTTCACATACATAACCCCGAATGAACTTATGCATTTTTGTCATTTGACTTTAAACTTACTTCTTAACCCAACTCGCTTTGGTTTAACACTCAATTTTAGGGAAATACTAACATCTACAAATGAAAAGCCACTCTAAAAGAAATATGCCTCTAAATCTTACAGTTCTTCGGTGTGGATAACTTATACAAGTAACATAATGTAAGATAGGATTACAAATGTAAAACCAGCTGTATAATTCAAACTGCAACTTAGCTAACAACAGAAGTTATAACAAGGCCTTCCTAAATGAAAAATTTAAAGTATGACCACCAAATTTGACCTAAAACCAAAGCCCAACAAAGCTAGGCCAAAGCTGAATAAATAAAATAAACTACACTCATCAAGATGAAAGGGAAATAATACTATGAATCATGAAAAACAGAATCAACCAAGAGCAATTTACAAGCATACAACATAAAAATCATTTATATGATATGTAAATGTTATAAAAATGTCAAGCACTAAATGCTAAACTTATCTCACAGCCTACAGTAATTATTAAATTTTGAAATTAGGAGTACATACAAATATTAGATAAACAACTAGAAAAGCTTAAAAAATAACGTGTTCTTGAAATGGAACTAGTTATAAAAACCTTGTATTTTTACAGTAAAATAAGCAATGTTCAACAACTTAGATTACTCGGCCTTAGTACTCGGGAGACTGCTCGGACTCGGCCCTATTTTCGATCCTGTTTTGCTCTATTCGGTTATAAGTCAGTCTTCTACTTGAGGAGACTCCCATCTTTTGACACCCTCCAAGGTGAAACTCCTCTCTAGACTGATAAAACCGGGGACATAAGTCATCGCACCAAATGTGAGAAACTCACCCTCCGGGAAAATATGATGTCGCAATGTTTTATGTTGAGGATGATAAGTGAACAATTGAAGTTGGTCACAATACATTAAGATGTTCCCATCTTTGAGAACTTTAAGAAGCCGAACCATGTCGGTATTTATACCTTCATGTAACGGAGGATTAGGAGTGATGATGAGTTTTTTACTCCAACTATCTTCCACGCCATAATCTCTCTTCACCCAAATAAAAAGTTCAGAGTATAGTGTTATATCACATATACACAAGCAACCTTTAAGTACTCCCAAGTTCCTAAAATGATTATGGACTCCCAAGATGCTAAAATGATCTGTATTCCCAGGAGCCCGTGGAGGAGCTTCCATTGAACGAAATAATTCTCTATCCAAATCGAAAACACATATTAGTTCACCAGCTAACCAATGGAGGCGGCCACTGACATAGTGACCCCTATCATGTTCATTCAGATGGAAGGGGACATGTCCTAGATCTCTCCACATGCCGGTTCCAAGCGTATAAACCTCGCTCCCTAGGTCATATTCAGTTGAAGGAAATCTACCCTTATAAAAACGTACAATCTTGTACTGTTGGTTCGATTCAACAAGTCTAAAGCCATAATATCCCTTTAAATATGATACTCTGGTGTACTCGGAATCTTGAAGGCGTATGTACTCTTGTGTAATTGGATTGCATACATATGCTGAATCATCATAACTATCTTCTAAGTATATTAACCCATTAACTGATCCAATTAACCCCACATAGTCTCCCAAGGCAAGTCCCGGGGAAAATCTCATCATAGGCTCGTGATGAATATCATGTTGGTGATGTTGGTCATCTAGTTCAACCACTGCAAGGTCACCATCATTGTCATCATCTACGTCCTCGGCGTCTCCTTGATGAAGTAAAAGCATTTTAGATGATATAGAGAGATGCAGACGCGAAAAAAATGGTTCTGAAACTATATTACACCATCTTTTGCACACGCTTTTGCATGACACTATTGTCCTCACAGGAGTTCTTGATATAATTTCAGCAATCAATTCTTCTAGTAAGTCCATAGTGGAGAATTTGTCACTGCACACCTTGCATCAAATAAAATAATTCTTTTCAGTGAAGAAATATATCATTGACTAATTTTATAAATCTCAAACAAAACAAAGAATCATTATGCAAATGCACCTCTATCTTCATTCAAATTTCCAAAATAAAAAAATTCATATATCATGATTTGTTAAATATTAGCTAGGATATGACACAAGTGAGATCATGTCACAATGGTGACATCATAATTAATGTAGCAAGATGAGCCACCAAGTGACAAAAGCAAGCTTTAAAGAGAAGCTATGTTTTTTTATATAAAGAGACTTACTCTTCCTTCTTGTATAACAAAGCACAACAGAAAATGCAGCAGAAGTGGTAGTATAGACAATACACACAGTTCACTGTATTCTTGTGTTCATTATCTTGCTCTGTAGTAGTATAGCAATGCACACAGTTAACTGTACTCTTGTGTTCATTATCTTTCTCTCCTTCTTTTTCTATATTTAGTCATATATACATATAAATTGTGACATGATTATATTTCTAAAGAAAATCATGTCTTGACTTAAATTTATTAACAATTAACATACTAAGTCCCAATGTATTAAAAATTTAATAGATTAAATGGCTTGATTTGGAATCCAATCTGTTTTGACCGAGGCCAAATTAATAAACCCTTTTATTCTTAAAACTTTCATCCTGATTCTAATGGGAATATTTCCCCTGTGATGAGCTCTAGTGATGCGCTCTTCAATCCAACATACAAGTGGAATCCCAAGGGGGGTGTATTAACACATACATGAACTGAGTAATCGAGAAATTCTTTTATATATCTAGCTCTGAAAATTTCAAATTATTAATTCTTCACTTAGTAATCATTGAAAAGTTTGTTAATTAATAGAATCACGAAATTTAATAGTAAGATATGAAAAAATAAAGTATATAATTCAGAAAATACCTCTTACAAGGGCTTGGAGTAGAAAGAAGAGGCAAGGCTACGGTTTCGTGCACAGTAGAAATTTGGAAGCACAAACGGTGAGTAGATTTCGAGCCAAGGAACTCAGAAGCACATGCGTTGGAATTTTTTTACACGGTTATGTATAACAATTCATTTCTATGTTTGCTACATGGCATTGGGATATCAAGTCAGTAAAGTACTCTATACTAGGAAATAGGCGGCGTATCGTATGGGCTATAATATTTTGGTCCGAACTTACAAGTTAGTAAAAGGACCGCGTTTCGTGTAGGCCTATAATATTATTGGTCTGAAGTTCAAGTCATTAATTATTTTCTAATCGAAAAATATAAGAAAACAACTACTTCAACATCCTCGTGAAAACGATCCCAATTTATAATATCGTCGATAGTACGGTTATAAAAAATAAAAATGGTACTTTATCTTTAATTTCTCACAATTTCCAAAATCTAACATACTTATTATCTACTCTTATCATTAAATGATATAAAATGTAAGTTCGGATTTTGAATCAATATTTAAGGAGCGTATACTTCTACATTTTAAAGCACGTTTCTTCGGTATACCCTGTTGTAAATTTCACCTTTTCTTAAATTTTCCTTGTCATCCATTGTGGTGCCTTGTCCCGAAAGGAGTACTAACAATGACTCTTAAGAACACTTGCAATGTGGGAACAAAATTAATTAACATATATACATAATCATATACATGTGGGCACAAATTAGAACCAATCCTTAAAATAGAATCTCATAATCATGTGAATTCTGCTGCATAACCCTAAATTTTAAATAGATTTTTAAAATCTAAACATATATACATCACTTTCGTAAGTTTAAAAATATTTTGAACATATGCTTAAAATTCAGACCACACAGCCCATGAGAGTCGGCCGCCCTAACTTCATCAAACCCTAGCCGCCCTATCTTCTTCTTCACCCTTTATACCCATCTCTATCTCCATATTCATCTACATCTTCTCCTTTTATTCACTTTTTCTTTAATAAAATCGAGATTTGTTTTACAAAACTCGAAAAATCCATTACAGTTCTTCACTTTAGTTTTAAGATCTACTAAGGTAAGAGTCTGGATTTTATAATAAAATTCAGTTTTTGGATTCAAAATCTGCGGTCTAACAACATATTACAATTTGGTGTTATTCCGAGATTTTTGAATTTTGGGTTGTTTTCGTATTATTCTGTTTAAGTTATTATTTGTGTGTTTGATTGTCTCGCTTTATGCGATGTGTCTCGCTTTGTGTGATGTGGTGGTTGTGTTGAAAATGAAATTGGATGGTGTATTGGGAGATCTGGATATCTCGCATCAACAACACTTTCGGCAGGTCTATAGCTGGTGTCCGGCAGGTAGATAGCTGGGGTGCGTTTGGAACGGTGGTGAAAATCACATGTGCTCACCTCTCACAAAAAATATTTGTTCATAACATGAGGCCTCTAAACTCAGTTGTTGCAACTGAGTCCTCTGAACGTTGCAATATCAATCGAATTAATGTGAGGGTCAATTGTGAAACTACTGTTTTCGGGGGAGATGCGTGCTGGATTGTCCGGGAAACCATTACCTTCATTTTTAATTTTCAGAATATGTGTATTCAGTTTGTTAAGCAATCCGGAAACAAAACAGCTAATTATTTAGCTCTATTTGTTTTTCAACCTGGTTGCATGATCAGTTGGGGGGTTTGTCCCGATTGAATCTCTTTCAAGTTATTAATTAAATTTGCTTTAAATTTGGCAAAAAAAAAAGGCCACACAACCCTCATTGTGATATTGTTCTTAACTATTTTCTCACCTACTTTGTAAATAACTGAGGAGTCCTATAATCAATTAGTCTTATTGCACGATTCATATCACTGACAAAATCACATTAAGAAAATCCTATGTTATCTTGCAACTGTGTAAAAAGGAGTCATATTGGTTCATTTGTAAATGAGTATGAAAAGGGCAAGATCTTTCGTAAACATAATAATTTACCCACTAATATTAAAAAAACCTAAGCATCTATACTCTTTATTAATAAGCGAAACTATGCATAATTTGGTGCTAAAAGTACCCAAGTACCAAATTTTGGTACTTACATGACATAAGTTGACTTTTATTCTCTATCAACTTTGTTTTTAACACAAGTCGACTTTTATTCTTTGTAAATTTTATTTTGTTTTAAGTTAGTATTCATCCAATCGTCTTTTTAATTTATAAAATAAAAAATATTTTTTAAAACGATTTTTAAATTATATTAAATATTTATTAAGTTATGTTAAATTAAGTAAAATAACTTATATTTATTTTTAATTTTAGAAAAACTAAAAACTACTAACACGAATCGACTTATTTTTCTGTAAACTTTATTTATTTATAAATTATATTAAAAATTTATTAAGTTACGATAAATTAAGTAAAATAACATATATTTACTTTTATTTTGAAAAAACTACTAACTACAAAGTAAACTATTAACACGAATTGACTTCTAATATGTACTTTTTTTTCTTTTTTTAAGTTTAAATTGCAACTAAATTAATTTATAAAATAAACTTAAATATAACTTATATAAATAAACTAATTTAGATTTATAAAATAAACTTATTTAAAATTTATAAAATAAAACATTTCAATCCCTCTAGCTGTTTTAGTTGTAACCCCTACGCACCTCTTCTCGTACTTTAACAGATAAACATTCAATCCAAGTACGTTACTCAACTTAAAAATTCTTCTAAAAATAATACCCAGATTCCTTTCACAAGTTTTTGCGCCTAGTGCAACTGGTTTGATTCACAGACGACTAACTCCGATTCAGGTCTTCGTATTATAGCCTTGATTACATTGTTAAGCTTACAACAACTTTATCGCTTCGAACACTGACTGTCAATAAATAAATATACTTTCAATGGAATCCTTTATGGTACTTTAGACAACGTCTTCATTGCTACTACAATCTTGAATACTTCATTCATTGTTCTTCACTGACACTTGAACATATAAATGAACTCCTATATCAGTGAGTATAACTTCAAGACTGCAACTGTCTTCTTTTACCTCTGTCTATACCATGTCTTCAATTTTTCAGATTCCTATGCTTCGAATACTATCTATCTTCAATCAATGCTAATATAGTGAAATCTTCTGGTAGCACTTATACACTGAATCTTCATCATTTCCGAAACCTTGAAAGTCTTTAACCTTTATTCTTCACTGAGGCATGAACATATTAATGAACTTCTTTCAGTGACTTGTAAACAAACTTCAAGCTTTTTTCTAATCTTTTGATTCTTTGTATTTGACTTGTCTTCATTTCTTCTGATTTCTTGTGTAGTCGTAGTATTATTAACCTGTCCTGTTCTAGTGTTGTTCTCGTGTTGAGTTATCACGTAACCGTTCATACAGCTACACAGTCTCACCAACAATCTCCCCCTATTTGATTGTTAACCTAACAAATAAATTAAATAGAGAGGATGACTCAACTAACAACTTGAAAAAAGTAAAAAACCAGGACTTATAAATGCTACTGGTTTTCCTGGATCAATACTGCATTTCCAGATTTCTTGAGTAACTGAAATGAAAGATGCTTGTTTCTCTAGCACTGAACTGATCTTCAAGCAGTTTCATCTTCATTTTCTCGGTTCTTCAAATCTCTTCCAGATAATACTTCTCAGTCTTGAAGTAATCATCAACAGCTTCTTTCGTACAACCACATTTCCTGTTGAGAAGCACATATCTCTCTTGCTTCTCCCCTTATGAAAGAACAGTGATGAACCAAATCCACTTCTTCCGATCACTAGGAAATCGCCTTCGTGTTTACCACATCCCCCGTACAATAGGATCCGTAGTTACAAAAACAACAATGGTGTGTTGTAGTGTACATGCGCTTTACCTTTTTCCTCCTCCCTGCTATTTCTCCATCTTATTGAGGAATCCTCGAAACTATTATATAAGCTTTAATCTCCCCCTTAGAGAAGGAATGCATGCTCTTTTCTGAAGGAGTTCTCATATTTTACTTGGTTGGAAAAAAAATAACAAGTCATAGTCTGATCAACCATGTCCCTTTAAATGCTGCAGAAATGGCTTCACTATTGATCATCCTGTTAACCAATATTCCCAACTCCTTATACCTTCCAACTGTGAGATCACCAATTGTTACCAATTGTTAGCTATTGTTAGGTCTCGAACTTGTTAGGGTCCCGAAGTGTTCTAATCCAATCTATAAATGTTAGGTCCCTAAGAGTTAGGTTCCAATCATAAACAAATTCGAGACCCGAAGTATCAAGAACCATGTTTATGGATATGGAATGGAATATGGTGTTTTTCTTTCTTCCTCATTATGAGTGTGTGGTTCTGTTTCGTGTACCTCATAAGTATTTCACTCTTCACTCCACTCGTGTTTACACTCATTCTCACAAGTGTATCACTCCTCTCATAGCTTCAAAATCCAGCTATACCTGCAAGGAAAATCACCTTAGCCATCCTTAAGGAGGTCACATGTGGTGCAATGGGAGTTCGTAAATCCCCATCCTTGTGACTTGTCAGATGAATCTGAATCATAATCTACAAGTTGCTAGTTTCCCTTTTAGGGTTCCAGATTTGAACTCTGGGAAGGTAAACAATGATCCAAAGAATTTAGCATAAAGATCAAAGTTTCCTTTTAATGTCTATGAAGACATTTCCTTGTGACTCATCAGGTAATTCTAAATCATTGTCAACAAGTTGTCGATCTGTACCTATGTCAGATCCACTATCCGCAGATGCATCCAGGGGATTTAAGCCTGGGGAGGTAGACACCGACCACTGACATATGGCTATTGGATCAGTATCCTCTCCTAACACCTGTAAAGGCAATTGGTCCATTAAAGAAGCTTGAACAATTGAATTTGATCGTAATATGGTCGAAACTCTTATTTCCGTCAACTCATCCTTTGTGTGTGTAACCTTTCCTTATGCATCAATAATTGTTTATATTTGAGGTGGTGACACTACATCGGATATCCTGACCGACAGACGAATTTCAATAGACACACCCTGTTGAGAGGATGAATCTAGTAACTGTTTTGTGCCTTTTCAGCCATTACATCTTTTGAGAAGATGTATGGGAGCTAGCAGTTGTCTCAGTTTTGATATATCTCAACTTTGTAGGAGACAGAGCTGCTGGGTTGACTTCAGAACCTTCCATATGTGGGGCACTAAGGCACTTTCTCCCTCACGCTCATTCATACTTCATTTTAGTGGTAAGGGAGTATTGGTTGGTTCTGTTTCCGTGTTTGTCTTTATAGTCTGGGATAGAAGTTGTGGATTTTCAACCTCATGACTATCAAATAAAAGAAGGCCATTGGAGTCTAAACCTGTATCACAGAACATATGGAAATATAGAGATAAAATACACTTAAGATCTATAATAAATGAAAATTATGCATTTAATCTTTTGAGAGAAATGATGTACAATAATGATTTCAAATTTTTTTAATGAAATAAACAATCACCACTATATAAAGAAGTTTGATTTTTCTCTTAAAACTATATGAGTGCACAAGACTATTTTTATGCATAAAAAGATAAATAATCATGTCTTTAATATGAAAAAGACACAGACTTATGACCTAGCAATAGTAAGAAGAGAAAGAAAGATTTTGTCTTTTAATATGAATGCGTTTTTAGAAAATCGTTGATCACTTAGGGTAAAGTCTAAGAAATTCTCATTCATATCAAAAGCTCCATAATCTGCCTTTATAAAATTATAATCAACAACATTATTTGTTGATAAATAATCATAATAAGAATGACTATGCTTCTAATGTTAAATTATAGTGAATCTTTCAGATATAGAAACTCATATAAATTCACTAGAACTTAAAATCTCACAATTATCTGCAATAAAATATTAACAATATATCATTTTCTAATACTTGTCAAGTACTTTAGATACCTATAATTATGTTGCATCCTACTTTAATATAAATTAAATCATGAAACTGATTTGACATGGAATTGTCTAACATCATAATTCAATTATATAATAATAAGATATATATAAATTAAATACCAACTATCTATTAAATAGACATTAGCATTCAATTTCATATATTATACAATTGTTAACTCCTAACAACTGTAATATCTCAAACAATGTTGGTTCGATAAATAAAGCAATATTTACCAACATTGTCTTGTTTGCAATCTTAGAAAGATATTCTAAGTTCCATATCCCTTTGATCCACTGAGTATTGCATCTAATATCAAAGTGTTTAGGAATTTTATATTAGTATAAGTGATTGAGGATACGTATTGATTACTGAAAGGAGTTCTAAGTAATGTCACAAATCCTAAAACTTCACAATTAGTTCATAGTTGAACTCTTGACTAAATATCATTAACTGATATAAGTCAAAAATTATCATACAATTAATCATACTATAATTATGATTTCAGTGAATTCTAAAGATATAAGTTGATAAATTCACTAAATCAAAGTCTCACAATTAACCTATAACATTTTAGTTGCAATTAATATACTAGATATCAATCGTTAACATGATTATTATGATCAATCATGTTGCTTTTTTTAAAGTTAGTTTAAATTATGGAGCAAATAAAATCATTGAATTGCTTCAATTTCCATAATCCAAACTTCCTAAAATAAATGATAAATAAATAAATACTAAATATCTATGAATTAGATACTAGCACTTAAATATTTATAATTATCCTTGAATAATCACCAAAAGGATATATGATTTGTATAAATGACAACCACTCTCTGGATAATTAGTAATTTTAGAAATACTTTCTAAGCATATAAAATATTGAGAGTTTTATACACATAACTTATAAAATACATCAACTTTCAATATTAGTGATTTTAGAAATAAGCATTGATTACTTAGAATAAAATTCTAAATAATATCACTAATAGTAAAAGTACCATAATTATTCATACAAGGTACAAATAACTATACTGCATATTATTTTAATATAATTTAAATTATGAGACTGATATGAAATAGAATTGTCTACCATCATAATTTAAATAAATTAAAATAATATTCAAACTTAATGCTATAATACTTAATTACCACAAATGTGTATGACATTGTCATCATGATAATCAAGATAGTAAAAATAAGTACAAGGTACTGGATTACTGATAAATTCACAAGTCCTTTTAATATTGAAGATTTAATACTTGTAAATTTATATTAAGAATTCCTTACAGATGGGATTTCCAACTAATGTGCAATGAATGATATCCCATACTTACAAAACAGTCTTGAAAGATTAACTTTAACAAGTGATTTAATAGGTGTTTATGCAAGTGACTCTTTGACTAAAAGACATGCTCTCGAGACAAGTGATACCTGGTGTCAAGGTGCCTTGTCATATAGTGTTGTACAAAGTTGTTGGATTTGAAGTTGTTTCTCATCATAAAAAGAAATCAATCTTCTTCCACGAAGTTGACAGCTTCCTGAGATGCTTCTTCTGTCACTTAAGTTGATAGCTCCAGATATGCTTCTCCTGTCTTTCTTACAACATGCATAATCTATATCTATATAGCCAAACATGTTAAGCACAATATATTTAAGGTACTATACACCAAGAGTTGGTAATCCCGTTAGATATCTAAAAATCTTATTAATAACTATACAATTAGATTCTCTAGGATCCACTTGGAACCTTGCACATTGGTATCTTAAGAACATTACATGTTGTCTATTATCATTTGAGTAAAAGAGTGAGCTTGTCATACCTCTATAGCTTGTCATTGTTACCTGAGTTTTACTGATCAAGCTTAAGTGGTTCCTGTTGGTAAGTAGTCTTGACATGTTCAGAATCTTCCAAATTTTGTATCTTCAAAAGATCCTTAACTTACTTGTATTACCATCATTCTTTTAATTTACTTATGCTCCTAAAAGAATTGTTCTTTTGGCTTGCTTGAGCTCCTAAAAGAATTATTCTAATGGCTTGCTTGAAGTAATCCCAAAAGGAATTGCAACTTTTCCAACATGCTCCTCCATACCTACTCTGTAATTACTTAGCAAATAATCTTGCACAAGTCTTTGTTACTAGACCAACATATAACATTATCATTATATCATAGCACATATAACTCAATACACTTGTGCCTAGTGATAAAGAGAGTTATGAATATGACGACTCTACTAGTTCATATTTAACTATAACTTCAGTTAGAGTGTCATACCGTGTCCTTGACGATTTCTTGAGTAGTATACTAGTTCATACCAACCTGAAGTGAGCTTGTGAAGAAGAGATATACATAGTCCAATAGATCTGCAACTGTAAAGTCTATGAACTATTGTGCATTGACTTCCTATTTTGACTCACCAACCAGGAGTGCACTTGTACACATCTACTAGAGTCCAATTCCAAGTTTGAATGTGCATCAGGTGTCTGATATGTCGTAATATCCTCAAGTCTCGTCACTGGTGCTTTTGTTAGATACTGCTTTCTATTAATAACCTATCATCCAGTTTGGCCTTGTCCCTCGTAACAATGCCATTGTCATCTAGTTTTGACTTCTGGTTATCCTTGTACCAATTATAAAATTGTCATTTGGTTTGGATACCAGCTTCCCTACAATCTCCTTGCTGACTGATTGAATTCATCATGCTTTGCAATCACCCAATCAATCCGAATCTATCAGAGCTTCTGTAACTTTCTTAGTTTCCTCTTCAGATAGAGAACAAAGAAATACTCATTCATACTTAGTAGCCCTGCTAATCATTACTCCACCATCTGAATCACTTAAGAACCAGACTTTGGGAATAATACTGACATCAAACCCTTTTTCTCAGCAGATATGTTCTTATAGTGTCCTATTGATTTTCAATGTGGTGTTGTGTCTAACTAGTTGATCCTTCTTTTGCTCCCCCTAAGCTGTTGTTGGGATTTCCTGAAAATCCTTACCATTGCTGACTAGCTTCATTGAAATAATAGGTTGTGTATTACACTGCCATTCCACTGCTTGGATATAAATCATCAGTACCATTAATTTCTCCTTTAACAGTTTAAAGCGTGGAGTTGTTGAACTCTGCACTAAGACTATCTATCACCTTCTATTGACCAACCACAAATACCCTGTAGGTTGTAGACTCCAATGAGTAGCCTTGGAAAATATCCTAACTAGTCATAGCTGCAAATGCCAGTATATTCAAACAACTGAAAACATTTCATTATTTGCTTCTGCAGAACATTCTCTCTAAACACTTTCAGGTTATCCAGTGTTTGCTTCTGTTGGCCATTAACTCATTAGTGGTCTTCATGTATACATCCTGATCAAGGATTGATCTTACTTGTTACAAATTGTATTGAGCTACTTCAGCCCTTTGGTATTTAGAAAGTCTTGATTAGCTTGACATTGTCCTTGTTGCTTTAATCAAGTTACGATTCTTCCTTTGTACCATTCCATTATGACACGGAGCTCCTAGCGCTGAATATGTCTCGAAATATTATTGATGTTATAGATATTAATCAGAACTGCTTTTGAATTCAGTCCCATTATCTGACCACAAGATCATTTCTTTTATAGTTGCTTCCAACTTGATCTTCTGATATGATCAATCACCATATGTGATATCTTGTCTTGAGAAGGCACAAACACCAGCTTTATGTTAACAGTAGTCATCACTCATCACTAAGGTATATCTTTACTTTTTATGTGATGTTGTCCTTGACTCCTCTTTCGGACATGCCTCACATTTTTCATCCTTCTAAATTCCGGATGAGGCAGTCCTCTCACTAATCCTTTTTATAAAAGAGTTCCTTGAGTTGAAGTTCAAGGGTGAGAGCTTCTAATGCCATAGCTAAACCTTTTTTCAGATGAAGCTTTCCAGTGGAAACCATTAACTTCACCTTTCTTCAGATTCCAGTCTAGCCACGAGCATATCCTTTCCTTACTCTTACGAGACCAAGCTTCTCAACCTTCCTGCTTCAGATGAGGACACTAATCATTCGTTGAATTACATGTAAGATTGACCTGAATAAGCCAACTCAACTATGTGTTATTGTGTGTATTTTCCCTTTTTTTTATGCACACGAGAGGAACTGCTCGTGATAGGATTAAACATCAAGGAATTCATTGTATGCTAACAGATTACTTATATATATATCTGCACAATGCACATATGAATTTTCCAGAAAAATTGTTAATGATTAGTGTTAACTTAAATATTTGGGTTACTAACAAACCATTTTACCCTTAAAATGAATTTTTTGTATTTTTTTAACTACATTCAAATTAAAATTTGAGAAATATTCGTTTAATAAAATTAGTTAACCATTAACAACCACAAATTGTGAACTTTAATATTTTTGCATGAAAATTGCTAAATCTTTACTTGTGTCAAATTGATATCTAATTGTTGAATTTTTCAACAGTGCATTAGTTTCTGCGTTCCTTTCCGTTTTTTTAATGGCTGTTTTTATTATAAATTTATGCCTAAAAAATATAAGCATAAGTTTAACTCAAACTTGAAAATTAGGATTCATGCGTGAAATTGGGTATCTTTGAGTTTATAATGGAATGATAAAATTAAAGAGAGCATTGGTTGAATATAGATTGAGTACGTGATGACGATTATGTTGGTTTATATATTGTGAACAGAATTTGGTGGGAAGGGGCGGTAATATCTCGATCCGTGGTCGCAAATGAGGGTACCCGACCGAATTCTGCAGATTTTTACAAAATAAAATGAGAGGGGGAAAGATGAATGGAGAAAGTAGAAGCGGGAGAGATGTGTGTTCGCTGTAGTTTGTAGGCCTGTGTATGCAGTTGTTGATGTATGTGCGAGTTAGTTATGTGTGTTGTGCGAATAATGGGAGAGACGAGACAAAGACATGTATTTGATGAGTATATGTCTGCGCCAACGTGATAAGTAAGTGAGTATCTGTATGTGCATTGATGAGTATATGTATGCGCCTACGTGATAAGTAAATGAGTATATGTATGCGCGTCTACGTGATGTACGTGGGTGTATTTATGTGGTATATATCCTTTATGTGTGTATTTGGGTAGAGGAAGAGGGAAGTGAGAGAGATAAAGAATCTTTATTATGGCATTACTACGATCCTTAATATTCAAAGTGAAATTTGACGGAAAGGACGCGCCACCAAAGTGTCAGCCATCGCTTTGAAAATAACGTAAGAAGGTAACTGAATTAAATTACTAACAAATTAATAACCTTTATTAATAAGCGAAACCTCTTTGTAAGTGGTACCTTGATTTCACTCATATTTTGGTACCACCACCTTTTGGTTTCACTTTTCATGATTTATGTTATAGCTCTAAGTGTATTACTTTTATCCTTTTTAATTTCTATATGACTTATAATTCTATATATATTATTTTTATCCATTTTTTTATTAATAAACTTTTATGTGATACTTTGTTTCACTTATTTTTTGGTTCTATCACCTTTTATTTTCAGTTTTTATGATTCATGTTATAACTCTAAGTGTATTTTTTATACTTTTGATTCTTATATGACTTATAATTCTATATGTATTATTTTTACCCATTTTTCTTTATTAATAAACGAAACCAATTTTAAGTGCTACTTTAGTTTCACTTATTTTTAATTCCATCACCTTTTGGTTTCACCCTTTATGATTCATGTTATAACTCTAAGTGTATTATTTTATTGCTTTTTTATTACTAGATGACTTATAATTCTATATGTATTATTTTTACTCATTTTTTTAAAATTTTTATAAGCCATGCTTTTTTATTATATTTAGAGGTTTGAATCATATTTTTAATTATATTTTATAATAAACAAGTTCATAAATTGACTCAACTAAATAAGTTCCCAGAAATATAAACCATGACCAAGTAAATAGGTCATGTGTTTAAATTATAATTTTTAATTTGTTGTTGGAATTCCATTTTAGTAAAATGGTATGAATATTATAAAACTGTATTTTGGTTTCACCACTGGAAAATAATAAAATTGTTCAAACCGTAATATGACTAAAATTCTATTTTCGTAGAACTCTAAATTATTTATGAATAGAGAACTTGGTTTCATCTTAGTACGGTTACCTCTTATTTTGGTTTGAGCGCTATATTTCTCTTTCATGTAGAGTTCTATGTTATTTTTAACAAAATATAGATTGGAATCATATTATAATTACGATTTCTATTTTTTCTAGAATTCTTTTTTATTTTTATTAAATAATAAAATGGAAACCTTTAAACAATGTTATTAATAAATAATAAGGAAACCATGTTTAAGAGATACTTTGGTTTCACCCCCTTTTCGGTTTTTGAACTTTTGGTTTCACCCTTTTTAATCTTACTATGGCTCTAAATATACCATTTTAATTCTTTTTTTTATTCAGATATGACTTAAAATTCTATATGTAATATTTTACCCATTTTTTGATTCTAATATATAATATAAATAAATTATTTTTATATAAACGAATCGTATATACATTGTAATTTATAGATTCATACCTACAGAATTCTATTTTAGCACAAAATGCAAATTTATACATACATAATGAATATTTTATTAGAAAAAATTATTCAATCACAAATTATATAAAAACATAAATTCAGCTAACAATAATAAATTAAATATGCAATTACTTAGTAATGTTGATTTAGTTTTTGTTAAATTATCCATCAATCGTGTTGCGACTAAAGTTTCGATGTAAAATATTAGTTATGTCTTTTTGACCAACATATACATAACGTTGAGTTTGTTGTTCTAATAAGATTTGAGTTAATAAAAACTACATATAATTTAAAAAGAAAAATTGTAATAATCGTACAATTTTATTTATTATAAATTTTAATAAAAAATTAAAATAAAATTTTATATTCATTATTTAATATTGATATTTTGATCTCGCTTCGCACGGATATCTTAACCGTCTCATTGTCATTCTTCGATTAATCGATGTGCATGTAAGATCGATCTGAATAAGCCAACTCAACTATGTGTTATTCTGTGTATTTTTCCCTTTTTATGCACACTAGAGGAACTGCAATGTGATAGGATTAAACAACAACGAATTCATTGTATGCTAACAGATTGTTTCTATATTTTTCTGCACTTATGAATTTATGGAAATAGTGTTAACTTAAATATTTGGTTTACTAACAAAGCATTTTACCCTTAAAATGAATTTTTGTATTTTTGGTAACTACATTCAAATTAATATTTGAGAAATGTCCGTTTAATAAAATTAGTTAACAACCACAAATTATGAACTTTAATATTTTTGCATGAAAATTGCTAAATCTTTACTTGTGTCAAATTGATATCTAATTGTTGTCCCTTCCTGTTTTTTAAAGGCTCTTTATATTATAAATTTTTGCCTAAAAAATGTAAGTATAAGTTTAACCCAAACTTGAAAATTAGGATTCATGTATAAAATTAGGTATTTTTGAGTTTGTAATGAAATAATGATATTAAAGGGAGTATTCGTTGAATATAGATTGAGTGACGACTATGTTGGTATATATATTGTGAACAGAATTTGGGGGAAGGGGCGTATATCTAGATCCCTGGTCACAATGATGTACCCGACGGAATTCTGCAGATTTTACAAAATAAAACGACTTGGGAGAGATGAAGAGAAAGTAGAAGCTGGAGAGATGTGTGTTTGTTGTATTTGTAGGCCTGTGTATGAGGTTGTTGATGTATGTGCGAGTTAATTATGTGTGTCTGAGGTTATTGATGTATGTGGGACTTAATTATGTGTGTGTTGTGCTAATAATGGGAGAGGGACTGCGCCTACGTGATGTAAGTGAGTATATGTATGGGCGCCTACATGATGTATGTGGGTGTATTTATGAGGTATATATAGTTTGTGTGTGTGTTTGGGTAGAGAAAGAGGGACAGTAGAGAGATAAAAAATCTTTATTATGACATTACTATGATTACTAATATTTAACATGAAATTTGACGGAAAGGATGAGCCACTATAGTGTTAAGAAATTCACACATGGCTTTGATTCAAATAAATATTTATTCATTTACTGTCAAAAATAATATAGCCATCTCCTTGCAAAATATTTAAAGTTCAAGCAAATAAAGTGCAATTAAGTCATATAAATATTACAATTAATATAAGTAATCGGTTTTAAAATTTGTTTTATAATAGATTCAGATTCTGATTTAATTTTTTTTCAGAATTTTGTATAACTTATCTATCGATATTAATATAGTGTTGTAGAATTTTTCTTATAAAATAAGATATAAACAAAAAAAAAGAAAGGTTAAATCATATTTATAATTTTTTTCTTACTTTTTAGAGTTTTTGTTATCAAAATAATATAACTAATTGTTTTAATCTCATGTATACCCCCTGATAGCCTCATATTTACACTACACAAATTTGAAACTTCCTTCAAACTGAAAGTACACAACCTTTCATAAATGGCCTTCTGATCATAAACTAAGCACTGAAGATTGTCATAGACACATACTTCATCATAATTCTTTGAAATCAAGATATCCAGAAACTAGTTGAAAATCAAGATAAACCAGAGTAGCCATAAACAGCTTTAATTTAAAGCTTTCAGGATACTTTGAGCTTCTAGCGCAGACAGAGCAGCGAGAGCACTTATAGTATATGTTATTCCCTTGGACTTCTGAGAACACAATATTTCCATCCAAAATACGTAGCTTGGCGTAGAATTCTTTCACTAACTCGGGATAAATAATCTCCGGGGGCGACAACAATGACGAACAACCAACTGAATCAAACAAGCCCACAATACCGATTTTCTTCAGAAGATCCAGATCACACAGGCGTTCCTTCAGAATCAACTTTGACATCACTTTCGTCGAAGTAGTCTCCTTTGCATGTCGCTCAAAAGAACTATCAGACATTCCGCTTGATACTTCCGGTTCAAAATTACCGACCCGTTGACGCTTGGAACCTGAAGCCGCATCAGTTGGGGTACGTTGAGCGGTAGATCGAGAACGGGTGAAAGGGGTAGATTTACGTGCCATGGATAGAGGTGAGAAAGTAGAAAAGAAATTGAGAAAGGTTTTTGATTGTGTTTAAGAGAGAGAAGGTGAATAGGAAACTGAAAGGGTTAAGAAGATGAGTTTAAATAAAAAGTGAGAATTGAAGAAATAGAGATTGAAAAGAAGTCGAAGAGATGCAAGACAGAAGTTATGTACTGAAAGAGTAATACATGCACGAGTTTCAAGGATATGAAAAGTCTAATCAAAAGATTTACAAAATCTAATGCTATATACACGCATAAACACACGGACAAATAAAATAAAAAACACAAATTCATAAACCGGAACCTAATTACTCAAATAATAAATACACAACATATATTTAAGTATTATGACATAATTCATATTTAAACACATAAATTACATAAAATCACGTAATAAATTACAGAGAACACATACCTAATTCACGACGCATTTTACAAAATCTATCTTCAGCTAAAGGCTTAGTGAAGATATCTGCACGCTGTTTCTCAGTAGAAATATAAATAAGCTCAATATTACCTTTAGAAACATTATCTCGTAGAAAATGGTGACGAACATCAATATGCTTAGTACGAGAATGCATAACAGGATTTTTAGAGATATTAATTGCAGAGGTATTATCACAATAAATAGGAATATTTGAGTAAGAAATACCAAAATCCTGCAATGTTTGTTGCAATCCACAAAATTTGAGCACAGCAACTTCCAGCTGCAATGTACTCTCCTTCAGCGGTAGAAAGAGCTACTGAAGTTTGCTTTTTACTATGCCATGCAACTAAACAATCTCCTAAAAATTCACAAGCACCACTTGTGCTTTTTCTATCAACCTGTGACCCTGCATAGTCAGCATCTGAAAAACCGATTAAGTCAAAAGAAGAAGAGCTTGGATAAAATAATCCCAAGTCACTCGTACCTTTCAAATATTTAAAAATACGTTTAACGGCATTCAAATGAGATTCTTTAGGTTGAGATTGAAAACGAGCACACAAGCATACACTATACATAATGTCAGGTCGTGAGGCAGTTAAATATAACAATGAACCAATCATACCTCGAAATTTAGTGACATCTACAGGTGTACCTTGTTCATCCTTTGTAAGCTTAACTGAAGTACTCATCGGAGTTGATTTAGGTGTGACATGATCAAGTGCAAATCTTTTGAGTAGATCCTTTATGTACTTGCCTTGGTGAATAAATATTCCTGCATTAGACTGATTAATTTGCAAACCTAGAAAGTACTTGCAATTCACCCATCAAACTCATATCGAATTCCTTATGCATGCAATCAGAAAACCATTTACACAGAGATTCGTTAGAAGATCCAAATACTATATCATCAACATAAACTTGTACTAAAAGAAAGTTATCACGTTTATGAAAAATAAAGAGAGTTGGATCGAGTGTACCACGAATGAAACCATTGTTCACAAGAAATTGACTGAGACGTTCGTACCAACAACGAGGGGACTGTCTCAATCCATAGACAGATTTCTTGAGCTTGTAAACATAGTTAGGGTACTTCTCGTGAATGAAACCTGGAGGTTGCTTCACGTAGACTTCTTCCTTGAGATAGCCATTTAGAAATGCGCTTTTGACGTCCATCTGATAGAGCTTGAACTTCTTGTGAGCTGCAAAAGCCATTAAGATTCGAATAGCTTCTAAACGAGCTACTGGAGCATATGTCTCGTCGTAATCGATTCCTTCTTGTTGGTTGTATCCCTGAGCAACCAAACGAGCTTTATTTCGAATAATGTTGCCATCTTCATCCTTCTTATTCTTGAAAACCCAGCGAGTACCAATGATCTTGGCATCCTGAGGAAGTGGGACGAGTTCCCAAACATCACAACGCTCGAACTGGTTCAGTTCCTCCTGCATTGCAACAGACCAGTGTTCGTCTGCAACTGCTTCTTGAGCATTCTTTGGTTCGAATTCAGCAACAAAAGCACAGAATGCACATATATTATGAAGTCTGCTTCGAGTAGAAATCCCTTGATCTAAATCAGTGAGAAGATTATCTGGTGGATGATTCTTCACAGTCCTAGAAGACTTAGGAAGTTGAATATTACTCATTTCTTCCTCATTAGAATTATCTGCCTGGAAATGAATAGGAGTTGTCTCATTCAAAAGAGACTGCCTCATTTCCGCTTGTGAAGATTTATCCAGAGGAGTAACAGAATTCACATTTGAAACACTATCGGGAGTCTTTGGAGAGCCAGAAGATTCATCTGAAGCTTGAGTAGATCCTGAAGAATTATCAGAAGACTGAGATGGACCTGGAGAGTCTTGACTGTTTGATTTGTCAGAATGAGACTGACTCTTTTCGGAATGAGACTGTCTCATTTGGGAATGAGACGATAGATCCGCAGTGTCTTCATCAATTTGAGATATATTCCTTGAGGATTCATTGAATGTAATATTGATGGATTCTTCTACTTTGTTCTTGACAGAATTATAAACACGATAAGCTTTGCTTGTTGAAGAATATCCCAAGAAGATTCCTTCCGTGGATTTCGCATCGAACTTGCCTCGATTATTTTGAGTATCTAAAATAAAACACTTGGAACCAAATACTCGAAAATAACTAATGTTAGGAGTCCTTTTCTTAAGCAATTCATACGGAGTTTTAAGCAAATAGGACGGATAAGTACTCTATTTAAAACATAACAGGAAGTGTGTACCGCTTCAGCCCAAAATTTTCTTGGAAGCTTACTCTCATGCAGTAGAGTTCTGGCAGTTTCCTGTAGAGTCCTGTTCTTGCGTTCTACTACTCCGTTCTGCTGAGGAGTTCGAGGAGCTGAGAATTCATGAGTGATTCCTCTTGATTTACAGAAGGTTATGAAATCCTTCTCGAATTCACCTCCATGATCACTACGAATAGTCTTGAGCTTAAATGAATACTTAGTCTCAAGGTTAGTAATAAGATCCTTAAACTCAACAAAAGCTTCATCCTTAGTTCGTAAAAATAATACCCAAGTGAAACGAGAATAATCATCAACTATAACAAAAGCATAATTCTTACCTCCTAGGCTTACATACCTTTCTGGACCAAAAAGATCTAGATGAAGGAGCTGCAAAGGAACAGAAGTTGATACTTTATTCTTAGCAGTAAAGGAAGTTTTCACCTGTTTTCCAAGTTGGCAAGCTGAACAAGGTTCTATTTCTTGTACTTCAGCTTTGGTAGACCTCGAACCAGATCATGAGAAGATATCTTCCGAAGAAGATCCATGTGAACATGGCCAAGACGTCGATGCCAAAGATACTGTTGATCTTGAACAGTAGCAAGACAAATTTCCTCCTGCTGTTCATCAAAATCTAATACGAAAATATTTCCTTTTCTTTTGGCCACTAAAGCAAACTCGTTAGTATGAGTACCAATATAGCATACATCTTTATCGAACTTAACCTTATGACCAGCATCAGTAAGTTGACTTACACTAATAAGATTATATTTCAAACCATCAACTAAACGAACATTAGAAATGGCAAACCTGTCATTACCAATAGTGCCTTTTCCAATAATTCTGACGGTGTTGAATCTCCAAGAGTAACTAAGCCACCTTCCTTGGCAACTAGAGATAAAAATTTGGATTTATCACCCGTCATGTGACGTGAACAGCCACTGTCGATGATCCATTTATTTCGCGGAACATGGACCTTCAAACAAACCTGCAAGAATTGCTTTATGTCTTAGGTACCCACTTAACCTTGGGTCCTGGTTGGTTAGTATCACAAATCTTATATAAATGTCTATCTGATTTCTTAATCCACATCTGAACGATATTAACAGAAGTATTAGCAGATTTATATCTAGCAGACGATTTATAAGATGAGTTAGAAGAGTGGCCCTTGATACCACATATTCTAGATTCAGATGTAGGGTGGCCAGCTTTCCCACAATCTCGACATTTCTCATAAGGCATCTTATACTTCATAGGAGTTCGCTTGTAACCGCCTTGAAATGCACGTTTCTTGATTGACTCACATCCTAAACCTCCTTTATCAAGAGAAGATTTTTGTTCACCAAGAAGAGCATTCAAAGTTCCTTCTCCATGAAAACATTTAGCTAAATCCTTTTCAAGCTGTTCGACTTTCTGCTTTAATTCAGGAACCAGGGGATCAGGAACACTGTCTTCTTTAACGGTTTCTGAATCAACAGATATTGACTCTTTCTTCAAGGCGTCAAGACATACATCTTTTCATCTCAATCTCATTTTTGAGATATAGATTTTCTTCAGTAAGTTTTGAAACCCTTTCAAGCAATGATTTGTTCTCAGCAACTAAAGCTTCTTCCTTCATGGGGTCATCCATTTCACTAAGAACTTCACTTAATGCTTGTTTTAAATAAGCATTCTTTCTTTTAACTTTTTAACCTGGACCTGCAAATTCAACATAGATGAAGATATATTTGAATTATACTTAATATTCTGTACCTCATCATTGTCACTGGAGTTGTCCTCTAGTCCAGCAAAGCAAAGTTGAGCAACTTCATCGTCTGAATCGATCTCCACGTCAGATTCATCATCACTCCAAGTAATTAATGCCTTCTTTTGTTCTTCAGCTTGTAACAGTCCTTTTTGAAGTGCCCTTTCTTTCCACACTCAAAGCAAGTATCTTTGCTTTGATTCACTTTAACCTCCTTGCTCGGATTAGATTTGAAGTCCTTCTTCATAAACTGCGATTTCACAGGTCATTTGGAGGCATTCCGTTTGGCAAGAAATTTATGAAACTTCTTTGTTAGAAGAGCAATATCTTCATCAGAATCGTCAGGAGACTCATCTGCATCTGCATTAAGTGCAAGAGTTTTCTTACGAGGAGCTTCATCTTCTTCATCATATCTACGTAGCTGATTTTCGAATTCCTCCAATTCACTGAACAGTGTTAGAGTATCCATAGTCGAAAGCAGTGTTGAATCCTGCAGAATGGTAACCTTTGGAGCAAACTTCTTTGCATTGCTCTGAGGATTTTCCTATTTATCTCAGATTGAGGAATGATCCTTTCCAGAAGTGAGATGGAATTCATCAATGTCAGAAACCTCCCTTGAGCATCTCGCACGCTTTCATCTCTTTCCAACCTGAAACCTTCATAGTCACTCATTAGCATACTTAATTTTACTTCACGTACCTTAGACGTGCCTTCGTGGCTGACTTTGATCGTATCCCAAATCTGCTTGGCAGTAGTACATGCTGAAACTTTTCTTAATTCTGTAGCTACCATGCCATTGAGAAGTGAGTTCATAGCTTTAGCATTGGAATTCATTGCGTTCACTTCTTCGGGAGAGAGATCCTTGAGAGATTTTGGCTTTCCTTCTTTCATAGGAATTGTGAAACCATTTTCTACAGCATCCCATTCAAATGCATCACGCTGGAGAAAGATTTTCATTCGAAACTTCCAGTCATTGTAGTTTTCAGCACCATGAAGCAGTGGTGGATAATTGTTTGAATACCTATCTGGTTGAGCCATGGATCGCTAGCAAAATAAACACTAAAAAGAGAATTAAATGCACCTGCTCTGATACCAAATGAAATTCGATGGCTCGATAGATAAAATAATATTCTAACTGTCAAGGCAAATGAGACAGTCTCTTATGCAAATGGGACAGTCCCTTTACAAATGAGACAGGGTATGGGACAGTCTCAATTACACTGCAGAAAATAAATAACGGAAATAAAATGCAGAATGCTGAGAACTGAAAAGAAAAAACACCAGAAGTTTTCACTTGGTTCGGCCCCTACACCTAGTCTATGGCCTACATCCAAGTCCCCATGCCAACTAGCATAGAGAATGTATTATATCAACTTTATAAAAGAACTTACAATCTTTTCCTTGATTACCAATATAGCACCTGAAAGAAAACCCTTTCCCAAGCTACCTTGCTACCTAGCCCACTGCTATTCCTTAGCCTTCTAGCTACCTTGCTATACTTTGAAATCAAGCTTGCCACAACCCGGCACAAAGTTGATATGAATACACTATTCAGTTACAAGAATAAACAAATTGATTACAACTCAAACTAAGTTTCTTGTTTTTCTGGATATGAATATCTCGGGTATGAAACAAGAAAATGAGTTCAGATGATGAAGGATTCTCGTGAAAGTGTTAGCTACAAATCTGAATGAAGAGTTGTATTTATAAGCAAAGTTCTAACAGATTTATTTTCAAACACAAGATAAGATTGGAAGATAAGTTTGTTTGAAAATATTTGAATGAAGCTTTTAAAACAGATCTGTTAGTACGTTGAAAAAGATAAATCAAGTAAAGATAAGGCTTGAGAGATTTTAAACTTGATTTATAAGATAAAGTGGTGAGTTTGTTGAGATAAGGTTTATCCAGATAAACAAGATATACATAAAACCCTAACAAACCTAATCCTGAGAAATAGCCACCTGGAAAATCTGAAACACTGCAATCTCTGGACTCTAAACTGCTGTTATATTGCAATCTGAATATCATCATAAACTCGTAGATTAACAATCAGACACAGTTTTAAGGTTTATTAAACTGGTTTTTGTGATTTTCTTTCACTTTCACATACATAACCCCGAATGAACTTATGCATTTTGTCATTTGACTTAAACTTACTTCTTAACCCAACTCGCTTTGGTTTAACACTCAATTTTAGGGAAATACTAACATCTACAAATGAAAAGCCACTCTAAAAGAAATATGCCTCTAAATCTTACAGTTCTTCGGTGTGGATAACTTATACAAGTAACATAATGTAAGATAGGATTACAAATGTAAAACCAGCTGTATAATTCAAACTGCAACTTAGCTAACAACAGAAGTTATAAACAAGGCCTTCCTAAATGAAAAATTTTAAAGTATGACCACCAAATTTGACCTAAAACCAAAGCCCAACAAGCTAGGCCAAAGCTGAATAAATAAATAAACTACACTCATCAAGATGAAGGGAAATAATACTATGAATCATGAAAAACAGAATCAACCAAGAGCAATTTACAAGCATACAACATAAAAATCATTTATATGATATGTAAATGTTATAAAAATGTCAAGCACTAATGCTAAAGTTATCTCACAGCCTACAGTAATTATTAAATTTTGAAATTAGGAGTACATACAAATATTAGATAAACAACTAGAAAAGCTTAAAAAATAACGTGTTCTTGAAATGGAACTAGTTATAAAACCTTGTATTTTTGCAGTAAAATAAGCAAAGTTCAACAACTTAGATTACTCGGCCTTAGTACTCGGAGACTGCTCGGACTCGGCCCTATTTTCGATCCTGTTTTGCTCTATTCGGTTATAAGTCAGTCTTCTACTTGAGGAGACTCCCATCTTTTGACACCCTCCAAGGTGAAACTCCTCTCTAGACTGATAAAACCGGGGACATAAGTCATCGCACCAAATGTGAGAAACTCACCCTCCGGGAAAATATGATGTCGCAATGTTTTATGTTGAGGATGATAAGTGAACAATTGAAGTTGGTCACAATACATTAAGATGTTCCCATCTTTGAGAACTTTAAGAAGCCGAACCATGTCGGTATTTATACCTTCATGTAACGGAGGATTAGGACTGATGATGAGTTTTTTACTCCAACTATCTTCCACGCCATAATCTCTCTTCACCCAAATAAAAAGTTCAGAGTATAGTGTATATCACATATACACAAGCAACCTTAAGTACTCCCAAGTTCCTAAAATGATTATGGACTCCCAAGATGCTAAAATGATCTGTATTCCCAGGAGCCCGTGGAGGAGCTTCCATTGAACGAAATAATTCTCTATCCAAATCGAAAACACATATTAGTTCACCAGCTAACCAATGGAGGCGGCCACTGACATAGTGACCCCTATCATGTTCATTCAGATGGAAGGGGACATGTCCTAGATCTCTCCACATGCCGGTTCCAAGCGTATAAACCTCGCTCCCTAGGTCATATTCAGTTGAAGGAAATCTACCCTTATAAAAACGTACAATCTTGTACTGTTGGTTCGATTCAACAAGTCTAAAGCCATAATATCCCTTTAAATATGATACTCTGGTGTACTCGGAATCTTGAAGGCGTATGTACTCTTGTGTAATTGGATTGCATACATATGCTGAATCATCATAACTATCTTCTAAGCATATTAACCCATTAACTGATCCAATTAACCCCACATAGTCTCCCAAGGCAAGTCCCGGGGAAAATCTCATCATAGGCTCGTGATGAATATCATGTTGGTGATGTTGGTCATCTAGTTCAACCACTGCAAGGTCACCATCATGTCATCATCTACGTCCTCGGCGTCTCCTTGATGAAGTAAAAGCATTTTAGATGATATAGAGAGATGCAGACGCGAAAAAAATGGTTCTGAAACTATATTACACCATCTTTTGCACACGCTTTTGCATGACACTATTGTCCTCACAGGAGTTCTTGATATAATTTCAGCAATCAATTCTTCTAGTAAGTCCATAGTGGAGAATTTGTCACTGCACACCTTGCATCAATAAAATAATTCTTTTCAGTGAAGAAATATATCATTGACTAATTTTATAAATCTCAAACAAAACAAAGAATCATTATGCAAATGCACCTCTATCTTCATTCAAATTTCCAAAATAAAAAAAATCATATATCATGATTTGTTAAATATTAGCTAGGATATGACACAAGTGAGATCATGTCACAATGGGGACATCATAATTAATGTAGCAAGATGAGCCACCAAGTGACAAAAGCAAGCTTTAAGAGAAGCTATGTTTTTTTATATAAAGAGACTTACTCTTCCTTCTTGTATAACAAAGCACACAGAAAATGCAGCAGAAGTGGTAGTATAGACAATACACACAGTTCACTGTATTCTTGTGTTCATTATCTTGCTCTGTAGTAGTATAGCAATGCACACAGTTAACTGTACTCTTGTGTTCATTATCTTTCTCTCCTTCTTTTTCTATATTTAGTCATATATACATATAAATTGTGACATGATTATATTTCTAAAGAAAATCATGTCTTGACTTAAATTTATTAACAATTAACATACTAAGTCCCAATGTATTAAAAATTTAATAGATTAATGGCTTGATTTGGAATCCAATCTGTTTTGACCGAGGCCAAATTAATAAAACCCTTTTATTCTTAAAACTTTCATCCTGATTCTAATGGGAATATTTCCCCTGTGATGAGCTCTAGTGATGCGCTCTTCAATCCAACATACAAGTGGAATCCCAAGGTGGGGTGTATTAACACATACATGAACTGAGTAATCGAGAAATTCTTTTATATATCTAGCTCTGAAAATTTCAAATTATTAATTCTTCACTTAGTAATCATTGAAAAGTTTGTTAAGTTAATAGAATCACGAAATTTAATAGTAAGATATGAAAAAATAAAGTATATAATTCAGAAATACCTCTTACAAGGGCTTGGAGTAGAAAGAAGAGGCAAGGCTACGGTTTCGTGCACAGTAGAAATTTGGAAGCACAATACGGTGAGTAGATTCGAGCCAAAGGAACTCAGAAGCACATGCGTTGGAATTTTTTTACACGGTTATGTATAACAATTCATTTCTATGTTTGCTACATGGCATTGGGATATCAAGTCAGTAAAGTAATCTATACTAGGAAATAGGCGGCGTATCGTAGGGCTATAATATTTTTGGTCCGAATTACAAGTTAGTAAAAGGACCCGCGTTTCGTGTAGGCCTATAATATTATTGGTCTGAAGTTCAAGTCATTAATTATTTTCTAATCGAAAAAATATAAGAAAACAACTACTTCAACATCCTCGTGAAAACGATCCCAATTTATAATATCGTCGATAGTACGGTTATAAAAAATAAAAATGGTACTTTATCTTAATTTCTCACAATTTCCAAAATCTAACATACTTATTATCTACTCTTATCATTAAATGATATAAAATGTAAGTTCGGATTTTGAATCAATATTTAAGGAGCGTATACTTCTACATTTTAAAGCACGTTTCTTCGGGTAATACCCTGTTGTAAATTTCACCTTTTCTTAAATTTTCCTTGTCATCCATTGTGGTGCCTTGTCCCGAAAGGAGTACTAACAATGACTCTTAAGAACACTTGCAATGTGGGAACAAAATTAATTAACATATATACATAATCATATACATGTGGGCACAAATTAGAACCAATCCTTAAAATAGAATCTCATAATCATGTGAATTCTGCTGCATAACCCTAAATTTTAAATAGATTTTTAAAATCTAAACATATATACATCACTTTCGTAAGTTTAAAAATATTTTGAACATATGCTTAAAATTCAGACCACACAGCCCATGAGAGTCGGCCGCCCTAACTTCATCAAACCCTAGCCGCCCTACCTTCTTCTTCACCCTTTATACCCATCTCTATCTCCATATTCATCTACATCTTCTCCTTTTATTTACTTTTTCTTTAATAAAATCGAGATTTATTTTACAAAACTCGAAAAATCCATTAAAGTTCTTCACTTTAGTTTTAAGATCTACTAAGGTAAGAGTCTGGATTTTATAATAAAATTCAGTTTTTGGATTCAAAATCTGCGGTCTAACAACATATTACAATTTGGTGTTATTCCGAGATTTTTGAATTTTGGGTTGTTTTCGTATTATTCTGTTTAAGTTATTATTTGTGTGTTTCATTGTCTCGCTTTATGCGATGTGTCTCGCTTTGTGCGATGTGGTGGTTGTGTTGAAAATAAATTGGATGGTGTATTGGGAGATCTGGATATCTCGCATCAACAACACTTTCGGCAGGTCTATAGCTGGTGTCCGACAGGTAGATAGCTGGGGTGCGTTTGGAACGGTGGTGAAAATCACATGTGCTCACCTCTCACAAAAAATATTTGTTCATAACATGAGGCCTCTAAACTCAGTTGTTGCAACTGAGTCCTCTGAACGTTGCAATATCAATCGAATTAATGTGAGGGTCAATTGTGAAACTACTGTTTTCGGGGGAGATGCGTGCTGGATTGTCCGGGAAATCATTACCTTCATTTTTAATTTTCAGAATATGTGTATTCAGTTTGTTAAGCAATCCGGAAACAAAACAGCTAATTATTTAGCTCTATTTGTTTTTCAACCTGGTTGCATGATCAGTTGGGGGTTTGTCCCGATTGAATCTCTTTCAAGTTATTAATGAAATCTGCTTTAAATTTGGCAAAAAAAAGACCACACAACCCTCATTGTGATATTGTTCTTTAACTATTTTCTCACCTACTTTGTAAATAACTGAGGAGTCCTATAATCAATTAGTCTTATTGCACGATTCATATCATTGACAAAATCAGATTAAGAAAATACTTTGTTATCTTGCAACTGTGTAAAAAAGGAGTCATATTGGTTCATTTGTAAATGAGTACGAAAAAGGCAAGATCTTTCGTAAACATAATAATTTACCCACTAATATTAAAAAAACCTAAGCATCTATACTCTTTATTAATAAGCGAAACTATGTATAATTTGGTGCTAAAAGTACCCAAGTACCAAATTTTGGTACTTACATGACATAAGTTGACTTTTATTCTCTATCAACTTTGTTTTTAACACAAGTCGACTTTTGTTCTTTGTAAATTTTATTTTGTTTTAAGTTAGTATTCATCCAATCGTCTTTTTAATTTATAAAATAAAAATATTTTTTAAACGATTTTTAAATTATATTAAATATTTATTAAGTTATGTTAAATTAAGTAAAATAACTTATATTTATTTTTAATTTTAGAAAAACTAAAAACTACTAACACGAATCGACTTATTTTTCTGTAAACTTTATTTATTTATAAATTATTATTAAAAATTTATTAAGTTACGATAAATTAAGTAAAATAACATATATTAACTTTTATTTTGAAAAACTACTAACTACAAAGTAAACTATTAACACGAATTGACTTCTATTCTGTGTAAACTTTATCATCTGTAGTATTATTTTAAAAATAAATAATACTCCGGGAGGAGAATTTATGATTATGCCTCCTGAGTCGGAGCCTCTTGCTTAAATACGGTTTACCTTGGTTCAACGCTATTGCGTGAGCCCGTAGGGTTAACCAGTGCGCACCAGAAGCCCGAAGGATAACGGCTGCGGGTTACCTACGAAAAAAATTTATTGATTTAATGATCGTATATGTTACTCTCCATCACAACGTTTATGTACTTTAAATTAAAAAATCACATTTTAACAGTAACAAATTTATGACATGTATTTAGATTATATTTAGTAATATTAAATTAAGTTTAATAACATATATTTACTTTTAATTTGTAAATTAATTTTTATCGATAATTAAGTAATATTAAATAAACTATATTAAAAGGCTAATTATAAGATAATTACCAAATTATATTAATTAATATTAAATTGTCTAAAGAACAAATATTTGGTTCATAAGATAGAGATACAATTCATTTCACAAAAATAAAACTTATATTGTACTTGGTAAACAGATTGCTTAGAATCTTCTGAAAAATCGTCAATAATTAGTGTTATAACTTTTGAGTTATTAAAGAACCATTTTACCTTCTGTTGTAAAAATCGGAGATCGGGGAAGATCGGTCTAACTACCGATTTGGGATTAGTTGAAAGTCGAGGACTAATCGAAATTGTTAATCGGAGTAAAAATCAAATCTATTATAATATTAAATTATATTTAATATATTAGTTATTTATTAACAAATATATATTTATTATATCATAATTTCTATAAATATTCATATTTAAATTAATATAGTATTTCATTTTAATAAATAAAATATATATACTCCAATAAAGGAAAATTCGTAAGGATTAATCAAATTTCAAAAATATAATCGGTCGAGTACTTTGTAGGAGATTAATCGATTGAATAAAGGAATTTTAGAATACTATTTTACCCAAGTTAAGACCGACTTTCAAAAAGTTGGGATTAATAACTCTTCGGTGAAAAATGAAATGACTAGGTGAAAAATGAAATGACTAGGTGAAAATCGAGTTAAAAATCGTGTTTTACAAAAATCAGTCATCGAAAAAAATTGAAATCAGTCGATTAAAAATTGGGTTAATTGGTAAACAATTGGATTCACTGGTAAAAATTAAAATATATATATATATATAAAATTAAAAGTATGAATCCGGTTAATACGTGAAAAATCAGGTTAGTTGGTCAAAAATCAGACTA